>NC_086446.1:667798329-668398329 GCF_028390025.1 Pseudophryne corroboree
TGACTTTCTCAGTAAGGGCTGCATATATTTATTAGCATTAATAACCTGGTCCAGACTCTTACACACGGTACCCTGCATCTCCACGTCAACAGAACAGAACCCTGAGGGGAGACTGATGGACCTGCAGCGTCTGCAGCCCCTGGCCCATTATACAGTACCTGCAATTAGGGTCACTGGCTCACAGGCAACCGTTACTCCTGGCACCTTCGCATTGCAAAGCCGGATTTAGACCTCATGCGGCTCTAAGCAACATATCATTTGGGGGTCTCTCCCCCTCAGCTGCTTGCAATTGCACACACAGTGCCTGCATATCCATGCACACACATTGCCCCAGGGCCGGATTAAGCCTTCAGGGGGCCCAAGGAACTGACCCCCCCTTATGTCAGGATTTAATAACCTTCTCTCACACCCACCTTTTAAAATATGTTTAATGAATCTGCCCCCCAAAAAATCTTTATATACACACTGATCTCTGCTGACAAGCAGCTTCAGAGTACAGCACCCACTCCTGTCCTGCTGCTCAGTGATTTCTTGGAGGACAAGACTTTATGATTTCTCCACCTCCAGTGTCTTCTGCACAGTGCATCTACTCGACACTAGCACTGCAGACAGTGGGAAGCCGAGCAAACACATCCTCATTCACGTATGTATTCACACACATGCATAAGTGTACTAAGCACTTGTTACTGCCTGAGCTGGGTAAGTGCCCTCCTGTACTGCATTACAGCCTGTGCTCAGCACTCTCCCCCATCAGTCCTCTCTAGTGTAACCTCCTCGCCTAGTCCCACACCTAAGAACACGAGCTGCTGCTGTGTTGGGATGCGGGTGCTCAGGATAGACTGAGACAGATAGCATGACAGTGAGGAGGCGGGCTCACTGATGATTATTATTATTATTATTATTATTATTACATTTTATTTAGAGGGCGCCACAAGTGTTTCGCAGCGCTGTACAAAGGACAGTACAGGGAGACAAAACTTAGCATAAAAGTAAATAAATAACAAAAATGGAGTGCAGGTAACAAAGAGCAACACAGTTCTCAAAACATAATACAGCTTAGATGAAAGTAGCGAAGGAGTAATCATTGTACTACTTGGGGCTGGCGGCCATAGATAGAGATAAGCCTTTACCAGCAGGAGAGAAAGCAGGTAAAGATGGTCGCTGAGTGAAATGTGTCAAGAAGAGGGTTTAGACAAGAGGAAAGAGGGCCCTGCTCTGAAGAGCTAACAATCTAGTGGGGAGGGGCAACAGACAGATAACATGAGGTACAAGCAAGCAGGTAGAAGCCTGATGGTGGTATGCGAGCAAAGCAGAGATGTCCAAGGCATGGGGCAGGGGGATGGAGGAGCAGCCTAAGGACTAGGTTATGCATTGGAGGGGTACGCTTTGATAAATTGGTGGGTTTTCAATGCCCGTTTGAAGCTTTGCAAGGTCGGGGAGAGTCTAATGGAGCGGGGGAGCACATTCCACTGAAGGGGTGCAGCACGGGAAAAATCCTGAACTCGTGCATGGGAAGCAGTGACCAAGGCAGAGGAGAGGCGACGGTCATCAGCCGACCGTAGTGGGCGGGAGGGAATATGAAGGGAGAGGAGGTTGGAGATGTAGGGAGCAGTGGAATTAGAGATGGCCTTGTATGTGAGGGTGAGGAGTTTGAAGAGGATTCTGTAGGGGAATGGGAGCCAGTGTAGATTTTGTTGAAGGGGAGTGGTAGAAGTGGAGCGGCGGGAGAGGAAGATGAGCCTAGCTGCAGAGTTGAGGACAGATTGGAGGGGAGCGATGTGGGAGCAAGTGAGGCCAGTGAGGAGCACATTGCAGTAGTCAAGTCGTGAGATGACCAGTGAGTGGATGATAAATTTAGTTGCACTCTGGGAGAGAAATGGCCTGATGCGAGCAATGTTGCGTATCTGGAACTGACATGATTGCGCCAGAGCTTGGATGTAGGGTGCAAAGGAGAGGGAGGAGTCAAGAGTGACGCCCAGGCAGCGGAGTTAGGGAACGGGGGAGATGATAGTGTTGTCAACAGTGATAGAGATATTTGTAGGGGGTGTTGCTCTGGCTGGGGGAAAGATAATAAGTTCAGTTTTATCCGTGTTGAGCTTCAGAGAGTGCTCAGACATCCAGGAGGAGATGGCAGAGAGGCAGCTGGAGACCTGAGAGAGGACAGAGGGGGACAGATCAGGAGAGGAGAGGTAGAGTTGTGTGTCATCAGCATAGAGGAGGTATTGAAGGCCAAATGAGTTGAGCGCACCCAGGGAAGAGGTGTAGAGGGAGAACAGAGGGGGGCCTAGGACAGAACCCTGAGGGACACCAACAGGAAGGATGGAAGGGTCTGATGGCAATTCCCGCCTCCCCTACACTCAAATTAATCCTTTGTGCTGGGGCAGGCCACAGCGCACAGTCTGTAAGACAAGAGACAGACTTTGCTGCTGCCGCCCACCCCTAGTAACATCACTGGTGCAGGTATTGGGGATGATTATTTTTCTCTCCAGACTCTTCCGTCAGCAGCAGCACTCCCATCAGCTGCTGCTGCTACTGACCTTTCCTGCTTGCCTCGTTCAGAGCTGGGCCCCGAAGCATGAGCAACATAGAGTTTGCAGGCAGCCGGCACATCACACCAGTGCACAGCACTGCTCCCACTTTCCTCCTACAGCAATGGCCTTGGTGCCTGCAAATGCCCTCAAGATTCATGGACATGGAGCAGAAATTTACAAAAGGCCTTTTAAGTGCCACCAATGGGGGGGTCTCCAGTGCTTCACGGGTGTGACAAGTGATGTAGGGTGTGCGACCAGTGTTGAAGGGGTGTGGCTTGTGCCATATGATGTGACTAGCAACTACAGTTGCGTGATCTGTTAAGTTGCACAGTGGAGTGCCATACAATTTTGTTTTGTATATATAAGACATGAGACCATACACTGATACTGGGGGGCGGCAAGTTCAGGGGAAATTTGAGGATAAATTACTTCACAGAAAGGGTAGTGGACAAGTGGAATAGCCTCCCATCAGAGGTCATAGAGGCTTATACCATAGATCAATTTAAACATGCTTGGCATTAGGATATTTTCACAAAGAAATAAAGATCAAATATATTGAGCTAACAATATGGCTAAAAAGGGGCAGACTATGTGGGCCAAGTAGTTCTCACTGTATCTGCTGTCAAAAGTTTATATGTTTCAAACACTATACTGAATATATATATATATATATATATATATATATATATATATATATATATTATTCCATAGACAAAAAACCTTACGGTTTCACATGTCCCATTAAGGCTTCTTAGACATGATCGAAATTTCAGAAACCTGTTGTAACTCTTCCACTCAAACTCCAAAAAGCAATGAAATTCCGATCATTAAGGCTGACGCCTTAATGGACGTGTTCCTTGCGCAATACAGATATGGTATGCCATCACGGCCTGTGGGTAAGTGCAGATTCAGCACTCTCACAGAGTGAGATTGCTGTCACTCACACAATGGTGGAGCTGCTATATCACAGATTTGTGTGCTCATTGGAATACACACATGCAGTCTATGCAACTGAAGGTCTGAGCAGTTTTGTGGTGCTTCCATCCCATACAGTGCCCACAACCATCCCATTCGGTCACCACAACACTCCCACCGTGTTACAACAGCTTCTCACTCCATACATCCATCTCACTTAGTATACACATTTAGCTCCCTCAAACATCTTGGTTGTTTGCTAAACTATAATACCCCATCTACGGACTATGCATCTACACTTACTTCCCCTATACACCCCCATGCTGCCCTGTCTTCCCCAATCCCTACTGCTGTGTTCTCCCATCTGTGCTAGTCTGTACTAACTTATCTGCACCATCTGTCTTTCCCCACCTGTGCCTTGTCTGTACCACCGTTTCCTTCTCTCTGTGCTTCTCAGTGTTTCCTTCTTCAACGTCACTCTGCCTCCTCCAATACATAGCACACTGTCTTCTCTCCCATCTGCACCAGTTTTCTACTCATACATGCCAGTGTTTTCAACCCATCTGCACCATTTCCCCCATCTACACCGCTCTGTCTTCCTTCCCATACTTGCTGCTTAATCTACCCCCTATCCACACCACTCTTACCCCATTCATGTAGCTGACATCCTGAAGGTAAATTTAGTGGATCCTGCGCTCTTGGCAGCGGGATAACCGCCACAGCCCACCCCCCAGTGGTCCGGAAATGCCTCTGTTGTGCAGACCATGCCCTGCCAATGGCATTCTAACGCTGTTTGCTCGCACCCCTCCTTCCCCGCAACCACCTCTGCCTATCAATCAGGCAGGGTGATAGCATCTCACTGGGCTCCTGGGGTACGCACGCGCAGTGCGGCCATTGCACGTGCGCACCTCACAAACTAATTCAGACTGCAATCGCTGCTGCTGCGGTCTGAATTACCCCCTGTGTTTCTTTGTCCCCCCCATTAGTGCTGCTTAGTGTTCCCTCTATCCACACACTTCTGTTCCCCCATCCACACCGATTTCCTCCCTCCAATCAACAACACTCTTACCTCATCTGAGCAGCTTTGTCTTCTGCTCAGACCTTCAGTTGCATAGACTGCATGTGTGTATTCCAATGAGCACACAAATCTGTGATATAGCAGCTCCACCATTGTGTGAGTGACAGCAATCTCACTCTGTGAGAGTGCTGAATCTGCACTTACCCACAGGCTGTGATGGCATACCATATCTGTATTGCGCAAGGAACGCGTCCATTAAGGCGTCAGCCTTAATGATCGGAATTTCATTGCTTTTTGGAGTTTGAGTGGAAGAGTTACAACAGGTTTCTGAAATTTCGATCATGTCTAAGAAGCCTTAATGGGACATGTGAAACCGTAAGGTTTTTTGTCTATGGAATTTCATCGCTTTTTTTAAATTTTTTTTTTTTATTCAGAAATGTAAAATTTCACTGTAAGAATAAACATTTGATTTTTTAAATGTTTAATGAAAATGTTCGTATAACATCACTGTTCTGTGCAAAATAATTTTATTAACCAAACCGAATTGTTTAAGGTCCATACACACTTAACGATTTAATGAGCGACGTCGCTCATTTCCCCCCTCCTTGAGCGACGTCGCTCGTTTTATCGTTAAGTGTGTATGCAGCCAGCGACAAACGATGCGCGGCCCCGCGGGTCGGCAACAATCGTCGCTGTCGGTAGTGAATGCAAGAAGGATGTGGACTGTCCACGACCTTCATGCAGGGCTGGCGGGGGCGTGACGTCACTGAGCGATATGAGCGGTAATATTGCTCAGTGTGTACAGTCGGCCGCCGGCCGGCCCGGGAGGGGAAACATTAGACGATGTCGCTCACAGAGCGACATTGTTTAATGTGTATGGGCCTTTAGACTTTGGTCAAAATATTTTGCTTCTTTTGCAGCTGATGCAGGGAGGTGTACATGAGTGTGCGTCAGGTGCTGCGTGTGTACATGAGTGTGCATTAGGTGCTGCGCGTGTACATGAGTGTGCGTCAGGTGCTGCGCGTGTACATGAGTGTGCGTCAGGTGCTGCGCGTGTACATGTGTGTGCCTCAGGTGCTGCACGTGTCTATGTGTGTGTGAGTAAGGTACTGCGTGTGTATGTGTGTGTCTGATGGTGTGCGTGCATATGTATGTGTCAGGTGCTGCGTGTATATGTATGTGTCAGGTACTGCGTGTATATGCATGTGTCAAGTGCTGCGTGTATATGCATGTGTCAGGTGCTGCATGTTTATTTTATTGTGTCTGATGCTACGTGTGTGTGTGTGTGTGTGTGTGTGTGTGTGTGTGTGTCAGGTGCCGCACGTGTATATGTGTGTGTGTCAGGTGTTGCGCGTGTATGTGTATGTCAGGTGCCGTTCCCCTTCTTCCCATCCCAGCTCTCTCTGTAGAATACAGCTCTGCACCCAGAGAGAGAGAAAGACCAGGGGGCTGATCACTGCACTGCTCACTTTTTGGTCATGAGTTCGGCCTTCTGTTTCTTCCAGTGCTGTGTTCCTGCAGCCTAGCCCTCCCTGATGTGCCAGAGAATCAGCCCTTCCTTCCCCTGCCAGAGAGAGAGAGCCCGAGGCAGAGACACTCTTCCCGTAGCTGGCCTACCCCCCAGTACTTCAGCACTGGCCATGCAGCAGTCAACAAAGGAGACCAGCAGAGCATACTTGCCTACTCTCCCGGAATGGCCGGGAGGCTCCCAAAAATCGGGTGACCCTCCCGGCCCCACGGAAGAGCAGGCAAGTCTCCCGGAACGAGCTGTCACCCTGCCCGTCCGCCCACTTACTGTGTAAAGTGGGTGATCCGGGCAGTTGAAGACAAGATTCTTGCTGAATCGCGTCATCATAGCCACGCCCCCTGCAGTGTAATGCCGGGGATCGCGGCATTACAGAGTGGGGGCGTGGCTTAAACTATGTGACATGTAACTCCGCCCCTGGCCCGCCCCGCCTACGGTCCACCTCCTCCCCACGTCAGAGCCTGCCCCTGCCCCCCTGCTGAGCCGACCTGGCTGCTCTCTCCCGCAGAGAGCAGCCAGAATATCGGCAAGTATGCAGCAGGGGGTTCTGGCAGCATCAGCTGTGGCCGCAGCTGGATCGGGGAGGCCTGCAGTGTCTGAGGTGGGCAGCACTTCCTCCGCCGCTGTCACCTTCCCCTGCCGGAGAGAAAGACAGAGACATACCCTTCCCGCAGCTGGGTTACCCCTATTACCTCAGCGCTGGACAGGCAGAAGTCTATGGAGGGGACCGGCAGGGGTTTCGGGCCGCAGCAGCGGCCGCAGTCAGATCAGGGAGGCCTGCAGGGTCAGAGCTGGGCAGCACTTCCACCAACACTGTCACCTCTGTGCTGGGCATGTACACCAGTCCGTAAGGACGGAGGTGTCCACAACAGGCAGCAGTATAATGAGTCAGACAAACTCATTACACGCTGCCCACTGCTGCGCCGCATGCCCTCGATGGAGGAAGCCTAGATGCGGTCCCCAGCGGCAGCGAGGGAGAAGGGTGATCACATCACCCTTCAACCCGGCACCTCACAATCAGCTGGGGATCTGCAGTAGCTTCATCTCTCTCTTCCTCTCCCTCTCTGACAGCACAGCAGCCCCTCTGGGTCCCATGTAGCTCTGCCCCCCTGCTCACAGTTCACTCGGCCTCTCCTGATTAAAAAGAAAATAAGAGCCTGAACTGCTGCTCAGATGCGAGGAGGGGACGGGCGGTAGGTCCTCTGTGAGTGCACTACACAGTCAAAATTAACTCTGACTCCTCACAACAGTGTGGACTGCGGGCGACGTCAGATGCCAATTTGGGTGTGCTTGCCGCACTACCTGCCCATCAAGCCCAACGTGGTGCCATGGTGCCAGCCCCGCCCACTATACGGATTCCATTTTGTATTTGGAACCCTATAACAGCATTCCGACATCCCTCCCTATGACGCTGCCATCCATACACTGCCACTCTCATACATCCGTACACCGCCACTCTCATACATCCGCACACTGCCGCTCTCACACAACTGTACACTGTTGCTCTCATACATCCATACACTGCCGCTCTCATACATCCGTACAACCCCGCTCTTATACATCCGTACAACCCCGCTCTCATACATCCGTACAACCCCGCTCTCATACATCCGTACAACCCCGCACTCTTACAGCCGCACACTGCCGCACTCCGCTGCACGCATACAGCCGCACACCATCGCACTCATACAGCCGCACACCGATGCAGTTATACAGCCGTACATTGCCGCTCTCATACATCCGCACACTGCCGCTCTCATACATCCGCACACTGCCGCTCTCATATATCCGCACACTGCCGCTCACATCTATACATACATAGCCTCCATACATCTACACATCAAATCCCTGCGCAAGGGAACACTGAAATCACTATCACTTTTCCCCGGGGTGTGACCACTGCCAGCCACTACTCCGGCCACCTTCTTGTGACACCAAAATGCATCTTACATATCATCAGGGTGGTGCTGCTGCTGGGGGCAGGTTGCTGCCTCAGTCTCCTGGTTGGTGCTGGGATTGGAGGGGGTACTGCTTCCCTGTGCTGCCACTGTCTCCCGGATCATCGTGCCGCTGGCTGAATTGCAGCTTGACGCTACTGCTGCCGGGAGTAACAGCTTTCTGACTGTTGTTGCTGGTGGCTGCCTACTGCTCATTGCCGCCGGAACACTGACCGGCTTGGCAGTGATGCTGGCAGAGGAGTAGTGGCGGTGGGGTGGGGGGTGCCTGCTCCCTTCCCTTGAGCATGCCGCAGTGTAAAAAAATCAATAATAAATAGAGAGCATACCAGGGTGAGAGTCTGTATGGATCACAGTGATTACACGGGGCACAGCATAAGGACACCTTGCTGTGAGGGGCTCTGCCCACACAGATTGCTGCACCCTCTCTGATGTCAGCCGCTGCCCTCTCGTTCTCTGGGCGGCCAGTTCCAGTGTGAGGTAGGAGAGGAAGAGAACACACAGGTGTTAGGCGCCGTGGTCCGCGATGTCCTCGCGGCCCGGCACCTAGCAACGCCGAGCGTGCTAGCCGCCGGCTCTCTAGCAACGTTAGGACGCCGGGCGCGCTGAGCCGCCTGGACCCTAGCAATGGGGACGCCACGGACGGACTGCGCTCCCCGTTGCAGGGTCAATCAAGTGAACTACACACACACTTGTCTTCTGGTCGTGCAGCAAGGCAGCTGCACGGCATTGTGCTAATCAGGCTCTGAACTTCTGATTGGAGGACTCCCTGCTAAATACCTTCTCAGTGCTTCACACAGACGCCGGTAATAGCTTCCTGCATGCTGCTTTGGTTTGCTGACGTCTGTTCCAGTTCTGCCTTGTCCGGTCAGTCCTGTCCTCAGAGTTCCTGAATCTTGGTGTTGTCATCTCTTCCCAAGGAGTCTTCCAGTCCTCATTTACCCGCAACAGTCGCTAGAGGATCTCGTGTGGTTTTCGTGAGTGGCGGCTCTGCCGCGTGCTGCGGCCTAGGCCGCTTTATTTTGTATTTTGTGTTGGTGCATTTGCGGAGGTTTCCGCTCCCACAGTCCTCTCCGGAACTCGCCGGTGCCGGGTAGAAGAGTGGACAAGTGGGTATTTTAGTTGTCCTTTTCCCTGGCGGTTTTCCGCACATACTCTAGTTTAAAGTTAGTTTTGAGCCCCTGGCTTTGTTGTTTAGTAGAGGGCCCCTTGTTATCACCCTGTCTCGGATTTCTCTTTGTCTCCCATTAAGACCTGAGGGGGCATCGGAGTTGGGCAGACGTAATCCGCCCTTCAAACGCGGCTGCCATGGGTCCAAGCAACCATAGTCTCGCAAGAGATTTCTGACAGCACGGGCGAGACAACGGAGATAGGGCGCCAGGGGCTATTCCCGTTCCCACTCCTTTTCCCACTCCCTTTCCCAGCATTACGTTCCAGTCCTTGCTATAAGATATCCCCAGACCAGAGTATTGGAATCATAACAGCAGGAGAGCAGCCCTGATATATAACAGAGGTGGAAGTTCTATAGGCAGCAGAGACGGAGACCAGCCAGCCAGCCTCCCAGTGCCCTGATCACTACACGCCGCCAGCACAGCATTACAGGAGGGTCCTATAGTGCTGCCCTGAGCTAACAGGTGTGTGTACCAGTGTACCCCGTACAGTGTGCTGCGCCCTGGTGTCTCTGAGAGGGGTGAGGTCACCGTTCCGCTTTAGTATATAGCTTTTCCTTAGTACTGTACGTTACAGCCCTGCACTAGTAGTGGCAACTCTGCCCTATGTGAACCTGTGAGGTTATTTTCCTATTTACAGAATAACCGGGGAGAAGGCGGCCATATTGCGGCTCTCAAGAGAAGGCACTCTAGTACACCCCCAGCTGGCGGCCACTGCGCAAGCGCAACAAATTGAAATGCCCGATCTCTATAATGGGGCATATTTCTCTTAATTAAAAAAAACCTGTAACTTTCTGAAAAACCACAACCCCAAAAGGCACTTCACAGGGACATGCTCTATCTAATAAAACAAACCCCAAGTCATATATATAATAAGATTTTACTCACCGGTAAATCTATTTCTCGTAGTCCGTAGTGGATGCTGGGACTCCGTAAGGACCATGGGGAATAGCGGCTCCGCAGGAGACTGGGCACAACTAAAGAGAGCTTTAGGACTACCTGGTGTGCACTGGCTCCTCCCCCTATGACCCTCCTCCAGATCTCAGTTAGGATACTGTGCCCGGAAGAGCTGACACTAAGGAAGGATTTTGAATCCCGGGTAAGACTCATACCAGCCACACCAATCACACCGTACAACTCGTGATATTATACCCAGTTAACAGTATGACAACAACGGAGCCTCTGCACAGATGGCTCTCTACAATAACCCTTTTGTTAACAATAACTATGTACAAGTATTGCAGACAATCCGCACTTGGGATGGGCGCCCAGCATCCACTACGGACTACGAGAAATAGATTTACCGGTGAGTAAAATCTTATTTTCTCTGACGTCCTAAGTGGATGCTGGGACTCCGTAAGGACCATGGTGATTATATCAAAGCTCCCAAACAGGCGGGAGAGTGCGGATGACTCTGCAGCACCGAATGAGCGAACTCCATGTCCTCCTCAGTCAGGGTGTCAAACTTGTAAAATCTTGCAAATGTGTTTGACTCCGACCAAGTAGCAGCTCGGCAAAGTTGTAAAGCAGAGACCCCTCGGGCAGCCGCCCAAGAAGAGCCCACCTTCCTCGTGGAATGGGCTTTTATTGATCTAGAATGCGGAAGTCCCGCCGCAGAATGTGCAAGCTAAATTGTGCTACATATCCAGCGAGCAATAGTCTGCTTTGAAGCAGGAGCACCCATCTTGTTTGGTGCGTAGAGGATAAACAGCGAGTCAGTTTTCCTGACTCCAGCCATTCTGGAAACAAATTTTCAGGGCCCTGACTACATCCAGCAACTTGGAGTCCTCCAAGTTCAGAGTAGCCGAAGGCACCACAATAGGTTGGTTCAAATGAAACGCTGAAACCACCTTAGGCAGAAATTGGGGACAAGTCCTCAATTCCGCCCTATCCATATGGAAAATCACATAAGGGCTTTTACATGACAAAGCCGCCAACTCTGACACACGCCTGGCCGAAGACAGGGCCAATAGCATGACCACTTTCCACGTGAGATATTTTAACTCCACGGTTTTAAGTGGCTCAAACCAATGTGATTTAAGGAAATCCAACACCACGTTGAGATCCCAAGGTGCCACTGGAGGCACAAAAGGAGGCTGAATATGCAGCACTCCTTTAACAAAAGTCTGAACTTCCGGCAGGGAAGTCAGTTCTTTTTGGAAGAAAATCGACAGAGACGAAATCTGGACCTTAATGGACCCCAATTTGAGGCCCATAGTCACCCCTGACTGTAGGAAGTGCAGGAATCAACCCAGTTGAAATTCCTCCATTGGGGCCTTCCTGTCCTCACACCAAGCAACATATTTTCGCCATATGCGGTGATAATGTTTTGCGGTCACGTCCTTCCTGGCTTTGATCAGCGTAGGAATGACTTCCTCCGTGTCACAACTGAGGGCCTGATTCCTCCATTGGGGCCTTCCTGTCCTCACACCAAGCAACATATTTTCGCCATATGCGGTGATAATGTTTTGCGGTCACGTCCTTCCTGGCTTTGATCAGCGTAGGAATGACTTCCTCCGTGTCACAACTGAGGGCCTGAGCTGACGGAAGGCAGCCTCAGTTGTAGGGGCTGAGATGTACCGGAACCTGGGAGGTTGTATCAGACCCCTGGACATGTAAGTAACATGAAGAGAAACCGCCCGAAGGCGTGACCACGACAACTTGAGTAAAAGTCAATGATATTTATTTATGACAAACTCCATGCATCACAGTAGCAGTAAAAAGAAACATAAAAATCAGCAGAGAAATAATAATACAGTTCCTGGGTACTACAGGGTGGCAGGGGCCACAGAGCTCTGGTGGTATGAGACAGTTCTTATTATCTGCAAGTTGGAAAGTCCTTACCAGGCTCAACTGTAGCAATGAGGAAAGCCCAGGGTCGTACCAGCTGGTGTTCCAGGGAAAGCTGGACTGCTGTAGATAAAATGCTGCTGTGGGTACTGGTTAGAACCAGACAGGTGTTGGCACGGAGTGGATACTGGCTGGAACCAGTTAAATAATAAATAAAGCTTGAGAGCGATGCAATATAGATGAAATGTAGAATTTGAGAGCGGAGAAATAATAATACCGGTGGAGAGTGGTAAACTGCAGAAAGGACACCGGCCCTTTAAGAGAAGCTGTACACTGCTGGAAGCTGAGCTGGAAGCAGGTGATGTTGTAGCTGGAAACAGGTGAGTCCAGAATGGATCGGAGAGTCAGGCTACACCGCAGATGGAATGCTGCTGCGGGTCTCTATAGCAGAAGTCTGGAGACAGGAGCTGGAACCTGGAAGACATTCACAGGAGAGAGACAAACTGGAACAAGGTTTGACAACCAAAGCACTGACGCCTTCCTTGCTCAGGTACAACCTATTTATACCTGCAGCAAGGAAGGCATTGGCTAGGCAATTATGCAAATTAATAATACAGACAGCAGATTGGTGAATATGATCAGATGACAGAATCCAAGATGGCTGCGCCCATGCAGACACTTGGAGGGAAGTTTGGTTTGTAATCCATGTGGTCTGGAAAACAGTAATGGCGGCGCCGGCCACCGGAGACAGGAGACGCCAGGCTGACAGGTGCACATCCAACCACGCGGACACAGCGGAGGCTGCAGCTGACGTAATCGCCACTCTGAATGCAGAAGCTCAGGAACGGCGGCGGAGGCCGCGGGAGACGCCATGCCAGATGTATAAGGCGTTACTGTGACAGCGTCCAGAGAGACAGGAGAGGATGCGGGAATATGCACATCAGGATAACAGATGGGATCCGGTCCTGGAGCGCTGAGCCAGCCTTAGGAGGCATCTGATGGGTAAGAAATGGCGTCCAGATACCCGGATCGTGACAGCACCCCCCCCTTTAGGAGTGGCCCCAGGACACTTCTTTGGCTTTTGAGGAAACTTGGAATGGAATCTCCGGACCAAGGCAGGAGCATGGACATCAGAAGCATTGGTCCATGAACGTTCCTCAGGGCCATAACCCTTCCAGTCAATAAGATACTGAAGTTGACCGTAACGGTGACGTGAGTCCAGGATCTTGGCCACTTCATACTCAACGCCTCGTTGAGTTTGGACTTTCGGAGTTGGAGGAAGTGAGGAATGAAACTGATTCAAGATTAGCGGTTTCAACAGGGAAACATGGAATGTCCTGGGTATTTTTAAGAAAGGAGGTAACTGGAGTCTGTAAGCAACAGGATTGATGACTTGAGGAAGCGAGGTGCAAACTTCATACTGGGAACTCTCAACCTCAAATTCTTCGTGGATAACCATACCCGATCACCCACCTTGAGAGCAGGAACTGCTCGACGCTTCTTATCCGCAAACTTCTTGTACCTGAACGATGCCTTGAGCAGAGCTGATCGTACGCTCTTCCAGATATTGGCAAACTGATGCAAGGTGATATCCACTGCGGGAACAGAAGTTGCTGGAAGCGGTTGGAACTCAGGGACTTTAGGGTGGAATCCAAAGTTGGTGAAGAATGGTGTTGAAGAAGATGAAGAATGATACTGGTTGTTATGACAGAACTCGGCCCAGGGAAGTAATTGAACCCAGTCATCTTGAGAGGAGGACACATAGATGCGGAGGAAGGACTCCAAGTCCTGATTCACCCTCTCAGTTTGACCATTGGTCTGAGGATGGTAAGCCGTGGAAAACTTTAGCTTGACTTGGAGGACTTGACATAAACTTCGCCAGAATTTGGCTGTGAATTGAACTCCTCGATCTGAGATAATTTCTTCTGGAAGACCGTGGAGTCGGAAGATCTCTTGTATGAATACTTGAGCCAACTTGGAAGCTGACGGAAGACCGGTGAGAGGAATGAAGTGTGCCATCTTGGTGAACCGGTCAACTACCACCCAAATGGTATTGAACTTGTTGCACATGGGCAAATCTGTAATAAAATCCATCGACAAATGGGTCCATGGTCGACGGGGAACAGATAGTAGAACCAGTTGCCCCGCAGGCGACTGGCGGGATACTTTATGTTGGGCACACTTTGGGCAAGATGCAATAAACTCCAAAACGTCCTTTTTCAGAGTTGGCCACCAATAGGACCTAGAGATAAACTCCAGGGTTTTTTGGATACCTGTATGTCCGGCAAAGCGGGAAGCATGGGCCCAATACATGAGCTTCTTCCTTAGTGTCGGCTTCACAAAACTTTTCCCTGATGGGGGCGTAGAGTCCATCCCTACCGTGGAGAATGCCAACGGATTTATAATAGGATGCTTGTCTGAAGACTCTGACTCATTTTCTTGCTCCCATGAGCGGGAAAGGGCATCGGCCTTGCGATTCTGAGAGCCCGGACAGAACTGGAGTTTAAAGTCGGATCTGGAAAAGAAAAGTGCCCATCTGGCCTGACGAGGGTTGAGACATTGTGCGCCTTTTAGATATAGAAGGTTCTTGTGGTCTGTAAGTATGGTGATTGAATGAGAAGCTCCCTCCAACAGATATCTCCACTCCTCTAGAGCGAGCTTGATGGCTAGCAACTCCTGGTCGCCAATGGCATAGTTGCGCTCCGCTGGGGAGAACTTCCGGGAGAAGAAACTGCAAGGATGTAAATGGCCATCTTTAGCCCTCTGGGATAACACCGCTCCTACTCCAACGGAGGAGGCATCCACCTCTAAGATGAAAGGAGAGTCGATGTCAGGCTGTTTCAGGACAGGCGCAGAGATGAACCTCTGTTTCAAAAGATGAAAAGCTTGCATGGCTTCTTCAGACCACTTGGACGGGTTAGCACCCTTCTTGGTGAAAGCAGTAATAGGTGCCACAATGGTGGAAAAGTCTCGTATAAACTTTCGGTAATAATTGGCGAACCCTAAGAACCTCTGGACCCCTTTGAGGGTTAAGGGTACCGGCCAATTCTGGATTGCTTGTAGTTTCTCAGGATCCATCTCTAGTCTGGAACCGGACACAATGTACCCTAGAAACGGAATGGACTTGACTTCAAAGACGCATTTCTCTAATTTGCAGTAGAGATGATTGACACGGAGACGGGACAGAACCTCCTTTACCCAAAAACGATGTTCCTCTAAATTGTTGGCAAAAATGAGGATATCATCTAGATAGACCACGACATGACGGTATAGAATGTCTCTGAAGATCTCATTGACGAAATGCTGGAAGACAGCTGGAGCATTGCTCAATCCGAAGGGCATGACGAGGTACTCATAATGTCCGTCACGGGTGTTAAATGCGGTCTTCCACTCGTCACCCTCACGGATCCGGATGAGATTGTAAGCACCTCTCAAGTCCAGCTTTGTAAAGATGGTAGCTCCGCTAACTCTGTCAAAGAGCTCAGTAATCAGGGGTAAAGGATAGCGGTTCTTGATGGTAATGTCGTTCAAACCTCTGTAGTCGATGCACGGCCGCAGACCACCATCTTTCTTTTTTACAAAGAAGAAGCCTGCGCCGGCTGGAGAAGAAGAAGGTCGAATGAACCCCTTTGCTAGGTTCTCTTTAATGTATTCCTCCATAGAATGCGTCTCAGGCAGAGACAACGGATAAGTTCGGCCTCGAGGTGGAACCTTCCCTGGAACGAGATCAATCGGGCAGTCCCATTCTCTATGAGGAGGAAGGATATCAGCAGAAGCTTTACTGAACACATCCGTGAAATCTTGATATGGAGGAGGTGGAACATCAGACGACCTGGGGGAGGAAGAACAGACAGGCAACACTATAAACAAACATGTCTCAGCACAGGAGGAACCCCATGCCAGAATTTGCGTAGTCGTCCAATCAATTGTAGGATTGTGAAGACGGAGCCATGGAAGGCCCAGGACCACAGGATGTGTGGCGCTTGGAATCACTAAAAGTGAAATAAGTTCGGAATGAAGAACTCCCACTCTCAGACGAACTGGTAGAGTCCTTAGAGAAATAACTGTATCAAAAATTTTACTGCCATCCACGGCAGTTAAGGAAAAGGACGAAGGAAGTCTCTCGGTGGGTAGGGACCCCCGTTTAACATAGGCTTCGGTAATAAAGTTCCCAGCTGCTCCGGAATCAAGGAGGGCAATGACGTTCTGATAACGTTGAGCAACTTGAAGCGAGACTGGGAGATTACAATCTTGAGGGGATGGAGAGGAGATCATTACTCCTAGCCGGCCCTCTCCTTGGCGAGCTAGGGTCTGGAGTCCCGGACGTTTGGGACAGGCATTAATGGTGTGAGACGGAGCTGCACAATAAAGACAGAGAGACTCGGAGAGACGTCTTCGGCGCTCAGCAGGAGTTAAACGGGAACGGCCAATTTGCATGGGCTCATCTTTAGTTGGTGACAGTTGGCGAGGAGGAGGAGCAGAAGATTTTGGAGCAGATGATCTTCCACGCTCAGTTGCTCTCTCTCTGAAACGTAAGTCAACTTTTGTACAAAGTGAGATTAGCTCATCTAACTTGGAGGGTAAGTCTCTGGTAGCTAACTCGTCTTTAATACACTCAGATAAACCATGCCAGAATGCAGCATACAGGGCCTCGTCGTTCCATGCCAGTTCGGATGCCAGGATCTGGAACTGTATAAGATATTGTCCTACAGTACGTGATCCCTGGCGTAAATGGAGAATATCAGACGAAGCTGAAGTTACCCGGCCTGGCTCGTCGAAGATGCGCCTGAATGTTGACACAAATGCAGTGTAAGAAGATAGCAGGGTGTCGGACCTCTCCCATAACGGTGATGCCCAATCAAGGGCTGAGCCACTGAGAAGAGAGATGATGTAGGCAATTTTTGTACGGTCACTGGGAAAATTGCCAGGTTGTAGCTCAAACTGAATCTCACACTGGTTGAGAAATCCCCTGCAGAATCTTGGAGAACCGTCAAATTTTGCTGGCGTTGGAAGATGAAGACGTGGAGCAGAAACGGGTAAGGTGGGTGGGGTTATAACTGGAGTCACTGTGGTTGACGCACCGGACGCGTCTGATCCACGGAGAGTTGTCTGAATCCCATCCAGCCGAGTATAGAGATCCTGGAGACAGCGGATGATGTGGCCCTGTGCAGCCTCCTGATGTTCAAGTCGGGCTGCCAGTTCTTGCATCGGCCTGGCCGCTTGATCCTGGTCTCCGGCTGGATTCATTTGGTCAGTGCTTACTGTCACAACTGAGGGCCTGAGCTGACGGAAGGCAGCCTCAGTTGTAGGGGCTGAGATGTACCGGAACCTGGGAGGTTGTATCAGACCCCTGGACATGTAAGTAACATGAAGAGAAACCGCCCGAAGGCGTGACCACGACAACTTGAGTAAAAGTCAATGATATTTATTTATGACAAACTCCATGCATCACAGTAGCAGTAAAAAGAAACATAAAAATCAGCAGAGAAATAATAATACAGTTCCTGGGTACTACAGGGTGACAGGGGCCACAGAGCTCTGGTGGTATGAGACAGTTCTTATTATCTGAAAGTCCTTACCAGGCTCAACTGTAGCAATGAGGAAAGCCCAGGGTCGTACCAGCTGGTGTTCCAGGGAAAGCTGGACTGCTGTAGATAAAATGCTGCTGTGGGTACTGGTTAGAACCAGACAGGTGTTGGCACGGAGTGGATACTGGCTGGAACCAGTTAAATAATAAATAAAGCTTGAGAGCGATGCAATATAGATGAAATGTAGAATTTGAGAGCGGAGAAATAATAATACCGGTGGAGAGTGGTAAACTGCAGAAAGGACACCGGCCCTTTAAGAGATGCTGTACACTGCTGGAAGCTGAGCTGGAAGCAGGTGATGTTGTAGCTGGAAACAGGTGAGTCCAGAATGGATCGGAGAGTCAGGCTACACCGCAGATGGAATGCTGGTGCGGGTCTCTATAGCAGAAGTCTGGAGACAGGAGCTGGAACCTGGAAGACATTCACAGGAGAGAGACAAACTGGAACAAGGTTTGACAACCAAAGCACTGACGCCTTCCTTGCTCAGGTACAACCTATTTATACCTGCAGCAAGGAAGGCATTGGCTAGGCAATTATGCAAATTAATAATACAGACAGCAGATTGGTGAATATGATCAGATGACAGAATCCAAGATGGCTGCGCCCATGCAGACACTTGGAGGGAAGTTTGGTTTGTAATCCATGTGGTCTGGAAAACAGTAATGGCGGCGCCGGCCACCGGAGACAGGAGACGCCAGGCTGACAGGTGCACATCCAACCACGCGGACACAGCGGAGGCTGCAGCTGACGTAATCGCCACTCTGAATGCAGAAGCTCAGGAACGGCGGCGGAGGCCGCGGGAGACGCCATGCCAGATGTATAAGGCGTTACTGTGACAGCGTCCAGAGAGACAGGAGAGGATGCGGGAATATGCACATCAGGATAACAGATGGGATCCGGTCCTGGAGCGCTGAGCCAGCCTTAGGAGGCATCTGATGGGTAAGAAATGGCGTCCAGATACCCGGATCGTGACACTCCGGACTGCCCTTTTCCTAAAGGATCCGGTGTTCAACCGCCATGCCGTCAAACGCAGCCGCTGTAAGTCTTGGAACAGACAAGGCCCCTGCTGCAGCAGGTCTTGTCTGAGCAGTAGAGGCCATGGGTCCTCTGAGATCATTTCTTGAAGTTCTGGGTACCAAGCTCTTCTTGGCCAATCCGGAACAATGAGTATAGTTCTTACTCTTCTCCTTCTTATTATCCTCAGCACCCTTGGTATGAGGGTAAGAGGAGGAAACACATAAACCGACCGGTACACCCACGGTGTCACTAGAGCATCCACCGATATCGCCTGAGGGTCCCTTGATCTGGCGCAATAGTTTTCTAGCTTTTTGTTGAGGCGGGACGCCATCATGTCCACCTGTGGCCATTCCCATCGGTTTGTAATCAGCCGGAAGACTTCTGGATGAAGTCCCCACTCTCCCGGGTGGAGGTCGTGTCTGCTGAGGAAGTCTGCTTCCCAGTTGTCAACTCCCGGAATAAACACTGCCGACAGTGCCAACACGTGATTTTCCGCCCATCGGAGAATCTTCATGGCTTCTGCCATCGCCATCCTGCTTCTCGTGCTGCCCTGTCGGTTTACATGGGCGACCGCCGTGATGTTGTCTGAGTGAATCAGTACTAGCTGACTTTGAAGCAGGGGTCTTGCCTGACTTAGGGCATTGTAAATGGCTCTTAGTTCCAGAATATTTATGTGTAGGGACATTTCCTGGCTTGACCATAGTCCCTGGAAATTTCTTCCCTGTGTGACTGCTCCCCAGCTTCGAAGGCTGGCGTCTGTGGTTACCAGGACCCAGTCCTGTATGCCGAATCTGCAGCCCTCCAGAAGATGAGCACTCTGCAGCCATCACAGTAGAGACACCCTGGTCCTTGCAGACAGGGTTATCCTCTGATGCATCTGAAGATGCGATCCGGACCACTTGTCCAACAGATCCCACTGAAAGATCCGTGCATGGAACTTTCCGAACGGAATTGCTTTGTAAGAAGCTACCATCTTTCCCAGGACTCGCATGCAGTGGTGCACCGACACCTGTTTTGGTCTTAGGAGGTCTCTGACTAGCGATGACAACTCCTTGGCCTTCTCCTCCGGAAGAAACACCCTTTTCTGTTCTGTGTCCAGAACCATCCCCAGGAACAATAGACGTGTTGCAGGAACCAGCTGCGACTTTGGAATATTCAGGATCCAGCCGTGCTGTTGTAGCACCAGCCTAGAGCAAGTGCTACTCCGATCAACAACTGTTCCTTGGACCTCGCCTTTATCAGGAGATCGTCCAAGTACGGGATAATTATAACTCCCTTTTTTCGCAGGAGTATCATCATCTCGGCCATTACCTTGGTAAACACCCTCAGTCCGTGGACAGACCAAACGGCAGCGCCTGGAATTGGTAATGACAGTCCTGTACCACAAATCTGAGGTACTCCTGGTGAGGAGTGTAAATGGGGACATGCAGGTAGGCATCCTTGATGTCCAGTGATGCCATGTAATCTCCTTCCTCCAGGCTTGAGATAACCGCCCTGAGCGACTCCATCTTGAACTTGAACCGTTTTATATACGTGTTCAAAGATTTTAAATTTAAAATGGGTCTCACCGAACCGTCCGGTTTCGGTACCACAAACATTGTGGAATAGTAACCCCTTCCTTGTTGAAGGAGGGGTACCTTGACTATCACCTGCTGCGAATACAGCTTGTGAATTTGCCTCTATCACAGCCTCCCTGTCCAAGGGAGATGTTGGCAAGGCAGATTTTAGGAAACGGCGAGGGGGAGACGTCTCGAATTCCAGCTTGTATCCCTGAGACACTACTTGTAGAATCCAGGGATCCACCTGTGAGCAAGCCCACTGACCGCTGAAGCACTTGAGACGGGCCCCCACCGCACCTGGCTCCACCAGTGGAGCCCCAGCGTCATGCTGTGGACTTAGCGGAAGCGGGGGAGGACTCTTGTTCCTGGGAACTGGCTGTATGTATGTATATATGCACACACACTCATGTATATACATGCATATACATGTATACACAAATACACGTATGTACATGTTAATGTATGTATAATACACTGATAGAGTACATTATATTTATGAATTAATTGCTTCCCGATTCTGCAGCAGCATCATCAGCACCACCACAGTGTTACTCACAGTCACTTCACACTGACTGCTGCACAACACATCACTTAATTTCTGGGCCGCCCGCCACCTGGTGAAGAGACATGGGAGATGAAGGACCAGCAGTGCCACGTTGAGTGGAAGTATTGTGAATTAGTTACCCACACACTCCTTGTGACACCCGTCTGCCCTCCCACCCGCCGCCTGCTGTCCGGAACCCGCACTGACAAGTAAGTCTCAGCAGAATGTGTCTGCCGGCGGCTCCCAGTCCCCCCTAGAGGAACACTGCCAGTGGTGTGGCAGCCGCGGCACACTAGGACTGAGAGACCGCAGCGGGAGGAAAGCACGGGTGGGCGGGAGGAGAGCATGGGTGGACATCACCACGTCACATTGCAAGGTGACACCAGTCCCCCCAGTGAGGCCACCAACGAATGCACTCAGCATAGTATTAGCAGCAGGCAGAGGGCGGGGCGGGCGCAGCGGTAGTGGGAGGTACAGAAATGAGCTGCAGGCTAGGCTCCACTGATCACACACTCAGCGATCACTGTGCTACAGCAAGCGTGGTGTGCAGCGGTGCTGGACATTAGGGAGTGCCTGTGCGCACCAGGCACCCCCTGTACGCACGCCTATGCGCTACCACCCCCCATATGCCACACTACATCACTATGCTATAGCCCTCCCATATGCTGCACTTCATAGTTACACTATACCCCCCATACAACATACTACATCACCACACTACACTACTCACAATAAAATTAAAACATCCCAGTTCCTCATTCTTAATGAGCTCACGTGAGTTCTCTCCCCAACGGAGCTCCAGACCAAGTAACAATGAAGACACCAGCAGCGTGTAGGGGGCAGGCCTGGTCCACTTGTCAGGAGAGAGCAGTCACTGGAGGGTAAGAAGGGGGCGGGGCCTAGTCCTACAGACGGGAGAGAGCACAGACAGGAGAGATCAAGGTACAGGGGTAGAAGAGGACGGCTGATATGAAGAAGGGGGAGAGGCCTATTCTTACAGGCTCTCAAAATTCGACTTTTTAAAATTCTATATTTGACAAATTCGACTTTTCTGCAATGGTACAAATGCGGCAATTCGACAAAAGTATATTCAATTGAAGTTTGTAAATTCGACAACAGTGCTTTTAAACAGTAAATTCGTCATTTTCAATCCGCCACACTTTGCAGGCGGAATCTAATAAAAAAAATTAAAACATGTTTTTTTTGCTGTTTTTTGGGGGGTAATAGCATATCTATTTATATTAGAAGGGATTAGGTACTTGGTTTGTCTCTTTTGGAGGCACAAGTATTATTTATATATTTTTTAAAAGATTATTATTTGTTGTTGTTTTTTAAATGGAATGTGAAAAACCCGGAAAAAAAAAATTGCGTGGGGTTCCCCCTCCAAAGCATAACCAGCCTCGGGCTCTTCGAGCCGATCCTGGTTCTAAAAATCCGGGGGAAAAACGGACAGGGGATCCCCCGTATTTTTAAAACCAGCACCGGGCTCTGCGCCTGGTGCTGGTGCAAAAAATACGGGGGACAAAAAGAGTAGGGTCCCCCATATTTTTTACACCAGCATCGGGCTCCACTAGCTGGACAGATAATGCCACAGCCGAAGGTCACTTTTATACAGTGCCCTGCGGCCGTGGCATTAAATATCCAACTAGTCACCCCTGGCCGGGGTACCCTGGGGGAGTGGGGACCCCTTCAATCAAGGGGTCCCCCCATCCCAGCCACCCAAGGGCCAGGGGTGAAGCCCGAGGCTGTCCCCCCCATCCAAGGACTGCGGATGGGAGGCTGATAGCCTTGAGAAAATTGAAAGAATATTGTTTTTTCCAGTAGCACTACAAGTCCCAGCAAGCCTCCCCCGCAAGCTGGTACTTTGAGAACCACAAGTACCAGCATGCGGGAGAAAAACGGGCCCGCTGGTACCTGTAGTTCTACTGGAAAAAAAATACCCAAATAAAAACAGGACACAGACACCGTGAAAGTATAACTTTATTTCACACCTGCTGACACACACATACTTACATATGTTGACACGAAGCAGTCGGTCTTCTTCTCCAAGTAGAATCCACGGGTACCTGAAAATAAAAGATAATTATACTCACCTGATCCAGGTTCCAGATTAAATCCACGTACTTGGCAAAACAACAAACCGAACACCCGGACCAGACGGACTGAAAGGGGTCCCATGTTTGCAGCCTGACTGTCCGTCGCTTAAAAGTGTTGATGCTTTTTTTACGGCACTGGGCATGTTGTATGATGACCCTGACAAGACGGCCTCAGCCGAGGCTCAGATTTCAATCCTTAAGCAAGGGCGACGGCCAGTTGAGGTTTATTGTACGGAGTTTCGGAGGTTGGCCCATGATACCCAGTGGAATGACCCAGCCCTGAGACACCAGTACCGAAGAGGTCTTTCTAACCAGATAAAAGACCAACTGGTACAATATCCCTTGCCTGATAGCTTGGATCAGCTCATGCAGTTATCCATCCGGGTGGATAGACGGCTGAGAAAGCGTAGGCTTGAAAGGGAGACCGAGGTTTCCTTCTTTCCCAAGGGAACCTCAGACTCTGAGGAATTTTCCGAGGAGCCTATGCAGATTGGGGCTACACGCCTCTCCTCGCGTGAGAAGACGCGGAGGAGACAGCAGGGGTTGTGTTTGTACTGTGGGAATAAAGGTCATGTGGTAGTATCATGGCCAGAAAAGCCGGAAAACTTCAGGGCCTGAGGGTGATGGGAAATATCCTGTCAGGCCAGAAGTCAGAATTTCCCAAGAAGACTTTTATCATTCCGGTGACCTTGAAGATCCTCGGTCAAAGTGTCAAGACTGAGGCCTTTGTGGACAGTGGGGCCGTCAGGGTTTTTATGGACCGCCAATTTGCCCTGGAACACTCTGTTCCCTTAGTACCCTTGGCATCAGAAATTGAGATCTGTGGGTTAAACGGGGAACCATTATCCCAGGGTAAAATTACCTCTTGCACTAGCCAGATTTCTTTGTTTATTGGAGCCACATACTTTTGCCCCATTGGTGTTGGGGTTACCCTGGTTAAGGGCCCACAATCCTCAATTTGACTGGGTCTCTGGGGAGATTCTTAGTTGGGGTACTGATTGTTTCAGGAGTTGCTTGAGCCTTCCAGTCAGCTTTCGCAGCTAAGTTTGCCAGGATTGCCAGGATGTTATGCAGATTTTGCGGACGTGTTCTCCAAAAAAGTTGCAGAGGTACTACCTCCCAATCGCCCCTATGACTGTGCCATTGATTTATTGCCGAATGCTAAGCTTCCCAAGAGCAGGTTGTACTTCCTGTCACGTCCTGAGACTCAGGCTATGGCAGAGTACATTCAGGAGAACTTGGCTAAGGGATTTATCAGACCTTCACAGTCTCCAGTTGGGTCGGGGATCTTCTTCGTGGGTAAAAAGGACGGTTCGTTGCGACCCTGCATCGACTTCAGGGAATTGAACCGTATCACGATTAAAAACTCATACCCACTGCCTCTCATTTCGGTCTTGTTTGACCAGCTTCGTACTGCCACCATTTTTTCTAAAATTGCCCTTCGCGGTGCATACAATCTAATCCGAATAAGAGAGGGGGATGAATGGAAGACTGCCTTTAATACCCACTCAGGGCATTATGAATATTTGGTGATGCTTTTTGGGCTCTGTAATGCCCCGGCAGTCTTCCAGTACTTCATGAACGATGTGCTCAGGGAATATTTGGATAGATTCTTAGTTGTATACTTAGATGACATCCTAATCTTCTCCCATTCCCTGGAGGAACATCGGAAGCATGTACGCTTAGTCCTCCAGAAACTCAGATACCACCGGCTTGGGGTGAAGCTGGAGAAGTGCGAATTTGAAGTTCAGCAAATCGCATTTCTAGGATATATTATCTCCCCAGAAGGTTTCCAAATGGAGGGTTCCAAGGTACAGGCAGTCCTGGATTGGGTGCAGCCCACTAGTTTGAAGGCGCTTCAGCGTTTTCTGGGCTTTGCAAATTTTTATAGACGATTTATCGCTGAATTTTCGTCTATAGTGGCGCCCTTGGTGGCACTCACTAAAAAAGGGGCGGATGTTGCTCACTGGTCTTGTTAGGCCAAAGCGGCTTTTGCCCGTCTCAAAAGGGCATTTGTCTCGGCCAAGGTGCTGCGACACCCAGATCCAGAGCGTCCTTTTGTGGTGGAGGTGGATGCTTCTGAGATGGGTATTGGGGCAGTGCTCTCTCAGATGGGGGTGTCTGATAATCGCCTTCATCCCTGTGCTTACTTTTCCTGTAAATTTTCGCCTGCCGAGATGAATTATGACGTGGGTAACCGGGAATTGTTGGCTATTAAGGATGCACTCGAGGAGTGGAGACATTGGCTTGAGGGGGCTAAGTTTGTGGTCTCAATTCTCACCGACCATAAGAATTTGGCGCCTCAATGCCAGGCAGGCACGATGAGCTTTGTTTTTTGCTTGCTTTAATTTTTTGATAACTTATCGCCCTGGGTCAAAAAACATCAAGGCTGATGCGCTCTCGCAGAGTTTTGCTCCAATCCGGGAGACCACCGAGGAGCCATTGCCCATTGTGTCCCCATCATATATTAAAGTGGGCATTACCTAGGAACTCTTGTCATTAGTCCTTAGAGCACAGGAGCAGGCTCCTCCAGACCTTCCGGTAGGTCTTTTGTTTGTGCCTCCTAGGTTAAGACAGCGAGTGTTCCTGGAATTCCATGCCAAGAAGTCGGCAGGTCACCCGGGCATTGCCAGAACTCGGGAGTTGCTATCTAGGGCGGTGTGGCGGCCCTCGGTGGCTAGGGATGTGGATCAGTGGGTACGGGCATGTGACATCTGTGCCCGAAATAAGACTCCTAGAGGGGTTCCTGTTGGCCCATTACATCCACTCTCTATTCCATCTAAGCCATGGACCAACATTTCAATGGATTTTGTGGTGGACTTGCCCAAATCTTCGGGGATGACATCCACCTGGGTTGTCATTGACAGGTTTTCGAAGATGGCGCACTTCGTTCCACTGGTTGGGCTGCCATCGGCCAGACGCCTGTCTGAATTATTTATGCTGCATGTTGTGCGCCTCCACGGGTTGCCACTTGATGTGGTCTCTGACCGCAGATCCCAGTTTGTGGCCAAATTCTGGAGGGCATTTTGTTCCGATCTCCAGATTTCTGTCAGCTTGTCGTCAGGCTACCATCCGCAGTCTAATGGGCAGACTGAAAGGGTGAACCAGTCCTTGGAGCAGTTCCTCAGGTGTTATGTCTCCAAGTGTCAGACTGACTGGGTTGCTCATCTGTCCATGGCGGAGTTTGCCTATAACAACGCGGCTCACTCTGCTACAGGGATCTCTCCCTTACTTTGTGTGTAAGGGCATCATCCTAAGGCCAATTCTTTTGACCCCCTGGACTCCACGCCTGGTGGTCCCTCTGTGGTTTCGGTCCTTAGGGGTATTTGGAAGAAAGTGAAGAAAGCCCTTGTGTCTGTGTCATTAGGGTTTTTGATAAGCGGAAAAGACCCTGCAGCTTCAAATTAGGAGACTTCGTCTGGTTGTCTACCAAGAATTTGAAGTTGAGACAGCCATCTCATAAGTTAGGCCCCCGGTTCATCGGCCCCTATAAGATCACCAGGCTTATCAATCCGGTGGCATTTTAGTTAGATCTGCCCCGTTCTTTGGGTATCAATAAAACATTTCATTGTTCCCTTTTAAAACGGGCGATTAGTAATCCTTCTTCCAGTGGAAGACCTTCCCCTCTTCTGATACGTGGCCAGAGGGAGTTTGTTGTTGAAAGGATTCTTGACTCCAAGATGGTTCGGGGTCGGCTGTCATTTTTGGTGCACTGGAAGGGGTATGGCCTGGAGGAGCGGTCATGTGTGCGCAGTTGTGATCTTCATGCCCCCAGACTGATACGCTCTTTCTTCTCGCAGTTCCCCGATAAACCCGGTGGTAGGGGTTCTTTGACCCCTCGTCAGAGGGGGGTACTGTTAGGATCTCCTGCCCTGTGCTGCCACGTCGTCATGGCAACCGGGAGGCAAGTGCTAGCGGAGTAACGTGAGCGCAGCTGATACTCCGGTTTGGGTCTTTTGCTGTGCAGTGGTTACAGGCTCTGTGCACGGCAGGGAATGCGGTGCTGGTTTTTGTGCTCACAGTCTGTGAGGTCTGAGTGGGGCATGGACAGCACCTGCTTTATAAGGCCTCTTTTCAGGTTAAGCAGATGCTGCTGAATCTTTGTTGGTTAGTCAGTTCCTGAAAGTTAACCAGTACTGTGTAGCTTTGTATTTGTTTGTTGCTTACTGCAAATAGGCCTGGGGATTTGGTATTACACTCTGCCAATCCAGACCTAGCAGTAAGACTGGAGTCAGTCGTTTAGCTTGCTGGGGTTCTGTTACTACTCTGTGAACTTAGCAAGTTTGCGGCTGTATTCTAAGACTTGCCTGTCTAATCCTGTAGTGGGTGAGAGCATGCATACTCACATGTTTCTTGCACTCCCGCAACTCACAATGACTGAACTCGAATGGAAAACACACAACTTGACCAATTTAATAGGATGCAATTATTAAACTCGCACCTAAAACTTGACCAGCTTTTTATAGGTGAGTTTTACAGAAGCATGAACAGATCAGCGAGATTTGAGCGTGCTTCTGTTTGTAAAAATTATGAAATAGCTAAAAAACAAATGATGTGAGGTACCCCCAGGGACGTTGCAAGGTCTCTCTGTAAAGTTGGGAGGAGGGACACAGGCACACACCTCTTAAAAAAAAGTGGGGGAGGCCTCACATGTAGGGGGTGTGGATTCACAGGAAGTGCCGCAATTGTGGGCTTCTCTCACATTTTTGCCACTGTGGGCGGCATGCGAAAAGCTCTGTGAGCTGCTGGCATGCCTTCTTTCCCTCTCTCCTGGTGAATTTGCACTGTGTGCATGTACACAGCCTCTATTCACTAGTGCTTTGCAGTTGGTGAGAGTTTCCTAACTGACCCCACAGGACACTGTAATCTGCAGATGGGACAGCAGTACATACCCATAAAAATCAGATTGTCCTGATAAAATCAGTTGGAAGGTATGCTAACGTGCAAACCCCTCCACCACCTGGTGGCCTAGTGGTGGGTGGGATGAATTGCATCAACATACATATACAGAGAAAAGGATACAACATTGAAGAATTTTAAGTTAAACAAGTGTATTGTAAACAGTCACAAAATGTTGTGACTTTGTTCACAATATACTTTCACTTTCAAATACTCCAGTGACGACAATTCCTTCTGCCTATGTATACACGCTGGCTGGTATTTTAGGTATTGTTTTGGACACTTAGGCCAATTCCACATTTGAGTGCTGGGGTTATATATATATATATATATATATATATATATAAATGGGGATATTTAATTGTGTATAGCATATTTGCCTACCCTCCAGATTGGCCAGGTACTGTAGCTCCTGAAAAGGAGCTGGCACTCCCGCCCACCTCCCCTGGAAAGGCAGGAAAGTCTCCCAGAGCTGGCCTTACCCCTCTCTGCCTCCCACACCTTCCCATAACGGCCATTAAAAGTGGGCAGTTAGGGGAGGCCAATGACATGATTTTCGCTAAATTGCAACATCATAGCCACTAATCCGAGCGTTGAATAGTGGGGGCGGTGCCATCATGATGTGTTTGCCAAAAACCTTGGAAAACCCCATGGGTTACTTACAGAACCTAAAAGTTGTTTCCTGGTTTTCCCTTGTAATTGGCATGGTTCCTCTTACAGGTGGCAGCAGCATTAAAGGGACGCTGCTGGGTAAATCGGTTTCCATAGTTACTGTGCCTCCAATGTCCCTTAACATGACTCGATAGTACACATGTCAGCACAGAGGATACACTGAGAAACTTATGTGGTACTGCCTGATAGCGGCTGCTGCACCTGCTTAGACTCACACCAGCAGCCAGCTCAGTGTAAAAGGGGATGCTTCATACAGATATAAGACATCTTTCAGTTTTTTGCCAGATAAATTTAGAGGCACCCTCCAGGGACTGGCGCCTGTAAAACTGCCTAAAGCTGCTGCCTTAAGGTAGAGCCAGCCCTGGTCCCAAAAAAACAAAATCAGTCCTGGGCTGTTTGAGCCAGTCCTCGTTCTTAAAATGTAGGAAAAAATTTGCAAAGTTTAATTTTAAGACCGATCACTTGGCTCTTGGATTGGTCCTAGTTCTAAAAATACAAGGGAAAAAATGAGTAGGAGCTCAGCATATTTTTAGATACAGCACCAGGCTCCATTAGCAGGGGGTAATGCCACAGCCAGTGAACGTACACACTTGCTAGGGTCCCGTGGCCAAAGCATTAACCCACCTAGACAGCTCAGGCTGGGACTTCCTGGGCAAATGGGGACCCCTCCAATAAAGGGGTCTTCCATCAAGGCACCAAGGCCTGGGCTGAAACCTGGGGCTATTCCCTGGCACTCCTGGACTGTTGGTGACAAGTTGAAAGCTCTAGAGTTTCAGTTTTGGAAGGTAATATTGTTTTTTACAGGAGGACTACCGGTCGCAACAAGCCTCCTCCACATACCAGTACTTGGAAAACTTCAAATGCCAGCATGTGGGGCATTGAAGGGCCCACTGGTTTCTATAGTGCTCCTGTAAAAAAAGAAAAAAAAAAAAGAAACGACACACACTGTGTAAGTGAAAATTGAATACACTGACAAATATTCACCTATTTCTGGTGTTGATCACTTCCACTTGTCCAGTAAAATCCATAGTAGCCGGAAAAAATCCTAGGGTGATATCCCATGTGTAGATCACGTCCTTTTTGGTCCATGTACTCATCCAAGGGTTCCAAAAAAACAAACTGATTCTCAAACCAACGGCCTGAGGAGCTCTATATGTTAACTCATATGACTCCTCTCGTGGAAGCCAATCAGCACCTGCTTCCATAGGAGCAACCTGCTGATTGACAATCGGGCCATACACAGCCAATTGCCGCTTCCCCAATTGAAGTCAATGGTGAGAACTGCTACATTGACTTCAATGATGGGAACCAATATATTGTCGTCAATGATGGGAACCGCAAGGTTATTGGAGGTGCAAAAGGAAAGCTCTGGACTGCAGCTCAGGCCTTGAGTGCCTTGGGAAGGAGGGAGTCCTTTATTGGGGTGTCCCCATTTCCCCAACCTCAGCTGACTAGTTATGTGGGTTAATGCTTTGGCCACAGGACCCCATCCAGTGTTGTCCCCTGGCTGTGACATTACTTTTAGGAACTGGACCAATGCAAGATAATGGTGCTGGTTCTTAAAATTCCTGGAAACTGCAAACAAGTTTCCAAGAGCCTAACTTTTCCACTCAGAAGCATGCATGGCTCTTATTGATATGTGCATGCTTTTGTGGCGCTCACCATGTAATGAAACTTGCGTTATGAAAGTGCAAGTTTAAGCACTAAAAAACTCACACTGACCTGCATATGTAATAGCCTCAATCTCAAAAAATCAAAGGCTATTACATTTGTGAGTTGTGGGACAAACTCTCAACTACAAAATGTGTTAAAAGGTGATAGTTTAACTCTCAAAAAACATTCACACCCTATTATATGTAGGTCTTACAGTTTTTTCTACTACATAATCCTTACAATGGCACCTTAAACCCCAGTATGAGCCACCACAATGATGATTTCGATGTCATGTCTGCTGAAGCAGAAATGTTATTTACAATGTACTTGTCCTACATTGTCTTGTACTGTAAATCACTGTTTCTTGTGTTGCTCATTTGTTTATGTACTTTGTAAGGCCCAATGTTAGCACAGTTTCTAATTAGCAGTTAGTTATACAGACACAAAGAAAGCAGCACTGGGCAGGACAACTGCCAAAGGATAAGAGGACAAAGTCGCATGAAGTACCATTAAAATATGCCCATCAGAGATTAATTATGTCATAGATGCAACCGCCGGTGAACAAGCAATGGAAAGGGCTAGTGGAGGAGGGTCCTGCTGGAATGCTGGGTTTACAACCGCAGCTGTACAATGGGGCCCAGATAGACCACTGCAGCTGTTACTTGCAACCTGCCATATGTGGAGGACACCTGGCTGGACTTAAGTGGACCCTGTTCCAACAACTAGACTGAGTGTGAACACCAGGGCCAAATGTGTTTCCGGGAGAGACAAATGGGGAAAAATAAAAAAATAAAAATAATTTATACGGGATGAAAGCAAAGGAAACAGGAAATAAAGAAAAGGAGGTGAAATGGAAGGTAATAAAACCACTAAAATAGTGTAGTATTAAATGCACAATACTTGTCTGCACAAAGATCAGCAGACAAAGAAGCAAGTCACATTTCATACTTTGTGGTTGATTCAGAGGTGGACGCAGGTAAAGCATCTAAGATTTTACCTCAGCATGCTTCCAAGATGCACTGCACATGTGTCCCAATGTATACCACTGGGAGACACAGATTAAAAATTGAAAGGCGATCTATGGCAATATTGATTGGCATTATTGGGCAAAAACTTTGGAAGTGACTAACAGTCACAACTGTGATGTGGCCAGTGTCAGTTACTGCGACCAAAGATATGGACATTCTGCATCTGCCATAGGCCGATTTGCCCCTTAGTCAATGGGCATCTCAATAGGAGTAGTATCTCAATTGTCCACAGCATTAGCATAATGATACAGTAGTAGCAGTGTAAAAAGTTGCAGCTGCAACAACATCCATCTCTGAATCACCACCTCAGTCAGTAAAACCTAAGTAATGCTCGCTAAAGCTGACCTCCATTGAATCTAACAAACCTTAGCGGTTACTCAACAAATACACTATTAACCCCATACGTCCCTAACTAGAGGGTTGTATTCAAATGAGATATGTATATTTTTTTTTTTTTACTTATTTAGGATCATAAATAAATACATTTGACACCAAGGCATGACAAAATACACAGAAAGAGAAACCAATTGGTGACTATTTTTTGGTAATTAGATTAAATTAAACAAAGCCCAAGCTGTAGGTAAATTAAACTTGCTAGGCTTTACAAGGAAGCAATAGATACAATTTATCACAGCACTAGAGCTTGTTTTAAGAAGTACTGTAGCAAGAATGTAACAATATGTAACTCGTATACACTCATTAAGAGTTACATTTTGTTACATTCTTGCTACTTCTTAAAACAAGCTCAAGCGCTGTGAATAATTACAGTACATCTATTTCACCCAAGGCATGAGCCAACTTCCCTTGCTTAGTTGATTATGGGAGTTATTTAGAAAACCATGTAGGGAGATGAGGTGGATACATATAAAGTACTATCTAATCAGCTATTAATTGTAATTTTACAGGTTGTGTTTTAAAAATGTCAGGATCTGATTGGTTGGTATCTCTCTACACATTATCTCTCTCCAAGCTTTGATAACATTCCCCCTCTGTTTGACAAATGCCACGAATATTACTTTACATGGACATACTCTACTATACAAAGCATAGTTTATGGTAATCACAGTTTAAAGCCAAAATGCATACTGTACACTTGCCATTGAATTTGATAGTTTTGGATTAAATTCATATATTTGGGCTTCCGGTTCCGGTATGAGAGCGTGAGCAGCGTCTCTCACCAGCTCCGCAGCTCGCCCCAGATCAGACTATATTTAAAGCTGTCTACCACACGCAAACACCGTTCCCGGTCCCCGCGCCGTGCAGAAGTCCCTATGGACAAGTATTTAGCCGCTTCTCAGCCTCCGAAAGGGGCATCACAAGCCCAGCAGCCATGTCAGGAGAAACGGCGCGGAGAGCACAATATGGCGCCGGGCACGGACTCGACTCCAGGGACACCAGCGTCTAAGAAAACAATACAGGACACAGTCTCAGAATCCCTGCAAATCGGAGAGAGATCTGACGGGACAGGTACCTTTACTTCAACTTTTACTGACATGATAGCAGCTATACAAACTACTGTTGAACCTCTGCTGAAAAAAGCTGTGACGGATATCACATCACAGTTGCACCAGCTTAGCAGCAGAGTGTCTGACACTGAGAAACATATCAGCACTGCTATAGATGACATAGACAATCTGCAAAAGAAAGTCCAAACTTTAACTTCAAATAATGCTCGTCTTACTGAAAAATTGGACAATATTGAAAATAGAACAAGAAGAAATAATTTAAGAATTATAGGTCTCCCTGAGTCACTTGCTGGAGCCCCCCTTGCGCATTTTATACGGAATACACTCCCGAAGATGTTGCATATCGAAGATGTCTGTAGTGACCTTATTATAGAGCGGGTGCACAGAATTGGAAGTGCTGCAAAACAAGCTACGAACCGCCCTAGGGCAGTTATTTTCAAGACATTAAATTATCTACACAAGCAGGAAATATGGCAAGCATCAAGAAAGGTTAAAGAATTGGTCTGGGAAGGTCACCCTCTGAGGATATATCAAGACTACTCGGTAGAACTTTCTAAACTAAGGAGGTCCTTTTCACCGGTGTGCTCAGAATTAGTGGTTAACCGCCGAAAGTTCTTTATGATATTTCCAGCAAGATTGCGGATTTTCACGGATTCAGGACATTTGGACTTTACCAACCCTGCAGATGCAGCTGCCTTCCTAAAAGAAGAAGCGGACGGGACACTTAGCTCTGACATTACGGATGGGTGATTTATTACTATAAAACAGTTGAAACTTAAAGTTTTAAATATGCTGGTTTCTTTCCACTAGTAGATCTAGCTTGGTCAGTTATATAAAGTTATGTAGAAGTGGTAGCGGCAGATTATAGCCGATTTATAGGGGTTTTCCTATGACATGTTGATACTGGTGGTGGGTAGTGGAGCTGTGCCGGATTCTCTTTGTTTCTATTATCAGATCACCGAGGGCATTCCTTGGGTTGAAAATCCTAAAGAAATAGTCCGAGGTTTGACACTGGAGGTTCGAATTGCAAAAGCTCATAATCTGCTCATGTTCTTTCTATATCGATACGATATGGTTTGTGTATGTGATGTTAATTTATGTTCCCTATTGTTCTTCCCCTTTTTCTTCTCTTTTTTTCCTCTGCGCTTTATCTTTACTATCTAACTCTGCAACTTGGAGATCTACTATAGATATACATTTTACAGATAAAAATGTCTATTAAAATTGGATCACTGAATATACGTGGTATCCACACACCAGCCAAACGGCGGAAATTACTGATGTATCTTAATAAAGTCTCAGTGGATATTGTTTGTTTACAAGAGACACATTTGATGTTAACTGAAGCCAAAAAATTACAAATGTTAAACTGGGTACTATTAGGCTCATCCTCTTATAATAGTAAATCCAGAGGTGTGGCGATTCTTGCCAAACGCTCTCTTGATTTACAAGTCTCATCTATGGTCAATGACTCAGAAGGTCGATATGTAATAATTGAAACTAAAATTGCAGGTATTGGGTACAATATTTGCAGTATTTATGCACCTACTCCATACAACAAATCATTTATGACCAATTTGTTAGCCAAACTTCACACTTATGATCCATCCACGCTGATAATAGCTGGAGATTTCAACCTGATAACTTCCATTTTAGACCGTTCTCCCCCCCCAAAATCATTATTACGACTTCCTAAGCTAGGTATGGATTTCTTTGCTAAAACATTGAATCTAATAGATTCTTGGAGAGCGCTCAACCCCATAGAGAGAGAGTATTCATGTCTCTCCATGACTCATTCCACATGGTCCCGTATTGACTATATCTTTGTTGCCAATGCCTTATTTCCAAATGTTCAATCAGCATCTATAGAGCCACCGGTTCTATCAGATCATGGCTTAATATATACTGTTATACAATTTAAAAAATCGGGTAATCTTACTCCTTCGTGGAAATTCCCAGCACAACTGTCTAAATCACAGCTGTTCAAAGATAAGTTGATGCAAAGTTGGAAAGAATATGTCTCCCATAATGAGGAATATGCCAAAAACAACCCTTCGATTTTCTGGCAGACAGCAAAGGCAGTTCTGAGAGGCGATCTCATACAAACACAATCCCAATTTAAGAAAAGGAGAAATGAGTCCTATATTAGTCTCCAATCTCAACTCACTACAGCATTTCAGGTATATAAACAACTTCCTTCCCCCCATAATAAGGCTCAATTTGTTAATGCCCAAACACATTTTAATGAATTGCTACAATTAAGTGGAGATAAATATTTATTTAATGTGAACTCAAAGTTTTATAGTTTTGGTAACAAAACTGGAAGGCTTCTTACTAACCTGCTTCAAGGTTCTAGAAATAGGACAGTGGTGCACCCTTTGCAAACCCCGGATGGATCTCTCACTACGACAGATCGTCATATAACAGATATTTTGAAATCTTTTTACGAAGATTTATATTCTTCTCCCTCTACTCCTATAGATTATACCCCTCCTATTATGTCTCTATGGGATTCTCTTTCTATGCCTCAACTTTCTGACTCTCTTTCCAGTACTCTGATAGCTCCAATTACCCCTGAGGAAGTGTCTAAAATTGTCCAACACCTGAAAATAGCAAAAGCACCTGGCCCAGATGGCTTTTCAACTGAATTTTACCAGCTGATGAGACCACTCATAGCCAAACCACTAGCTGAATGCTTTAATCATGCCATCAGAATTGGTAAACTCCCCTTACACTTTTCAGATGCGATTATCAAAGTATTACCTAAGGAAGGCCGGGATTTAAAACTCCCAGGTTCTTATAGGCCTATATCGCTCCTGAATAATGATTACAAGATATTTACAAAAATTTTTGCAGAACGTTTAAAAACTATTTTACCATCGATAATTCATAAAGACCAAACTGGATTCATATCAGGACGACATTCGGTGGTGAATGTAAGAAGAGTCCTAGCGGCAATACAGTATGTGTCTTCTAATGCTTCTTCCCTGTCTTCACCTCAGATTGTAGTCACATTAGATGCAGAAAAAGCATTTGATTTAGTATTATGGCCCCATTTATTTAAAACTTTATTCAACTTTGGTTTCCCTCCCCAATTTATTGATATATTACGTATTATATACTCTAATCCTAAATCCCAGGTAGCTTGTAATGGTACAATATCCTCTCCCTTTTATTTACAGAGGGGAACCAGACAAGGTTGCCCCCTGTCCCCGATGCTTTTCGCTATAGCGATTGAACCTTTAGCAATTGCCATCCGAGGTTCAGCACTGATAAAAGGTATAAAAATTAATTCGGAAGAACTAAAGATAGGATTGTTTGCAGATGATGCACTGCTTTTAGTTTCGGAGCCTTCCAGTTCGTTGCCGGCTCTGTTCAACTTGATTGAATCATTTGGAAAAATCTCAGGATATAAAATCAATGTATCAAAATCAGAAGTGCTTTTATTGGGGAATTCTGATCCGGGTTTTTTAAACTATATGAATATTCCTTTAGCTCTTGCCCCCTCCCGCATCAAATATCTAGGAATACAAATTTGTTCAGATTTATCACAGATGTATGCGGTCAATTTTGCTTCTGTAATAACAAAAATAGGGGTGAAACTTGAGTCATGGAGAGACTTACCTCTCTCTCTTATGGGAAGAATGGCTGTTGTTCAATCTATATTATTTCCAAAATTATTTTATTGTATGCAACAGATTCCAATAGCTTTGTCTGAATCGGATCTCAAGAAATTAGATTCAATGTTCTCCAAATACATTTGGCAGGGCAAATGTCCACGCATCTCGAGGGCAAAAATGGTCATACACAAAAAAAAAGGAGGTCTAGGATACCCTGATTTATCTGCATATTCACTTGCTACCTTTTTTAGGTACATTAATGCTTGGATCTTAAATAAATCTGAATATGTTGATTTAGATTTGGAAACGGCAATATTTTATCCATATGCACCAGGTGCCCTTCTACAATCCAAAATATCTTTACTTCCTCAATGGATTAAAACTCATGTTCTATTTGTAGATACATACAAAGCCTGGCTAACAATTAACAAAAGATTTAAAACTAACCCATACCTTACCCAATTTATACCCTTATGGGGAAATCCCTCTTTCCCTCCTTCATTGTTCAATTCAGGCTTTATAGTGTGGAAGATGAAAGGTCTGGATTTATCACATAAAGTTTTCGATCCAGGAGGCTCAATTTTGACGTTCTCAGATATCTGTCATATCTATTCTATTCCGAAACACCATATGTTTATGTATTTTCAAATACGTCATTTTTTGATTTCCATTAAAGCATCAATGCTTCTTAGACCCAAGAGAGGCATTCATTTATCTCAAGTAAAATCATTAGATATGCTATTTTCATTTCTTCTGACCAACAGTTACAAAATTAAATATCTATATCAATTAATAGTAGGACCAACCTCACATGTGCAATGGGATATATTGTTACAAAAATGGAAAGCAGATATTCCTTCTTTGACGGATATCTCTGAGCTAACAGAATTAGCGGCTTTATCCTCAAAAGTTCTCTCCTCAACATACTTACAAGAAGTATACATACGTACGCTGCATAGAGCATATATTACCCCACATCAAAGGAGACACATGGTAAAGGAGGAACAGGGTACGTGTAGTAAATGTGGGACTACAATTGCCAACTTTATACATTGCACATGGGATTGTTATAAATTGAGAATTTTTTGGCACAAGATCATAGGCTTTCTAAATTCAATGTTTGGTACGCAATTATATCCTGATCCAAAGGCTTGTTTAGGAATTAGTCTTTCTGCTTGGGATCTGGGTAAAAATAAAAAATGTATCTTACCTTTGCTTATTACTATTATAACTGTATCCAAGAAATGTATTCTACTTCATTGGACTAAAAAAATCAGCACCTTCGCTTTTAGAGGTTAAACAAAAGCTGACAAATATTTTATATTATGAACGGAAATATGCTTACCTCACTGTAGATGCAAGGATACATAAATGTTATTCCAAATGGGCTCCATTTATAGACACCTTGGACCCAATAGTCCAAACACATATTTATGGAATATTTGGAGATGTTTCAAGATAAGTCTGGTTTTTTAGTCTGATGACGTCATTATAGTAAGACATTTATTATCAGGAGCGGCTTTCTTAGATAAGATTTTTAGGAAATGTTGCCTTTCAACTTAGAAAAGGCTTACCAAGAAGTGGAGTTATGTCTTGTCTTGTCTTCTAATCTCTTTTTCTCTTCTTTTCTTTCTTTTCTATTATATGTCTTTACATTTCTCCCATTTTCCTTGCTTCCCTTTCCCTCCCCATCCAGATTATTTTAATTTCAGTTTGGAGTACATAATTAGTCAAGATAGTAGAATAACATACAGTTTTGGTTAGTTAACTGTGAACGGTATTGCAGGATAAATACTATGGTACTATTCAATGTTAGGAAACAGTACTTTTGATTTAATGTTAATATAACAAATTCTAACATGAAGAAGACTAATGTAAAGTAACAAAATCTCAACCGAATTTTTGTACCTGAGTTTTTTCTTTTTGAAAAATGTATTTCTACTATTCTCTGTCTACTGATCATTTTGTCTTTGTATTGTACGAGAAAAATTGAATAAAAATTATTTGAAAAAAAAAAATTCATATATTTGATATCATTTTGCCTGTAAGAACTAATGTAGTACATATTCAGAAAATGATTATGAATATTATTATTATGATTATTATTCTTCTGTATTATTATAGAGAGTCACAAAAATTCCCAGCATCTTACAATGGGAAAGCAAAGCACTTATTAAAAACGGAGTGGTCCAACAAAAAATACACCAAAAATATAGAACAATCAAGAAGCATGAATTAATTATAGTAAAATATTAAGGGATATATTTATTATTTTTCTGGTCCGAGTCCTGATATTTATAATTTCTTATCACTGTCATTCATATGTCGTAAGGAGAGGAAAGACAACTCTTTTTTATGGGGCACTCTTGTGACAATTTTAAAACGTAGCTTTATTATATGACTTACACTGACATACACACATATAACACCATAGAAACCTACTGATGTGTTCTCATACATCATTGCTGTAGTCATGACAAACAGCCCCTCTCAGTGTGCCAAGTCCCATGAAACTTATGTGTCTTAGTCACAACTCAATGTGACAAGGTGACACCAGGAGAATTTGCTGTTTAATTTGTTATGCAACACTTGAATATCTGTGTGTTGCAGAGTTTCTGTATCTGAATGCACAATGTAGCAGCTGCAGCTTTTTTCAAAAAAAGTTCTGTACACACACCCAGTAACATAGAATACACAAGTTGTGAATAAGACGCATTTGTGGCAAAAAAGACACCCAACACTTGTAGAGTTTCACAGGACCTGGCAGCTCATTCACGCTTGGTGTGTCATGCTGTGTGGTGTATTGAGGCAAGATGTATGGGGGTCTGTTTTTGTTGTGAAAATGGGGCAAGTGTACATACAATAAGCATATACTTAACATTTGCAGGAAATCCTGCATATTTTAATTGATAAATTGGCCCCTTAACAGAATACCGAAGACATAATAGTTAATGTATAGAGTATATATAAAACACATATAGAACATGGATGAGGCTTAAAACAAGAACACTCAAGGTGGGATCATGCAAATAATTACCCAAATTGTTAAACTTGGCGTGGTCAGCAAGGAGAGGAAACCATTTAGTGATGTAATAGCTGAACATTAGCTACTGTACATAATATTACATATACTGTATAATCAAATTTATGACATTAATTGAAGTTGGAACTGCCGTCAAGTCGGAAAGACGTCAGTTTCCGAGTTTTTTGGGTTGAATCAGGATTCCACCTATTCAATGGAGCTACCATTTTTCTGACTTGTCTGCAATTCTGATTTGTTGGAAAATACGTTGATTAGCCGCAGATCCACATGTTTTGTTTAATTAGCGGCCAATTCCGACAGTTTTTTGGCTTGTTTTGTACAATGCTGATCCAACTTCAAAAAAGGTCTGATCAGCATTGTCGAAAACAGGCAAAACCTGTCAGAAATGCACGCTAATTGAATACTGCACTGTCAGATCATCGCCGTTGGAGAGGATCCAACATGCTTTAAATAGACCCGTATAAATACGATGATAAATACTATATACAATTATGAAAGCATCATATTTTTCAGGCAAGATTATAGATGTGATTATAGATATTGTTACTCAGTAATAATGTAATCAGTTAGAAAAGCACTGAAATACTGTTTACAAGTCTGCCCATTGCCAGGATTTGTGTTGGTGCTTTACAATTTTCTACTGTAGCTCTATAGGACCTTTTGTGTACTAAACTTAGAAACATATAATTATTACACATACTTATTATTCATATATACTACATTTTACATATATATTTAATATTTTCATAAATTGTTAGATTAAAGGTTTCATTTTATTGTAACATTTTTTTTGCATCTCTATTTTATTTTTATATATTGGACATTTAAAACAAGATTTGTCCTGGTTAGAATGTAAGAAGCAGCGAGAGATCTGCTGTAGTAAATAAGAGATTTGGGGTAAAGTCAGCCTTTAACATTAATACCTATTATTTTTTTATATCTGCATGTGTTTCTTAACATAAGATTATTAAATTGCTCACTTGAGTTAAGCAGCTAGTATTTGATTAAGATTCATCTGACACAAAACATATCAAGGAGAGTGTGTTTAGTATTTTGATTGCTGCTTATGTGAGGTGATATCTTAACTATGATACTGATATTTAAAAAACAGAAATAAGTAAAAATAATGTTACCCTGATTAGTGAGTTAACGGAACCTTAGATAAATAAAAATGATTCCTTTTTATGTGTTTGCACTTTGCACTATGTGATTACTGAATCTTCAAAAGGACCGATCCGAGACCATTTTAATCTAAACAATCTGTCTTCCTGTTATATTATTAAGCCAGATGTTGTGTCTGTAATATTATATTTAGCATGTAAGTGAGTGCAGCATTTAGTATTGTGTAGTTTGAATCAAGTGGGAGTGGTGGGAATATTGTGTACAAAAGTAATTGATATACATCAAATAATCTGAATGCATTAAGAAAATGGGCTCTAAATTGCTTAAGAGAATCATTTCACATATCAAATTCACCACCCTATGACAGCCAAAACATTAATATTTCCTAGAGTAGTTTTTCAGCTCAGGTATGACATGAACTCCCTCCCTCTATCACAGAGATGGCAGCCTTCCCAGAAACCCACTGTTAATCTAGAAAATGTGATGTCTAAAAAGTGTAAAGAATAGCTCCTATAGTATATAGCTAAGTATTGCTGAATGCTCTTGTACTTATCATCACAAACAGGTGGGCACGTACCAAACAAATTTTAAAATGAAAGTTTATCTGGGAAATATAGCCAAGCTCCTTTGCTATGGTTTTCAGTATAGACACACAGAACTCATATTTATGTGAGAAATTGTGTGCAGTTAGAAGCAGCAGTGTGTGGCTGTAAGACCTACTACTAACATTTATTGCACAAAGCAGTAAAAAGAGCCAAATAATATGTAATATGGAAAAACACCTGTATTTAAGTTCATTAGGTCAAATACGTTCCATCCATACTGTACATACCCATTCATAACAGTTGTAAGAGCTATCACCAGTACCTGTAAGGGAAGATGACAAAGTTGCCACAGAGAGCTTTATTATAATACTATAAGGAGTAATAACCTCTAGGGAGTATTCAAAAGAGTTGAAGACAAAGATACCTGGTACTGTCAATAACTTTCATAACTTCACTAGTGAGAGATTCTACTGACAGAAATGTATCACTCTTCTAACTATATTAAAAAATGAATCATAATATTAATACCATTTTCTTTGATAATTTTATTACTAGAGACATAAATATGATTTTTGAGGAAAAATACAGTAGTTGTTGATTTGATTCCCCATGTCCCTGTTAACTGGGTGCTCAGCGAAAGCATTTAACTTCAAGATTGGTCCGCTTTACCATTAATCAATAAATATTTCTATTTGAGATGAGCGGGTCCTGCTCAGGTCTCCCTGCCTGCCCCGGATCCCAATTTGAGGTAAAACTTCAGGATACATATGGTGCAATTCTCAATGGGCAGACTCCTGATTGGCTGAGAGAGCCATCTGTCACGTCTGTCACGTCTCTCAGCCAATCTGTGCGTCTCCATAGACTTCAATGGGGCAAGATTGCAGCCCCCACAGAACTGATGACACCACCGCCCACACTGGCGAAAACTGCGGCCTGCACTGCTCACACTGCCGTCACCACCTCACTGCCCACACCGCCGAAACGTCCGCACTGCCAGCACTCCTGTACTGAGGACATCACCGGTACTTATGCACTTCTGACACAGCCAGCACCCTTGCACTAAGGATGCCACTGCAACCCCACACTGCCGGCACTGCTGTCAACAGCATACAGAGAACAAAGCCAGCATTCCTGCACTGCCTACACCACTGGGACGGTGGGACCCTCACACAGAGGATACAGCTGGTATCCCCACACTGCTGACACCATCGGCACCCCCCACACAGAGGACACATCCGACACTCCTGCTTAGAAGACACCAACAGCACCCCTGCACAGCTGACATTGCCGCCTGCACTGTGAACACTTCCACATTGACAGCACCCCCACACTGCCATTACCGCCAACACTTCCACACTGCTGGCAGTCCAACACTAAGGACACAGTCGATATACCTGCACTGTAGACACTGCTGGCACCCCTGATCTAAGGACATCGCTGGCACTATTGCACTGCTAACACAGCCAGCACCTCCATGCAGAGGGCATCACCAGCACCCCTGCACTGCTAACACCACCGGAACCTCCCCACAGAGGACACCACTGGCACCCACACACTGCCAACACTGCTGACACAACCGCACAGAGGACACAGCTGGCCCCCCCTCACAGAGGCCACCATCAGCACACCCGCACTGCCAACAATGCCTGCAAGCCTGCAGAGAGGACACAACCAGCATCCCTGCACTGCCAACAATGCTAGCACCACTGCATAGAGAACACCACTGGCACCCCTGCACTGCTGACACTACCGGAACCTCCCTACAGAGGACACTACTGGTACCAACACACTGCCAACACCACCACCCCTCCCCGCACAGGACAAGACACAGCTGGAACCCAAGAACTGCCGACACAGCCGGTATCCCCGCTTAGAGTACACCATCGGCACTCCCACACTGCCAATGTCGCCTGTAACCTTGCACAGAGGACACAACTGGCACCCCTGCATTGCCAACAACGCTGGAACCCCTGCACAGAGGACATCACCGGCACTCCTGCACTGTCGACACTGCCAGAAACCCTGCACAAGAGGACACAGCAAGAACCCCCACAGTGCTAACACAACCTGGACCCCCACACAACAGACACAGTCGGCATCCCCACACTGCTGTCATTGTTGGCACCCATACAAAAAGGACACATCTAGCACCCCTGCAAGGAGAACACCGTCAGCACCTCCATACTGGCACACCCACACAAAGGACTCGGCTGCATCACCAGAATTATCCTCCTCCCAGACAACCCCCAGGGCTTTTAGCATTGGGCCTGCTGTTGGTGTATCCAACCCACACTGCATCTGACCTGCACTGTAGCCTGCACTGTATTCAACATGCACTATATGTGATCCGCGCTGCATCTGACCCACACTGTACCTGACCCACACTTCATCCAACCTGCACAGTATCCGACCTGCACTCTAATCTGCACTGTATTCAATCTGCACTTTCTGTAACCTGTACTGTATCCAACCCACACCATATCCAACCTACACTCTATCTAACCTGCACTGCATTGAACCCACACTGTATCCAACTCACAGTGTATCTGACCCACACTGTATCCAATTTACACTGTCTGTATCCTGCACTGTATCTGACCCACACTGTATCCAACATGTACTGTATCCAACCTGCACTATCTCCAACGCACACTGTATCAGGCCCACACTGTATCTGACCCACACAATCTGCAAGCTGCACTGTATCCAAGCTGCACTGTATCCAACCCATACTGTATCTGACCTATGTATCTGACCGGCACTGTAACCTGAACTGTATTCGACCCGCACTGTATCCTACCTGCACTGTATCCAACCAGCAGCTATGGAACACTGTTTTTTATGGTTGGGGATATTTTGGGGAACTGCTCAACAAAAGGCTGATTGATCGGGGCTTTACATGGACATGGAGTGGCAGTCATCAGTGGCCCAGGGTCCCCAGGAGGGAGGTACAGATTGGCCACTGAGAATAGACATGTGCTGGGGGTCTATGCACTTGTCTAGTCGGCATCCATGTCTGCTGTTGATATTTTACACATGGTTTATACGTTTTCCTAAAGTGACAAAATTGTCCTAAAACCATGAAGATTTGGATGCAAGAGGAATAACCTGTACGATTGAATGACTTCTACCGTGTGTGTGCGCACATAAAAACAAGTCCCCTAGCTAGGCCACTGAGAATAGACATGTGCTGGGGGTCTATGCACTTGTCTAGTGGGCATCCATGTCTGCTGTTGCTATTTTACACATGGTGTATGGGGTTTTTTCTGATTGTCAACTACTACTATTTTAGAGTAATGATATTCCACATGCGGTTCTTAGTAAATTTCTGTGTTGTCTTATTTTCTATTGAAAGTACTTGTGCCTTGGTTTGATTGGTTTTTACTAATACATTATAATGTGCAAAACATTTTTAAACAGAAATAACTGTCTTGTGTTTGTGCCACTGCTCTGCTGATTAGTTTAGCCTGCCAGCTTTTGGTCTGTGTTGTTGAACAATATTGTGAGTTGTGAGGAGGTCGAAATTGACTGGAAGTTACAGGAAATTAGTGTTATTGAGGTAAATAATACTGTAGAAAAAAACAGGCCCAAATTATGTGATTTTAGCTGTTTTTATGTTTTTTGAAAAAATAAATAAATACAGATTTAAAATTAAAACTAAAACCAACACACACCAAGGCAGTTTTGGTAGACCAAATACAGATCCTAAAGACGAAGGAGATACAGATCCACAGCAAAACCAAATCCAAAACATGTGAGTCTGTGCACATCTATTCTAATTTCTATTATGATTATTTTTATTATAAACATTTAAGTATGTACAGTACTAGTGATGTGCACCGGACATTTTTCGGGTTTTGTGTTTTGGTTTTGGATTCGGTTCCACGGCCGTGTTTTGGATTCGGACGCGTTTTGGCAAAACCTCACTGAAAATTTTTTGTCGTATTCGGGTGTGTTTTGGATTTGGGTGTTTTTTTTTTTAAAAACTAAAAAAAAACGCTTAAATCATAGAATTTGGGGGTCATTTTGATCCCATGGTATTATTAACCTCAATAACCACAATTTCCACTCATTTCCAGTTTATTCTGAACACCTCACAATATTATTTTTAGTTCTAAAATTTGCACCGAGGTCGCTGGATGGCTAAGCTAAGCGACACAAGTGGCCGACACAAACACCTGGCCCATCTAGGAGTGGCACTGCAGTGTCAGGCAGGATGGCACTTCAAAAAAATTGTAACCAAACAGCACGTGACATGATGCAAAGAAAAATTTAAGAAAAAAAAGGTGCAAGATGGAATTGTACTTGGGCCCTCCCACCCACCCGCCCTTATGTTGTATAAACAGGACATGAACACTTTAACGAACCCATCATTTCAGCGACAGGGTCTGCCACACGACTGTGACTAAAATGACTGATTGGTTTGGGCCCCCACCAAAAAAAAAATCAAAAAATCTCTCCTTGCACAAACTGGTAGAGGCAAGATGTCCAACTCATCATCATCCTCCGATTCCTCACCCCTTTCACTGTGTACATCCCCCTCCTCACAGATTATTAATTCGTCCCCACTGGAATCCACCATCTCAGGTCCCTGTGTACTTTGTGGAGGCAATTGCTGCTGGTGAATGTCTCCACGGAGGAATTGATTATAATTCATTTTGATGAACATCATCTTCTCCACATTTTCTGTAAGTAACCTCGTACGCCGATTTCTGACAAGGTGAGCGGCTGCACTAAACACTCTTTCGGAGTACACACTGGAGGGAGGGCAACTTAGGTAGAATAAAGACTGTTTGTGCAAGGGCCTCCAAATTGCCTCTTTTTCCTGCCAGTATATGTACGGACTGTCTGACGTGCCTACTTGGATGCGGTCTCTCATATAATCCTCCACCATTCTTTCAATGGTGAGAGAATCATATGCAGTGACAGTAGACGACATGTCAGTAATCGTTGGCAGGTCCTTCAGTCCGGACCAGATGTCAGCACTCACTCCAGACTGCCCTGCATCACCGCCAGTGGGTGGGCTCGGAATTCTTAGCCTTTTCCTCACACCCCCAGTTGCGAGAGAATGTGAAGGAGGAGATGTTGATGGGTTCACGTTCTGCTTGACTTGACAATTTTCTCATTAGCTGGTCTTTGAACCCTTGCAGACTTGTGTCTGCTGGAAAGAGAGATAACAACGTAGGTTTTAAATCTAGGATCGAGCACAGTGGCCAAAATGTAGTGCTCTGATTTCAACAGATTGACCACCCGTGAATCCTGGTTAAGCGCATTAAGGGCTATATCCACAAGTCCCACATGCCTAGCAGAATTGCTCTGTTTTAGCTCCTCATTCAATGTCTCCAGCTTCTTCTGCAAAAGCCCGATGAGGGGAATGACCTGACTCAGGCTGGTAGTGTCTGAACTGACTTCACGTGTGGCAAGTTCAAAGGGTTGCAGAACCTTGCACAACGTTGAAATCATTCTCCACTGTGCTTGAGTCAGGTGAATTCCACCTCCTTTGCCTATATCGTGGCCAGATGTTGTTTGGGTCTCCTGCCCTGTGCTGCCACGTCGTCATGGCAACCGGGAGACAAGTGCTAGTGGAGTAACCTGAGCGCAGCTGATACTCCGGTTCGGGTCTTTTGCTGTGCAGTGGTTATAGGCTCTGTGCACGGCAGGGGATCCGGTGCTGGTTTTTGTGCTCACAGTCTGTGAGGTCTGAGTGGGGCGTGGACAGCACCTGCTTTATAAGGCCTCTTTTCAGGGTAAGCAGATGCTGCTGAATCTTTGTTGTTTAGTCAGTTCATGAACGTTAGCCAGTACTGTGTAGCTTTGTATTTGTTTGTTGCTTACTGCAAATAGGCCTGGGAATTTGGTATTACACTCTGCCAATCCAGACCTAGCAGTAAGACTGGAGTCAGTCGTTTAGCTTGCTGGGGTTCTGTTTCTACTCTGTGAACTTAGCAAGTTTGCGGCTGTATTCTAAGACTTGCCTGTCTAATCCTGTCTCACTGTGCTAGGTGTCAGGGGTCAGTTTAGTGGCAGTAAGCTAAAACCTGTGCACTGCAAGTGAGAATTAGGATTGTGGAGATTCTCCTTGTGTCTATCATTCCATCTCTGACCAAGGAGTTTACTGCCACACCCGTTGGTAACCCTTTAGGGTTTTGCTGTTGCCCTTAGCAACAGCATTTCGGGTACTCTATGTATTAAAACACAACATCTTGCTTTTTCCATCTTAGCAGTTCTAATACAAGGGAGATACCCAGTTCCTTAGCCTCTGGGCTTCTCTGTTCACTTTGTGTGTATTTTGTTACCCTATCACCTTCTGTGTACGTTATGTCATATTCCCCAGTTTGTCTGTGAGTCCATCTGTTTTGCATAACAGTTCAAACACCAGTACATTCCTGCAGACACTGGAGTGCATAACAGTTCTGACACCAGTACTTTCCTGCTGGCACTGGTGTGCATAACATATTCAGCAGCCTAATACTCCTGTTGAAATTTTGTGGGAATATGGAGCATACCCCTCAAAATACGTTGCAACAGGTGGTCGATCAGGTGCAGGTCCTGACTCGACAATTTAATGATTTGTCCATTAAAATGCACACCTCCCAGGCTGCTGGCGGAGCTCCCGCAGCAGCAGCACCTGCAGGGGTTAAGGAGCCGAAAGTAAATCTCCCGGATCGTTTTTCTGGAGATCGCTCGCAGTTCTTTTGTTTCAAGGAGAGCTGCAAGCTATACTTCCGGCTTAGGCCTCAGTCTTCTGGGTCGGAGATTCAGCGGGTGGGCATAGTGATTTCCTTGCTACAAGGAGACCCACAGATCTGGGCATATGGGTTGCAGCCTGACTGTCCGTCGCTTAAAAGTGTTGATGTTTTTTTTACGGCACTGGGCATGTTGTATGATGACCCTGACAAGACGGCCTCAGCCGAGGCTCAGATTTCGATCCTTAAGCAAGGGCGAAGGCCAGTTGAGGTTTACTGTACGGAGTTTCGGAGGTTGGCCCATGATACCCAGTGGAATGACCCAGCCCTGAGACACCAGTACCGAAGAGGTCTTTCTAACCAGATAAAGGACCAACTGGTACAATATCCCTTGCCTGATAGCTTGGATCAGCTCATGCAGTTATCCATCCGGGTGGATAGACGGCTGAGAGAGCGTAGGCTTGAAAGGGAGACTGAGATTTCCTTCCTTCCCAAGGGAACCTCAGACTCTGAGGAATTTTCTGAGGAGCCTATGCAGATTGGGGCTACCCGCCTCTCCTCGCGTGAGAAGACGCGGAGGAGACAGCAGGGGTTGTGTTTGTACTGTGGGAATAAAGGTCATGTGGTAGTATCATGCCCAGAAAAGCCGGAAAACTTCAGGGCCTGAGGGTGATGGGAAATATCCTGTCAGGCCAGAAGTCAGAATTTCCCAAGAAGACTTTTATCATTCCGGTGACCTTGAAGATCCTCGGTCAAACTGTCAAGACTGAGGCCTTTGTGGACAGTGGGGCCGACGGGGTTTTTATGGACCGCCAATTCGCCCTGAAACACTCTGTTCCCTTAGTACCCTTGGCATCGGAAATTGAGATTTGTGGGTTAAACGGGGAACCATTATCCCAAGGTAAAATTACCTCTTGCACTAGCCAGATTTCTTTGTTTATTGGAGCCACACACTCTGAAAAATTGTCCTTTTATGTGACTGTCTGTAATTTTGCCCCATTGGTGTTGGGGTTACCCTGGTTAAGGGCCCACAATCCTCAATTTGACTGGGTCTCTGGGGAGATTCTTAGTTGGGGTACTGATTGTTTCAGGAGTTGCTTGAGCCTTCCAGTCAGGCTCTCGCAGCTAAGTTTGCCAGGATTGCCAGGGTGTTATGCAGATTTTGCGGACGTGTTCTCCAAAAAAGTTGCAGAGGTACTACCTCCCCATCGCCCCTATGACTGTGCCATTGATTTGTTGCCAAACGCTAAGCTTCCCAAGAGCAGGTTGTACTCCCTGTCACGTCCTGAGACTCAGGCTATGGCAGAGTACATTCAGGAGAACTTGGCTAAGGGATTTATCAGACCTTCACAGTCTCCAGTTGGGTCGGGGTTCTTCTTCGTGGGTAAAAAGGACGGTTCGTTGCGACCCTGCATCGACTTCAGGGAATTGAACCGTATCACGATTAAAAACTCATACCCACTGCCTCTCATTTCGGTCTTGTTTGACCAGCTTCGTACTGCCACCATTTTTTCTAAGATTGACCTACGCGGTGCGTACAATCTAATCCGAATAAGAGAGGGGGATGAATGGAAGACTGCCTTTAATACCCACTCAGGGCATTATGAATATTTGGTGATGCCTTTTGGGCTCTGTAATGCCCCGGCAGTCTTCCAGGATTTCATGAATGATGTGCTCAGGGAATATTTGGATAGATTCTTAGTTGTATACTTAGATGACATCCTAATCTTCTCCCATTCCCTGGAGGAACATCGGAAGCATGTACGTTTAGTCCTCCAGAAACTCAGAGACCACCGGCTTGGGGCGAAGCTGGAGAAGTGCGAATTTGAAGTTCAGCAAATCGCATTTCTAGGATATATTATCTCCCCAGAAGGTTTCCAAATGGAGGGTTCCAAGGTACAGGCAGTCCTGGATTGGGTGCAGCCCACTAGTTTGAAGGCGCTTCAGCGTTTCCTGGGCTTTGCGAATTTTTATAGACGATTTATCGCTGGATTTTCGTCTATAGTGGCGCCCTTGGTGGCACTCACTAAGAAAGGGGCGGATGTTGCTCACTGGTCTTGTGAGGCTAAAGCGGCTTTTGCCCGTCTCAAAAGGGCATTTGTTTCGGCCAAGGTGCTGCGACACCCAGATCCAGAGCGTCCTTTTGTGGTGGAGGTGGATGCCTCTGAGATGGGTATTGGGGCAGTGCTTTCTCAGATGGGAGTGTCTGATAATCGCCTTCATCCCTGTGCTTACTTTTCCCGTAAATTTTCGCCTGCCGAGATGAATTATGATGTGGGTAACCGGGAATTGTTGGCTATTAAGGATGCACTCGAGGAGTGGAGACACTGGCTTGAGGGGGCTAAGTTTGTGGTCTCAATTCTCACTGACCATAAGAATCTGGCATATTTAGAGTCAGCGAAGCGTCTCAATGCCAGGCAGGCACGATGGGCTTTGTTTTTTGCTCGCTTTAATTTTTTGATAACATATCGCCCTGGGTCAAAAAACATCAAGGCTGATGCGCTCTCGCGGAGTTTTGCTCCAATCCAGGAGACCACCGAGGAGCCGTTGCCCATTGTTTCCCCATCATGTATTAAAGTGGGCATTACCCAGGACCTCTTATCATTAGTCCTTAGAGCACAGGAGCAGGCTCCTCCAGACCATCCGGTAGGTCTTTTGTTTGTGCCTCCTAGGTTAAGACAGCGAGTGTTCCTGGAATTCCATGCCAAGAAGTCGGCAGGTCACCCGGGTATTGCCAGAACTCGGGAGTTGCTATCTAGGGCGGTGTGGTGGCCCTCGGTGGCTAAGGATGTGGATCAGTGGGTTCGGGCATGTGACATCTGTGCCCGAAATAAGACTCCTAGAGGGGTTCCTGTTGGCCCATTACATCCACTCTCTATCCCATCTAAGCCATGGACCCACATTTCAATGGATTTTGTGGTGGACTTGCCCAAATCCTCGGGGATGACAGCCATCTGGGTTGTCGTTGACAGGTTTTCGAAGATGGCGCACTTCGTTCCACTGGTTGGGCTGCCATCAGCCAGACGCCTGTCTGAATTATTTATGCTGCATGTTGTGCGTCTCCACGGGTTGCCACTTGATGTGGTCTCTGACCGTGGATCCCAGTTTGTGGCCAAATTCTGGAGGGCATTTTGTTCCGATCTCCAGATTTCTGTCAGCTTGTCGTCAGGCTACCATCCGCAGTCTAATGGGCAGACTGAAAGGGTGAACCAGTCCTTGGAGCAGTTCCTCAGGTGTTATGTCTCCAAGTGTCAGACTGACTGGGTGGCTCATCTGTCCATGGCGGAGTTTGCCTATAACAACGCGGCTCACTCTGCTACAGGGATCTCTCCCTTCCTTTGTGTGTATGGGCTTCATCCTAAGGCCAATTCTTTTGACCCCGTGGACTCCACGCCTGGTGGTTCCTCTGTGGTTTCGGTCCTTAGAGGTATTTGGCGGAAAGTGAAGAAAGCCCTTGTGTCTGTGTCATTAGTGACCAAAAGGGTTTTTGATAAGCGGAAAAGACCCTGCAGCTTCAAATTAGGAGACTTCGTCTGGTTGTCTACCAAGAATTTGAAGTTGAGACAGCCATCTCATAAGTTAGGGCCCCGGTTCATCGGCCCTTATAAGATCACCAGGGTTATCAATCCGGTGGCATTTCAGTTAGATCTGCCCCGTTCTTTGGGTATCAATAAAACATTTCATTGTTCCCTTTTAAAACGGGCGATTAGTAATCCTTCTACCAGTGGAAGACCTTCCCCTCTTCTGATACGTGGCCAGAGGGAGTTTGTTGTTGAAAGGATTCTTGACTCCAAGGTGGTTCGGGGTCGGCTGTCATTTTTGGTGCACTGGAAGGGGTATGGCCCGGAGGAGCGGTCGTGGGTGCGCAGTTGTGATCTTCATGCCCCCAGACTGATACGCTCTTTCTTCTCGCAGTTCCCCGATAAACCCGGTGGTAGGGGTTCTTTGACCCCTCGTCAGAGGGGGGGTACTGTTAGGGTCTCCTGCCCTGTGCTGCCACGTCGTCATGGCAACCGGGAGACAAGTGCTAGTGGAGTAACCTGAGCGCAGCTGATACTCCGGTTCGGGTCTTTTGCTGTGCAGTGGTTATAGGCTCTGTGCACGGCAGGGGATCCGGTGCTGGTTTTTGTGCTCACAGTCTGTGAGGTCTGAGTGGGGCGTGGACAGCACCTGCTTTATAAGGCCTCTTTTCAGGGTAAGCAGATGCTGCTGAATCTTTGTTGTTTAGTCAGTTCATGAACGTTAGCCAGTACTGTGTAGCTTTGTATTTGTTTGTTGCTTACTGCAAATAGGCCTGGGAATTTGGTATTACACTCTGCCAATCCAGACCTAGCAGTAAGACTGGAGTCAGTCGTTTAGCTTGCTGGGGTTCTGTTTCTACTCTGTGAACTTAGCAAGTTTGCGGCTGTATTCTAAGACTTGCCTGTCTAATCCTGTCTCACTGTGCTAGGTGTCAGGGGTCAGTTTAGTGGCAGTAAGCTAAAACCTGTGCACTGCAAGTGAGAATTAGGATTGTGGAGATTCTCCTTGTGTCTATCATTCCATCTCTGACCAAGGAGTTTACTGCCACACCCGTTGGTAACCCTTTAGGGTTTTGCTGTTGCCCTTAGCAACAGCATTTCGGGTACTCTATGTATTAAAACACAACATCTTGCTTTTTCCATCTTAGCAGTTCTAATACAAGGGAGATACCCAGTTCCTTAGCCTCTGGGCTTCTCTGTTCACTTTGTGTGTATTTTGTTACCCTATCACCTTCTGTGTACGTTATGTCATATTCCCCAGTTTGTCTGTGAGTCCATCTGTTTTGCATAACAGTTCAAACACCAGTACATTCCTGCAGACACTGGAGTGCATAACAGTTCTGACACCAGTACTTTCCTGCTGGCACTGGTGTGCATAACAGATGTATAGGCTTGAATGGCCTTTTGCTGCTCCTCCATCCTCTGAAGCATATAGAGGGTTGAATTCCACCTCGTTACCACCTCTTGCTTCAGATGATGGCAGGGCAGGTTCAGGATTGTTTGGTGGTGCTCCAGTCTTCTGTACGCAGTGGCTGAATGCCGAAAGTGGCCCGCAATTCTTCGAGCCACCGACAGCATCTCTTGCACGCCCCTGTCGTTTTTTAAATAATTCTGCACCACCAAATTCAATGTATGTGCAAAACATGGGACGTGCTGGAATTTGCCCAGATGTAATATATTGCTGGCATTGTCCGATGTCACAAATCCCCAGGAGAGTCCAATTGGGGTAAGCCATTCTGCGATTATCTTCCTCAGTTTCCGTAAGAGGTTGTCAGCTGTGTGACTCTTCTGGAAAGCGGTGATACAAAGCGTAGCCTGCCGAGGAACGAGTTGGCGTTTGCAAGATGCTGCTACTGGTGCCGCTGCTGCTGTTCTTGCTGCGGGAGGCAACACATCTACCCAGTGGGCTGTCACAGTCATATAGTCCTGAGTCTGCCCTGCTCCAATTGTCCACATGTCCGTGGTTAAGTGGACACTGGGTACAACTGCATTTTTTAGGACACTGGTGAGTCTTTTTCTGAGGTCTGTGTATATTTTCGGTATCGCCTGCCTAGAGAAATGGAACATAGATGGCATTTGGTACCGGAGACACAGTACCTCAATCAAGTCTCTAGTTGCCTCTGAATTAACAGTGGATACCGGAACCACGTTTCTCACCGCCCAGGCTGCCAAGGCATGAGTTATCTGCTTTGCAGCAGGATGACTGCTGTGATATTTCATCTTCCTCGCAAAGGACTGTTGGACAGTGAATTGCCTTACTGGAAGTAGTACAAGTGGTCTTCCGACTTCCCCTCTGGGTTGACGATCGACTCCCAGCAGCAACAACAGCAGCGCCAGCAGAAGTAGGCGTAACACTCAAGGATGCATCGGAGGAATCCCAGGCAGGAGAGGACTCGTCAGACTGGGCAGTGACATGGCCTGCAGGACTATTTGCTCCTGGGTAAGGAGGAAATTGACACTGAGGGAGTTGGTGGTGTGGTTTGCAGGAGCTTGGTTACAAGAGGAAGGGATTTAGTGGTCAGTGGACTGCTTCCGCTGTCACTCAAAGTTTTTGAACTTGTCACTGACTTATGATGAATGCGCTGCAGGTGACGTATAAGGGAGGATGTTCCTAGGTGTTTAACGTTCTTACCCCTACTTATTACAGCTTGACAAAGGCAACACACGGCTTGACACCTGTTGTCCGCATTTGTTTTGAAATAATTCCACACCGAAGAGCTGATTTTTTTTTGTATTTTGACCAGGCATGTCATTGGCCATATTCGTCCCACAGACAACAGGTGTCTCCCTGGGTGCCTGACTTAAACAAACCACCTCACCATCAGAATCCTCCTTGTCAATTTCCTCCCCAGTGCCAGCAACACCCATATCCTCATCCTGGTTTACTTCAACAGTGACATCTTCAATTTGACTATCAGGAACTGGACAGCGGGTGCTCCTTCCAGCACTTGCAGGGGGCGTGCAAATGGTGGAAGGCACAAGCTCATCCCGTCCAGTGTTAGGAAGGTCAGGCATCGCAACCGACACAAATTGGACTCTCCTTGGGTATTTGTGATTTAGAAGAACGCACGGTTCTTTGCTGTGCTTTAGCCAGCTTAAGTCTTTTCATTTTTCTAGCGGGAGGATGAGTGCTTCCATCCTCATGTGAAGCTGAACCACTAGCCATGAACATAGGCCAGGGCCTCAGCCGTTCCTTGCCACTCCGTGTCGTAAATGGCATATTGGCAAGTTTACGCTTCTCCTCAGATGCTTTTAATTTTGATTTTTGGGTCATTTTACTGAACTTTTGTTTTTTGGATTTTACATGCTCTCTACTATGACATTCGGCATTGGCCTTGGAAGACGACGTTGTTGGCATTTCATCGTCTCGGCCATGACTATTGGCAGCAGCTTCAGCACGAGGTGGAAGTGGATCTTGATCTTTCCCTATTTTAACCTCCACATTTTTGTTCTTCATATTTTAATGTGTGGAATTATATACCAGTATCAATAGCAATGGCCTACTACTATATATACTGCGCACAACTAAAATGCACCACAGGTATAGAATGTAGATGGATAGTATACTTAATGACGACACAGAGGTAGGTACAGCAGTGGCCTTCCGTACCGTACTGTTATATATAGTATACTGGTGGTCACTGTGTCAGCAAACTGCAAAACTAAAATGCACCACAGGTATAGAATATAGATGGATAGTATACTTAATGATGACACAGATGTAGGTACAGCAGTGGCCTTCCGTACCGTACTGCCATGTATAGTATACTGGTGGTCACTGTGTCAGCAAACTGCAAAACTAAAATGCACCACAGGTATAGAATGTAGATGGATAGTATACTTAATGACGACACAGAGGTAGGTACAGCAGTGGCCTTCCGTACCGTACTGCTATATATAGTATACTGGTGGTCACTGTGTCAGCAAAACTCTGCACTGTACTCCTCCTATATAATATTATACTGGTGGTCCCGACTCTCCAGTCCCCACAATAAAGCAGCACAGTGAGCACAGATATGGAGTGTTTTTCAGGCAGACAACGTATAATGGTGGTCACTGTCAGCAAAACTCTGCACTGTACTTCTCCTATATAATATTAATTATACTGGTGGTCCCCAGTCCCCACAATAAAGCAGCACACTGAGCACAGATATGGAGTGTTTTACAGGCACACAACGTATACTGGTGGTCACTGTCAGCAAAACTCTGCACTGTACTCCTGCTACATAATACAGCTGCTCCCCAGTCCCCACAATTAAGCAGTGTGAGCACAGATATATATGCAGCACACTGAGCACAGATATGGAGCGTTTTTTTCAGGTAGAGAACGGATAACTGTTGGTCACTGATCAGCAAAACTCTGCACTGTACGCCTCCTATATTATACAGCTGCTCCCCAGTCCTCCCCACAATGAATTAAGCAATATTGCACAATCAAATTCAACAATAACGGAGAGGACGCCAGCCACGTCCTCTTCCTAACATTTGCAGTGCACGAGTGAAAACGGCGGCGACGTGCGGCTGCTTATATAGAATCCGAATCTCGCGATAATCCGACAGCGGGATGATGACATTCGGGCGCGCTCGGGTTAGCCGAGCAAGGCGTGAAGGTTCGAACCTGCCTCGGACGCGTGTAAAAAAAGTGAAGTTCGGGGGGGTTCGGTTTTCGAGAAACCGAACCCGCTCATTACTATACAGTACTACCAGTGCCAATAATTAAACAAAAATGGGTATTAGCAAAGAGGTAGGAGGGCCCTGCTTGCAATCTTACATCTATATGAAAAATGGGTTTAGTACAGATTGTACTGTTTGAGCCAGAATGCAATGAGAAAAAATGCTTAGTGTGGCTATGTGATCAAAGCAGTGTTTCTTAACGGGTCAGTAGGTTGTAATGGATATGAAAGAATAAAATAATATAGATACTGTAAGTTTTGTTGGGACTGTGTAATGATGCAGTAAATGGGTAGAATAATTTAAGGATAAGAGGGTAGATTCAGAATTTTATAAATTTTCCTAAAGTGACAAATTGTCCTAAAACCATGAAAATTTAGATGCTAGAGGGATAACCTGTACGATTGATGACTTCTGCAGTGTGTGCGCACATAAAAACAAGTCCCCTAGCTGGGAATGTGAGCAGATAACGAGTTTAAATGAGAGGTGCAGAATGAAGGCTGTACTTTTGAGAAATTTGAGTCAAGAAAATGATGTGGACAATACTGTAGTAGGCCTATATACTCAACTGGTTCCAACTCTGATTTATTTTCTCATGTTTACACTTGCCTGCATGTCTCAGCTGTAGGTCATAGTATTGTAGAATGAGACCTAAATACCACTGTCTGTTTCATGCTTAACAGTTCTTCTGATATGGGTCCATGGGTGGGGTGCTGCATCCTCATCAATGTACTGTAAAGTGTAGTTGACACTTTATGTTAATGAATCCATGGATAAACCTACATAGAGCCTCTGTGGAAAACTCATTCTACTCACATGTACACCATACCTAGTCAAGATAAGATTATTGATAGATTTCTTCTAACCTGTTCTATAGAGGCTGTGATTCAGAAAGTGACAATATTTTACATTCAGACCATGCCTACTTTCTTTACAGACATATACTCTAGCTTATATATCTAAAAGCTAAGGATTGGCAAATGAGGTTTCAATCTTCCAATGGCACAGTGGCAGCATTATACTCGCCTTACTATCTGACCTCTCAGACTTAAATAGCCAGACCCATAGTGACAATAAGGGCGTATGCAGGCTCGTACTGGCCTGCTGGGGTTCCGGGGGATTCAACGGTGGAACCTGGTTATTTATAGCCATACACCCCTTCTGCATGGGGGTGGGGCTTCGCCAGGCAGGAGACAGTAGGCAGCCAGCTCTGTTCCCAGAGGAGCACTGCAGGTGTGTAGCGGGCGGGCGTCTAGCAGTGTCATGATGTCAGGCTGTGCTACACAGTTAGGAGGATCCCTCCGCCACTATCCAGAGGACAAGTCCCTCCCTGGAGCTGGTGAGAACAGGCAGTGTGCAACACCCGGGGGGTGACACTGTTGATGGGGTTCTGTAAACATTGGCAGCCCCAACTATTGTGAGCTGTCTACATTCATATGTGTATGAGGTTTATATGTTTGGGGGCACATATGTAAAGGGCAGTACTACATATGGGCATTGTGTGAGGGGCACTACTTTGTGTGGGCATTGTGTAAGGGGCACTACTGCATGTGGGCATTGTGAAAGGGGCGCAACTATGTGTGATCATTGTGTAAGGGGCACTACTATGTGTGGGTAATTTATAAGGGGCGCTACTACTTTGGGCGTTGTGTAAGGGGCACTACTACTTGTGGGCATTGTGTAAGGGGCACTACTATGTGTGGGCATTGTGTAAGGGTCACTACTACTATGGGCATTGTGTTAGGGCTGCTACTACTTTGGGCATTGTGTAAGAAGCAAAGCTATTGTGTGAGCATTGTGTAATGGGCACTATTATGTATGGGCATTGTGTAAGAGGCACTACTATGTGTGGGCAATGTGTAAGGGGCACTACTACATGTGAGCTTTATGTAAGGGGTACAACTACATATGGGCATTGTGTAAGGGGCACAGCTACGTGCGGGCATTGTGTAAGGGGCACAACTTCTGTGTAGGCATTGTGTAAGGGGCACAACTACTGTGTGGGCATTGTGTAAAGGGGCTCTACTACTATGGCCATTGTATAAGGGGCATTACTACTATGGGCATTGTGTAATGGCCTGTACACACTAGGCGATATAGTAAGCGACATTGCTTATTTTTACCTTCCTGAGTGATATCGGTTACTACTGTATACAGTAAAACCCAGTGTGTATGTCGCTGATGCGCGGCCCCTCGGGTCGATAATAACCCATAACCCTTGGTGTTGGCCGTGCATGCAGTTCAATTTGGACTCATCATCCAAAGCTGCAAGCATGATCTTGCCACGGCATGAAATCACTGTGCAATATCTGGATTACTGGTGCAGTATACCCCTTGAAGAATAGTTATAGCTGCTTTTGATTGGTAGAGTCAGTCTTCTCTCCTGGTTTAACCCAGGCACAAATACTACTGTTCTCTCCCTGTTTAACTCAGGCACATATACTGCTGTTCTCTTCCAGTGTAACCCAGGCACATATGCAGTACAACTGTTCTCTCCCAGTATAATCTAGGCACATACACAACAGTTTAAAGTGGAAAATGAGATAGAGCTCTTTTTCTTTATATACTATGCTAGGTCGTGCCTACAATGGCTGGCCACTCCTCTCTGGTCAAGTGGTCACACCCCTTCCAGCATATGCAAACACCCCTTAGTGGGCCCCTGTGATTGCATTTCCCTGGTGGGCCCTTCATACCCCAGTCCTACACTGGGCAAACATGATAATTTATGTTCTGAGAGGGCTCAAATGTTTCTTGACTTTCAAAAAAATAGGTGTTTCTGGTAGGGTAACTGCTCAGCTTAGCTGCTGGGCAACTTTGTCAGGTCCCACCATGCACCACATACATCAGCTTTATCACCACAAGACATAACAAAACAAATCTAGAAACTATTAAACTCGCATAAATTTTCCATGCTTGTTATGAATCTCTCTATCAAGAACCTACTGAAACTCCTGGTTTGGTAATCAATTCTGGTCATCCATTACATTAAATATTCACATTTTCTGATTCTCACCTCTATGCAGTGAATTTAAATAAAATTGTAACCCAAACCGTTGCAGGTGATGAAGATGTTTGTTATGGGCCCACCTTTCTTTATCTGAAATAGGCTATTGTCAATTATTTAGAATGACAGGGGGGGATAAATATATCCAGTGTAACTGTGGCACAGTGCTGAGACAGGACAGTTCCTTGCTCTCCTTAAAGGAGAGCTACAGATGTATCCTCATTCATCTAGCCTCAATATGTCATCCACCACAAAATGCCTGGCATGAGTGAGCCAGCAGTTCCTGTGCAGCTCTACTAATGTCAGGCATATTTTTTCCCAAATATGCATCCTATTCGCATCACTATGAAAATAAGACGCACAAGCAGACTCTGCTGACTAAAATGATGCATATAGTGGTGCTTGAAAATTTTTGAACCCTTCAGTATTTTCTATATTTTTGCTGAAATTTGGCCTAAAACTACAGTACCTCTGATATTAATACAAGTCTTAAAAGTAGATAAAGAGAACCAAATCAATTTTTTTTTAGATGTGCTCATTATTTTATAGAGGAAAATGATCTAATATCACATATCTGTGAGTGGCAAAGGTATGTGAACCTTTAGGATTAGCAGTTCATTTTTTAAAGTGAAATGAATCAGATATTTTCAATCTATGGGATGATAATCAGGTGTGAGTGGACAACCTGACTTTTTTTTAAAGAACAGGGATCTATCAAAGTCTGATGTTGACAACACATGGGCAGCATATAGAAGTTTGTAAAAGTGTATCATGCCACAAATGAGATTTCTGAGGCCCTCAGAAGAAGAGTTGTTGATGTTCATCACAATGGAAAAGGTTACAAAACCATCTCTAAAGAGTTTCGAACTCCATCACTTAACTGTCAGACAGATTGTGTACAAATGGAAGAAATTCCAGACCATATAACCCTCCCTGGAGTAGTCGACTAACAAAGTTCACACCAAGAGCAAGGTGCTTAATAGTTTGCAAGGTCACAAAGGAACCCAAGGTAACCGCTAATGACTGAAGGCCTTTCTCACATTAGCTAATGTTGATGTTCATGAGTCCACCATAGCTCTGTGTAAGGCAGCACTCAAAGACGATAACACACTGCACGAAAGCTTTTCAATTTTATTAAATTCATCATCAAGATGTATATATACATATGTATGTATGTATGTATGTATATATATATATATATATATATATATATAAATGCCCATGTCTATGTATTCATATACAGTTTATAGACACCTATCACACATAGGGTGGGCATGACTGCTCATCCCTTACTCATTGCTGTTTCTTTCTCCTATACCAGAATACATATTATCTGTTTTCTGTATACCTTTCTGTGTGACAATACTATGAGAATTGTAGGTAAAAGGGCTGCATCAAAAGTGTCACAGAAGCTATTTACGTGTAAAAAGTGTAATACAAAATTTACACAGAGCCAGAGAGAGGTCTCTCTGTTTTGAAATGCGTGTGAGCCTGCGGATTCAGTTTCTTAGGTACAGTAGCTCCACCTGTGCAGGACCCTAATCCAATTTGAGTGTCCATACTAGCAGGAGTGAAGCCAGATTTATACTCGGAACTGGATGCCTCTCAAAGGGACATAGAGACATCCAGATCTCTAATGGGGTCAACACTAGAACTGGCTAGAGGGGTGTAGTATGAGTGGCTGGCGATCGTGATCCTGGCGCCCAGCTTACCGGCACCGGGATCCCAACTGCCGGCATGCCGGCAGCGGGGCGAGCGCAAATGAGCCACTTGTGGGCTCGCTGCACTCTCCACGCTGCGGGCACGGTGGCGCGCTACGTGTGGTGCGCTATTTATTCTCCCTCCAGGTGGGTTGTGGACCCCCAAGAGGGAGAATAGGTGTCAGTATGATAGGTGTTGGGATTCCAGCATCGGTACACTGAGCGCCGGGATCCCAACAGCCGGCATACTGAATAACACCCCAAGAGGGCATGATTTAGCTAGGTCAGTGGAGGTACTGACAAGTGCCATGGCTCCTACAAAACAGCCATCTGCTTCTGTAAGTGAGAGTACCTCACAGTGTTTGAGACTGGCAGGGTGGTGCAGGCTCAGTGGCGTGGACCCCCACAAGTGGGAATAGTCCCTTCTAGTCGGCATGCTGACTGTTGGTCTTGTTAGTGTTCTGGATGCAGGGGGAGGAGACTTTTATTGTCTGTTTTTCAATCAGACCCGGAGGAAGAGGAATACACTTCCACTATAGAGTAGGAGGAATTTCTCAATAAGTCAGCGGAGGAAGTCCTTTCAAGAGGACTAGGAGATATTTTCCTAGGGCAGAGAGGAACTTATTTTGGCCATGCATCAGGTGTTAAAGGTCTCCGACTCAGACCAGAGACCTTAACAGCCTTCCATTTTTAGTTTAAAAAAAAACAAGTTCTTCAGACACATTCACAGGATTTAGATGACAAAATAGCTTACGATTGGTAATATCCTGATATAAAAAAATCATGTTTCAAAGCATCTCCTTGCCTCTTATTTTCCTCCATATAGTACAGTGGGAGACTCCACCAGCAGTGGATCCTTCTCTGTCTCGTCTGTCGAAGAAAACAACACTACCATTTCCGGGTGCCACCTCCCTGATGAAACCATCAGATCGTAAATTGGAAACTACCCTGAAGTCTATCTACCCAGAAGCAGGGATCGATCTTCGCCCTGCTCTTGTTGGCTCCTGGGTTAACAAGGTCATAGAGACCTGGGCTGAACAGCTGTCAACAAGGTTGCAAGATGGTATCCCATGAGCAAAGCTTGTCACTTTAGTGGAGCATATATGCAAATCTGCTGTGTACTTAGGATTTGCTTCCAGAGACGTGAGCATGCTTGGTTCTCATATTTCTGCTTTGGCGATCTCAGCCGATAGAGCCTTATGACTTTGTCAGTGGCTAGTAGACACAGATTCGAAGAGAATAGTAGAGTCTCTTACTGTTTAAGGCAATATCTTATTCTTCCCTGAACTGGATAAGTGGATTTCTCAAGCTACAGGTGGGAAATACACTTACAGTTGCTGTCTTCAGCATCTCTGGCTCCCAGAAAGGCCCTCTTTTCATTCCTTTTGTATACCGTCAAGTTTAGCGAAAGAGCCAGAGGCTTCTCTTCTACCTCTATAGGTACTAGATGATGAGGTAGATTAGCAGCAGCTCCAGGACATTAGGAGCCTACCAGCAAACCTACTGCATGACAGACTACCCTCCCACCTTTGGGATCCTACAGTATTAGTCTTCCAGTTGAAATTCAAGAGATTTTTGGGGAAAACATGTTGTGACACCTTGGTGTGAAGCCTAGTCAACCAGGGATAAAAATAGATTTTCTTTTCCAGTCCCCTCATTGTTTCTTCACCTCAGGTTTAACAGTTTCAGGAGAAAGTGAATCATATTACAGAAGGCAATTACAAAACTCTTGACTTCAGAGATGCTGCTCCCAGTCTCCCCTCACCAACAGAAACAGGTGTTTTACTGAAACCTGTTCGTTGTGGGGCTAGAAGCACGGGAGTTCCTTGTATCAGATATAAAGGACGCTATCTAAACATTCCATTCTGGGAACCGCATTAGGCCTACCTCAGATATGCAATAAGAGACTCTCGCTACCAGTTCCAGGCCCTCCCATTTGGCCTTTCAACTACACCACTAGTGTTCACAAAAGTGATGGCAGTGATGATGACACTTTTCTGTGCAAAGGGGGTTACCATCAGTCCTTACCTTAACTACCTCCTCATAAAGGCTCAGTCGAGGGAGAGGCTATTAAATGACATTGCCTTACAATTCAGGTTCTGATAGAGAATGGATGGATCATCAATTTTCCAAAATCACACCTGAAACCAGCTAACAGGTTTCAATTCCTGGGGATGATCTTCAATATAATGCTTCAGAAGGTTTTCCTCCTGCTGGACAAAGCTCAGGAGCTGGTCCAGCTAGTTCTCCAACCTCAGCAACTCTTTGTACACCTTTGCATCTACCTACTGGCACACAATGCCCTTTATCTGTCTTTTCCTCTGCTCAGAGGTCAGGCAATTTGAGTAAGTCAGACAATGCCACGTGGTGACATACATACACTGACAGGGTGTAATTCGAAGCAGAGGAGCAATGAGGGAAATACTGTAAGTCACATTCACCACTGGGCTGAAAATTCTGCCATAATGATTTAAAAAAATCTTCATCCCTGGATTAGAGAATTGGGAAGCAGATTACCTAAATCGTTAGAATCTTCATCCAGGAGAATGGGTTTTACAGCCACAGGTCTTCATGCTGCTGGTCCGTCATTGAGGCGAGCCTCAAATAGACCTCATGGCATCCAGGTAAAACCATCAGTGCCTTCGGTACTGCTCCAGAACTCAGGACATAGAAGCTGACTCCTTGGACATTTAAGCTCATCTACTGACATTTTCTCTTCTACCTCGATTCCTCAAACGCATAAAGTGTGAACATGCCACATTCATAGCTTTGAACTGGCCCTGCAGAACATGGTACTCAGACCTGTGGCTTCTTCTAATAGATGACCCTTGGCCACTGCTTCTCAGGAAGAACCTTCTCAAACAGAGTCCATTTGTCTATCAAGACTTACAGCATCTGGATTTGACAGTGTCAAAGTCGGAAAATATTACAGTACACACATCACGTAAAAACTCCACACAGATGGCCTCCGTGCGCGTACTTGTTCTGCCGTGCGTGCACATATTTGCAAGTTGCGTATGACCGCTCACGCATTCCTGCGTATTAGCGTGTGGTATGAGTAATTACGGTAGCATTTGTACTTGCATGGAAAAGCCACAAAGACATAACTCATATTTATTCCACATAGTGCACAATGTACACATAGCCCACACGCACCACACCAACAAGTTATACTTGTTTAAAAGGTACAACAACAAAGGGATTCATCTTTACAGGATATGAGGGGACAGCATTAGGTTATGAGGTGGTGTTTGGTATCCAAGTGTAGGGAATTTTAAGGGCAACATTCCGGTAGCAGTTTGCAGAAAATAGCATGCTCCTGCGCATAACTATGCGCAGGAACAGGATATTAATATTATACTGTGTTTACTGTACTCTGATATTCGGCGGGAACCCAGTGGAGGCCAACTGCAATCACACCTGGACCAGATATTGCCCACCTATTCAAACCAACCTATGACCCCTCTTGTACTGTAAATGACCAGCCCTTGTCCTATAGATGAAGAGGTTACAGTTTCTATTATATTGTGTTTTGACCAACTGTATAAAAGCCAAGCTGCCTAGCCGGTCATTCATCTCTCTCTGAAGGTCATGTTGCTTGATTGACTGAGCACCGGACCGTGTGGCGCTGGCGAAACCAAATGTATGTACCATTGATTGTAGCCTTTTTTCTGTTATTGTGATTGTATATCTGTTGTAACCCCCTTTCAGCAATTATATGTTGGTGGGTCGAATCCCAACATCTTAAATACAATTGGTTTCGTGTCTCCTTCGTGCTAAGGTTTAAAGTTTATTTCAGTCACATGTGTAGCTGCATTGTGCTCTCAGTGTGTCGGTGTGTGTGTGTACGCACTGCATGTACTTTGTACATCCATCGCTGCATGTGTACACAAAGTGCGTACACGGTACGGCCCTTTGTACGCTGAGTAAAAAGTACGTAGGTTAAGGAATACAGCGGCCGCAGTGGCTAGAATTTAAGTGTATTGAGTGTATTAAGGTATTGCTTTTAGTCCTGTAAGTAAATCAGCATTTACAACATCGTGGCAATTGAATAGCTGAGGAAGAGGGTATTGCCAGATCAGTGATTCCGACTATGCTTCAGGCTCAAAAACATGTGACTTTAGTGTACTATTATCACATTTGGAAATCTTACATGGCATGTTGCCATTTCCTACCATGGGTTTCAGGTTGTGCAAATCTCTGCTCTCTCCATTTTCCCCCCACCGACACCTAGCCTTAATTCAGGAAATGCAGACTTTACTCCTCGGCGTGGTTAGACTTCAGCCTCCCTTTGTCCCTCCACTGTATCTTGGGACCTAAACTTGATACTCTCTTTCTTCCAGTCATTCTTTTTCAAGCCTTTGAAAATGGCTTTCTCTCTGGAAAAACAGTGGTCCTTCTGGCTTGGCTTCGGCTAGAACAGGTTTTGGAACTGGGAGCCTAATGTAGTCTTCCATGAGGACAGAGAGGAACTCCGCACAAAGCAAGATTTCTTCTTTCCACATAAATCAGCCTATTGTGGTATTTGTTTTTTTCGGAGGACTCTCAATCCTCTCACTTGTGGATGTGGAAATAGCTTTGCACATCAATACCTCTCATACTAGCAGAACAGAGCAAGTTGCTCATATCAATATGAGGGGTGGTCTTCTGTTTGCCGGCGGTCGGGCTCCCGGCGCTCAGTATACCGGCGCCGGGAGCCCGACAGCCGGCATGCCGACAATTATTTTCCCTCGTTGGGGTCCACGACCCCCATAGAGGGAGAATAAAATAGTGTGGCGCGCGTAGCGCGCCACCGTGCCCGTAGCGTGGCGAGCGCAGCGAGCCCGCAAGGGGCTCATTTGCGCTCGCCAAGCTGTCGGTAAGCCGGCGGTCGGGCTCCCGGCACCGGGATGCTGGTCGCCGGGAGCCCGACCGCCGGCCACCCGTAGTGAACCCAATATGAGAGTCATAGATGGGACCAGTGTTTGGAGGGCATGCTGGTTCTTACAGTGCCATATGGAGATCCTAGGGGTGGCTCCAGGTAAGTTAGATCTCAATTTGGATATATCTGTTAGGTGCCATTATCATGTGGCATTATATTATATGACCCGTAAGGGCTGATATTGTTGTTATTATTATTATTACTAAGGATGGGTCTGGGGTACGGTTCCCCCTGGATTGGAGTGGCCGGGCTGCTGTGGGGTAGCACACCATAATATTTATTTAGCATCCCCTTTTATACTTATTAATCTTTTAATTACACCATCACTAGTGTATCACTTTTTGTATATAGATTTTGCTTTCCCTTTAGTTAACACATACTAACACTTTACCCTCTTACATGTGCTGCCCTGGGGTGGGCCTTTGCCGGTGTGTGTGGTACTGCACCCCAGGCTCAGATATAGTATTAGGACCACCTGCATCAGAGTAGCCTAGTCAAGGCCTGGTGGCTTTGCCATATTTCTGCAGATATATGTAACTAAGACCTCTGGATTTCTATTATTTATATAGTTTTTCAAGTCATGTTACCAGTATAGTTTGATGTGCTGGGGGTCACCGGGGGTTAATCCCCAATCTGTCTCTTACTGTCAGAAGTCTCCAGTGTTCCCTAGTAGATGAAGGAGAAAACAGGGTTTTGGTACTTACTTGTAAATCCATTTCTCCGATTCCACAGGGGACACTAGACACCCGCAAAGTGCTATGTATGTTTGGTGTTCAGTTGTGACTGCATCTGTTATGCAGATTGTTATACAATTTTAACATTCTATTTCATACATTGAACCTCCTTCTCTAAAGTTCTGTTATTTCCACCTCTCTTCGGGCTCAATTTCTCTAACTGGTCTGGAGGAAGGGGGGGGGGGCATTGAGAGGGAGGAGCCAGTCACACTTATAACTTTAAAGTACAGGCTCCATTTATCCACCATTTTATACCACACTGTAATAAGCCTCAAGTATCCCTTGTAGAATTTGAGAAATGTATTTACTGGTAAGTACCAAAATCCTGTAATTATTATAAACATTTATTTTTAATTTCATACTTTTTATCAGTGTCAATTTTTATTCATGGGCTGCAGGAGTGCAGCACCCCCAGTAAAATGTGCCACTTCAGTAAGCTCAGCTGAGCCAGTGGCAGTCTGTATGACTGCACTGGCTCAGTGGCTTCACTGTGACTGGCAGTGATTTCTTATTGGAAGTCCAACCTGCCAGTCATTTAGAGTATAGACCATCCCATTGAGAAATGTTTCCTCCCTCTGGTGCTGCAATTAGCAGAGAGCTGAGCTTCCTGGAGGAAGCCACTCTCTGCCTCATCAGCCCTACCTTGCTTCTATTGTCTGAAGCCGATGCAGTCCATAGAAGCTGGGTATTGCACTTGCACAGTAAAGCAGCCAATTATGCACATGCGCAGGTCCTGGTGCGTGCCAGATCCATTGTGCAGGCACCGCCGCACCGGGACCCAAGAGAGAGTCGGCGTGCATTAGCAGAGCAAAGAGGACGTGTGGGAGTGTAAAAGGAGATAAGGTCAGAGATGTAGATGGGAGAGGAGTGGGTGAGGGCTTTGAAAGCAAGTGTGAGAAGCTTGAAATGGATTCTGAAAGGGAAGGGGAGCCAATGAAGGTCTAGTAAGAGAGAAAAGGTGGACGTCGTGCGTTTGGTGAGGAAAATGAGCCGGGCAGCAGCATTGAGGATAGATTGGATTGGAGAGAGGTATTTGTCAGGAATGCCAGTCAGGAGGAGAATACAGTAGTCCAGTCTGGTGATGACCAGTGAGTGGATAAGAGTCTTAGTAGCATCCTGGGTCAGAAAGGGTCTGATCCTGGAAATATTTTTTTTGATGAAAACGGCTGGTTTGTGAGAGGTGCTGAATGTGTGGTTTGAAGGAGAGGGAGGAGTCAAACGTTACTCCAAGACAGTGCACTTGGGGGCTAGAGGAGATAGTAGTGCCATCAATATATAATGAGATTGTAGGAGGTGAGGTTATGCGGGAGGGAGGGAAGATGATCAGCTCGGTCTTAGACATGTTAAGTTTAAGAAAGCGCTGGGACATCCAGGAAGAGGTAGCAGAGAGACCGTTGGAGATACGAGTGAGGAGAGCAGGGGAGAGGTCTGGAGAGGAAAGATAGATTTGAGTGTCATCAGCATAGATATGATATTGGAAACCAAAAGAACTAATGAGCTTACCTAGTGAGGACGTATAGAGAGAAGAGAAGAGGACCAAGGACAGAACCTTGGGGTACCCATACAGTTAGTGGAAGTGAGGGGGAGGTGGAGTCATGAGAGGAGACAGAGAATGAACGGTCAGAAAGGTAGGAAGACAGCCAAGAGAGAGATCAGTGTCACGCAGACCAATGGAGTGAAGGATTTGCAATAGGAGAGGATGGTCCACAGTGTCAAAAGCAGCAGAGAGATCAAGTAGAATAAGTAGAGAGTTGTGTCCCTTAGATTTAGCAACATGGAGGTCATTGCATACTTTTGTAAAGGCAGTTTCAGTGGAGTGGAGAGGACGGAAGCCAGACTGGATTGGGTCAAGCAGTGAGTGTGATGAAAGAAAGGAAGTAAGGCGGTTGTAGACAATACTCTCAAGGAGTTTGGAGGCAAAAGGGAGGAGGGAGATGGGTCAGTAGTTGGAGAGAGTGTTTGGATCAAGGGTAGGTTTTTTAAGAATAGGAGAGATGAGTGCATGCTTGAAGGCAGAGGGCACAGAGCCTGATGAGAGGGAGAGATTGAGAACGTGGGAAAGATGGGAACAAGCAGAAGGAGAGAGGTAGCAGAGGAGGTGACAGGGGATAGGGTCAAGTGGGGAGGTGGTGAGGGGACAGGAACGAATGAGGGCCATGACTTCCTCTCCAGATGAATGTGAGAAAGATGTCAGAGTTGGTGTGAGGGATGGGGAGGTTTGGTAAGGGATGGGAGAAGGCTGGTTACTAATGGTCTGTTGTGACATGATGTCCTGATGTATGGAGTTAATTTTGGATGTGAAGTACGTGGCAAAGTCAAGAGCAGAGAGTGAGGAAGGGAGATGAGCTGGAGGTGGGCAGAGGAGTGAGTTGAGAGAGGCAAAGAGGCGCCGTGGGTTGGAAGACTGGGAGGAGATGAGGTTCTTGAAGTATGACTGTTTAGCAAGAGAAAGGGCAGCACTGAGGATGAGAGCATAAGGTTGAAATGGAGGAAGTCTGCCTTAGAGCGTGATTTCCTCCAGTGTCGCTCAGCAGTACGTGAGCATTTTTGCAGATATCTGGTGCATTTGGTGTGCCAGGGTTGAGGTGTTAATTTTCGAGGGTGAATAGTGGTTTGTGGAGCAACAGAGTCAAGAGCAGAAGTAAGGGATGCATTGTATGTGTAAGTGGCTTGTTCAGGGCATGAGTGAGAGGTAATAGGAGAGAGAAGTTAGTCAAACAGGCATTAAAAGAATGTGGTGTCAATAGCTTCAATGTTATGCTTAGTGATGGTAACCTTAGGAGATAGAGATGGGGAAGTCGAGAGAGATAGGTTAAAGGAAAGCAGGTGGTGGTCAGAGAGTGGAAATGGGGAGTTTGAAAAATCGAAATATCACAGCGGTGAGTGAAGACCAGATCCAGTGAGCTCCCATTCACATGGGAGGCTGAGGAGGTACACTGGGAGAGACCCAGTGAAGAGGTGAGGTTAAGGAGTTTAGAGGCCGGGGATTGTGTGTGGATGTCAATAGGGATGTTGAAATCACCTAGGATAATGGAGGGAATGTCAGAAGAGAGGAAGTGAGGAAGCCAGGAAGCAAAGTTGTCGATGAATTTGGAAGCAGTGCCAGGGGGGCGGTAAATGACAGCTACTCTAAGATTTACTGGTTGGAAGAGGTGTATGGCATGGGCCTCAAATGTAGAGACTGTATGGGATGGTTCTGATGGTATGAGTTGGTAGGAGTAACTAGAAGGTAAAAGGACCCCAGCACCACCCCCATGGCGACCCCCAGGTCGGGGTGTGTGTGTGAATGTGAGGACCCCAACAGAGAGAGCAGCAGGAGAAGTAGTGTCAGAGGGTGTAATCCAAGTTTCAGTAATGGCTAGTAGGTGTAGGGAGTTGGAAATGAAAAGGTCATGAGTGGGGACCAGTTTGTTACAAACCGATCTGGCATTCCAGAGGGCACAGGATTGGGGGTATGAGTTTGTGGGAGAGATTATCAGGGTTGCTGTAGCAATGAGGTGAGATTAACTTTGAGGGCAGGGATGATGAGAGAGTGGTAATGGTACGGGTGCCTGAGCTAGGACGGGAAAATGCAGAAGGTGGGCAGGGAGGGAGGTCAGTGTGATGTGAATGGGGCTGTGGGGATGTGACAGGGAAGGGAGAGAGGGAGCAGGGCTGAGTTGTGGGGTAGCAGGACCATGGAGCAGAGGAGAATGAAAGTGGGGTAACAGGAAAGGAGGTGGAAGGAAACAGAGGGATGGAGGGGAGACAGAGGAGGAGGTGTAGGAGACTAGGGTGGAAGGATAAAGATACATTATTAGGTAGACACTGAGTGATGTGGGGAGTATAAGAAAGCCTTGACATAGTGTTATTTAGGTAAATAGGTTGAGAGAAAGTGGAAGTAGGAGTGGAGGCTGTAAGGGAATGCGAGCAGAAGAATGCAGATAAGAAAAGCATTGTAGGTAAACAATATACAGCACAGGACAGCACCACTGAACCTATATGTCAGCACCACTGGACTGACTTTATACTGCAGTACCACTGGATTTATACGGCATTACCACTCGACACATACGTCAGTATCACTGGAATTATATAACAGTATCACTGGACATATACGCCAGTACCACTGGATTTATACAGCAGTACCACTGGACATAAACGGCAGTATCACTGAATTTATATTGCATTATCACTGGACTTATACGGCAGTATCATTGGACGGATTTATACGGCAGTACTACTGGATTTATACGAAAGTACCACAGGACATATACGGCAGTATCACTGGGATTATATGGCAGTACCACTGGACACATACAGCAGTATCACTGAATTTATACGGCAGTATCACTGGACTTATATGGCAGTATCACTGGACTGTATTTATACACCAGTACCACTGGATTTATACGTCAGTACCACTAGACATATACGGCAGTATCACTGGATTTATATGACAGTACCACTGGACATATACGTTAGTATCTCTGGGTTTTATATGGCAGTACCACTGGACATATATGGCAGTATCACTGGATTTATATGGCAGTATCACTGGACCTATATGCCAATACCACTGGATTTATACGGCAGTACCACTAGACATATACGGCAGTATCACTGGACTTATATGGCAGTATCACTGGACTGGATTTATACACCAGTACCACTGGATTTATATGGCAGTACCACTAGACATATATGGCAGTATCACTGGAATTATATGACAGTACCACTGGACATATACAAGCAGTATCACTGGGTTTTATATGGCAGTACCACTGGACATATATGGCAGTATCACTGGATTTATATGGCAGAATCATTGGACTTATACGCCAATACCACTGGATTTATAAGGCAGTACCACTGGACATATACGGCAGTATCGCTGGATTTATACGGCAGTACTACTGGAAATATACGGCAGTATCACTGGATTTATATGCAGTATCACTTGGCTGGATTTACACGCCAGTACCTCTGGATTTATACGGCAATACTACTGGACATATACGGCAGTACCACTGGACTTATACGGCAGTAACACTGGACTGGACTTATACGGCAGTACCACTGGACTGGATTTATATGGCAGGATCACTAGTCTTATACGGCAGTATCACTGGAATTATACGTCAGTATCACTGAAATTAAACGGCAGTATCACTGGATTTATATGACAGTACCACTGGACATATACGGCAGTATCACTGGATTTATATGGCAGTATTACTGGACATATAGGGCAGTATCACTGGACTGGATTTATACGCCAGTACCTCTGGATTTATACGGCAGTACTACTGGACATATATATGGCAGTACCACTGGACATATACGGCAGTATCACTGGACTGGATTTATACATCAGTATCACTGGACATATACGACTGTGTCAATGGACATATACGACTGTGTCACTGGACATATACCGCTATGTCACTGGACTTATACGGCAGTACCACTGGACTAATACAGCAGCACAAGGACACCACCTCTGGGCTGATGCAGGACAACACAGCACCAATGCAATCGACTGGACTTATACAGCAGCACTGGACATATGGCAACAGAAGACACCACCACTGTGACTGGACTAATGCAGCACAAGACACTACCACTGGACTGATGCAGGACAACACAGCACCACTGCAATGGACTGGACTTATACAGCAGGACTGGACATATGGCAGCAAAGGACACCACCACTGTGACTGGAGTGATGCAGCCCAAGACACGACCACTGTACTGATGCAGGACAGCACAGCACCACTGCACTGGACATATACAGCTACACTGGAAATATGGCAGCAGGGGATACCACCAAGAGGACACCACCACTGTGACTGGACTGATGCAGCATAAGACACTACACTGGACTGAGCAGCACAAGACAGTACTGGAATCGCCACTCCACTTTGCCTCCCGCACAGACACGGGACAGAGACATGTCCTCTTGTTACACTCTCCAACGCCGTAGTGAAAATGGCGGCGACGCGCGGCTCCTTATATGGAATCCAAACCCCGTGAGAATCCGACAGCAGGATGATGACATTTTGCCTTGTTCTGGTTTCCGAGTCAGGCAGGAAAACCCGAGCCGGGCCTGGATCCGGGCTCGTGTAGTAAAGTTCGGTAGGGTTCGGTTCTCATGGAACCGAACATGCTCATCTCTACTTGAAAATGCTATTCAAGTTGCTGCATAGATTTTATTTCACCCCAGCTAAACTGCACATAAAATGTCCTTCTCAATCTAAATGGAGAGGTTGCAGAGTGGTTGGGAATATTTCCCATATATTTTGGGGCTGCTCTGGGATTAGCTTGCTATGGCCGGAGGTGTTCACTTAGCTTATAAAGTCCTTTGTGTACGCCTACATGAGTTCACCATCTTAACTTTGCTTCACGTGTACCCTCCAGACCTACCCAGTTCAGATCGCTATGTTCTGGGTCACATTCACATTGCCGCTAGAGTGGCTATAGCACAGAACTGGAAGTGTTCTTCTCCCCCAGCCCTTTGAAAAGTAATTCATAAAATCCATCACACCTTCCAAATGGAGACCTTGGGAGTTCCCTAATCCTTCACAACCAGATCCCACTTACCAAATGGTTTAGTTAGCAGTAATTTACCACAGATGCATACAGCCTAATCTCTTTGACATTGCTCAGTTTATGTGTTGCATTTGTGTTATGTATATTCCTGTTTTATTTCTGTATGTACTTCTGGCTATGATGGGATTGATTTTCATTTCCCCCTTTTTTTTCCTTTTTGTATCCCCCCTCCTTCCATGATTAATGGAACAAAACCTTCATTAAAACTATTGATGGTAAAAAAAAAATGGTTTTGGTGTACAGTATCACATTATGGTAACCTTTCAGTATTTTATGGTATATTACTACATGCTAATAATCTGAACTGTCATCTATCTTGGAGCTGGTTTGTAATAACACCCAAATCTTTAATAAAACACGGAAATATCATTTTAAACATAATCAGAGCACAAATTTATTGTCCGATACTAATGCCTGTTTGGAACATAAATTTACTACACTGTTGTTATTTTATTTTTTTGTGGGAGATTGAGCATACACCTAACAAGACAAATTTGAGAAGTAACATCACTAAGAGACCCATTCAGGAGCACATTATAGTCCAATCTGTGCTACACAGATACACTAAAATTTGATTTTGAATATCACAGTTTGTCACTGTTAATGTAGTACAGGCTTGGGGCCTAATTCAGACCTGATTGCTCGCTAGGCTTTTTTTGCAGTCCTGCGTTCGCATAGTCGCCACCTATAGGGTAGTGTATTTTAGCTTTGCAAGTGTGCGAACGCATGTGTACAAACAGATTTTGTGCAGTCTCTGAGTAGCCCATGACTTACTCGGCCACTGCAAACACTTCAGCCTATCCGGGGCAGGAACTGACTTAAGGAACCCTCCCTGCAAACGCTTGGACACGCCTGCGTTTTTCCAACCACTCCCTGAAAACAGTCAGTTGCCACTCACCAACGCCCTCTTCCTGTCAATCTCCTTGCAATCGCTCGTGCGAATGTATTCTTCACACAAACCAATCGCAGAGCAACGAACCGCTTTGTACCCGTGCGACACGTCTGCGCATTGCGGTGCATACGCATGCGCAGTTCTGACGTGATTGCAGCGGTGCAAAAAATGCTAGCGAGCAATCAGGTCTGAATTAGGCCCTTGATTCAGAGTTGTATGCACTACCAACATCAGATGTAATAGAGCCATTTTTGCTACTGCACATGCGTCACAATTGTGTCCATGCAGATTTGCAGTTATTTTTCTGGCGCATGCAGGGAGAAGTGTTTGATGATGTAGTGAGCATTCCTGGGTGGTAGCTGGGAGGTAACTAGAAATGCACGGAAATATGTACCCTTTAATAGGCCTGTAATGGGAATGTCATGGGCATGTCTGTGAAAGTTGCTGTGTACACAGACACACAGACACACAGACACAAACATACAGTAGCCGGTCATAGTCAGATGGAGAAGCTGCACCTGCCTTTGGCTGGTGCAAGTTTCAATGGCGCAACTGACGGAAGCGTCTAAGGACACCAATCGGTATTATATTGTGTATGGACTCTTAAAGTAGGTGTCTCAGTCCTTGCACATTTAGATGCACCTATGTACACAAGGCATTTGTAGCAGCATTTTCATAAAGTTGTTGCTACCGTCAGTAGATTCTGAGTTCACCTATGAGTCAACCTCTATGTGTGGTGCCTCTTGTCCTTTTTGTTTTCCTATAATAATTTAGTTGACATAACTTAACTTTCCTCTGCTACATTACTATTAGTCTTTATATATAGGGGTATATGCAATTACCGGCGAATCGCGGCAATTTTTCGCCCGTTTTTTAATTCGACACAATTCGACCGTCAAATTCCGGCAAGTGGGTGCCGGAATTCAACATATTCAATAAAAAACGGATTCGACAGTCCCGCTGTCGAAAAACGGCCGACTTGACGGATTTTGATCCAATTTTTTAAAAAACAGAAAAAACGGTAAAAAAACGAAAAAAAATTGCGTGGGGTCCCCCCTCCAAATCATAACCAGCCTCGGGCTCTTCGAGCCGGTCCTGGTTCTAAAAATCCGGGGGGATCCGGGGGGAAAAATGACAGGGGATACTCAAAAAGAGTAGGGGTCCCCCATATTTTTTACACCAGCATCGGGCTCCACCAGCTGGACAGATAATGCCACAGCCGGGGGTCACTTTTATACAGCGCCCTGCGGCCGTGGCATTAAATATCCAACTAGTCACCCCTGGCCGGGGTACCCTGGGGGAGTGGGGACCCCTTCAATCAAGGGGTCCCCCCCAGCCACCTAAGGGCCAGGGGTGAAGCCCAAGGCTGTCCCCCCCATCCAAGGGCTGCGGATGGGGGGCTGATAGCCTTGAGAAAATTGAAAGAATATTGTTTTTTCCAGTAGTACTACAAGTCCCAGCAAGCCTCCCCCGCAAGCTGGTACTTGGAGAACCACAAGTACCAGCATGCGGGAGAAAAACGGGCCCGCTGGTACCTGTAGTTCTACTGGAAAAAAATACCCAAACAAAAACAGGACACGCACACCGTGAGAGTAAAACTTTATTTCACACATGTCGACACACACACATACTTACCTATGTTCACACGCCGACCTCTGTCCACTTGTCCAAGTAGAATACACGTGTACCTGTGAATAAAATTATACTCGCCTGATCCAGTGTCCAGATTATAATCCACGTACTTGGCAAAAAAAAAAAAACGAACACCCGGACCAAACGGATTTTTAGAACCAGGACCGTCTCGAAGAGCCCGAGGCTGGTTATGCTTAGGAGGGGGGACCCCACGCAATTTTTTTTCTGATTTTTACCATTCCATTTAAAAAAAAATAATAATAAAAAATAATAATATTTTAAAAATATATAAATAATACTTGTGCCTCCAAAATAGACAAACCAAGTACATAATCTCTTCTAATATAAATAGATATGCTATTACCAATAAAAAAAAACACCAAAAAAATTTTTTTCTTAGATTCCGCCACCAAAGTGTGGCGGATTGAAAATGACGAATTTACTGTCTAAAAGCACTGTTGTTGAATTTCCAAACTTCAATTGAATATACTTTTGGTGAATTGCTGCATTTGTACCATTGCAGAAATGTTGAATTTGACAAATATCGAATTTCAAAAAGTCTAATTTGGAAAGTCCGTTATTTTGACGGAAAGTACTGAATTGCATTGTCGAATTTTTTTTGGGGGCGAAAATGTCCCGTCTTTAGACATTTTCGGGAATTCGACCGCAATTGCATATACCCCATAGCCTTTTTAATACAATACTGTTCTCGTTCATACTATTGCTGTATGTGTACTTATCTCTCTCCCTTTCTCTCAGCTTGTGTTCTTTTATTTCCATCTTTTTATGCATATACATACAGGAACACGTGAGGAATATCAAGAATAAAGTGGAAAGTCACGCTGTCTCCCAACATTTTACCTCAACACACAACTCCAATCAAGAAGCCCTTACATTTAAAGCCATAGAACTGGTGAAACTGGGAGAGAGAGGAGGAGATCTCGCTAATAAATTGTCACGCAGAGAGATGTTCTGGATATTCCAACTACAGACATCACAGCCAAAAGGATTTAATTACAATTATGAGATCGCCCCCTTCTTGTAAAACACGGTACTATCATGTTTTTCCATCCGCTGTCCTTGTATTACCTTCCAGATTGGAATATCTGCACCCCTACCCCCATCTATGCCCTCCCACATATTTTGTCCCCGTTCCCTCCGTCCCACCCTTCCATCCCACTTCCATCTCCTAACAACCCACCCTCCCTTTCCTTCCCCCCCACCCCCCCCCCACCATCTCACTTCACTAGTCACTTTAAATCACCTAAGTTGTGTATAAAATTAATCTATGTCACTAAGTGAAGAGTGTGAATCCGTAAGGCACAACGTAGCTACAGTCATACCACGCTGGAAATGCCCAAACACGCCTGATCTTGGAAGCCAAGCAGCGCTGGGCCTGATCAGTACCAATAGGGGAGACCATATGGGAAGATCAGGTACTGTACGATACAGTAATTCATAGAGGCCTGAGAAAGGTAAACACTCTATCTGTATTTAGTATATAATATCACGAACCATTTAAATACTGCTATATACTGCACTGAGGTATTTATCATTAAATACACTATGCACTATAATAACACTGCCACTTTAACATCTTAAATATTTCTGCGCACTTTTAACATATTTAGAGCCATCCCTGAAAAAATAGCACACTCAATGCACAAGCACTTTATGAAATAAATTTCAATACTGCTAGTTATAAAATATATATATATATTGTTTTTTTTAAATAAGCACTTGCACTTGTCCTAACAATATGAGATATTATGCTACCACCACTAGGAATATGTCATTATATGATTTTGAACTGATCCCTGATACTATATATCTCTATTTTTCATGTGGAACGATCACCATGGTTACCGGACTAATGCTGGGCCAGACAAACTACTAGAAAATGGCCACGAACACCTGAAAAGCAATAGACAAAATCCCACCAAACATGGCTGCCGGGAGAGGACACATTATAAGACTCTCTATTCCCTGGTTGACAAGGCAGCTGTGAGGATCAAACAATGACATCGCGCCTCCGCAGGCGCATGCGCGGACGGTAGCGGAAGTGGGGCGGAAGTGACATATCGCGGCCGCTGTCACCGGAAGTGTGGCGGAAGTGCCGCGTTTATACTACAAATAGACTTTTTACACTGTTTAACTTCTCAAAAACTGCTCAGACCAAATCGTTTTTACTGGCTTAGGATTTCTAATAGACTGGTATCTTTCAGACTGCATTATATAAATAGACTAACTGTATTTCACACTTGATTGTATCACATGACTCCCTGTTAAGATAGGACCCTCCCACCATGCTATAACTGCTATAAATTGACTCACAGGTCCATTGTACCCTTACCCTTTGAAGAAGTCTCATCAGACGAAACGCGTTGGGACCTTCACCTACCTCATTTAAGATAAGAAAAAATTCTTATAATTGCTTTTATTGTAGTTTTATATAATTTATTTAAGTGCTTTTAGTTCAGTTGTGTTTTATCATTGTCCCATTTTTTTAGATGTTTCTTATATTTGTAATTGTACGTGATTAAATACCTTTTAATTTATTAAAATTGGCAACTATGGTGGTCATTCCGAGTTGTTCGCTCGTAAGCTGTTTTTAGCAGATTTACTCACGTAAGCCGCCGCCTACTGGGAGTGAATCTTAGCATCTTAAAATTGCTAACGAAAGATTCGCAATATTGCGATAAGACATCTCTGTGCAGTTTCTGAGTAGCTCGAGACTTACTCTGCCAGTGCGAACAGTTCAGTGCTTGTCGTTCCTGGTTTGACGTCACAAACACACCCAGCGTTCACCCAGGCACTCCTCCGTTTCTCCAGCCACTCCCGCGTTTTTCCCAGAAACGGTAGCGTTTTTTCCCACACGCCCCTAAAATGGCCTGTTTCCGCCCAGAAACACCCACTTCCTGTCAATCACATTACAATCAACAGAACGATGAAAAAAACGTGAGTAATATTCCTAACTGCATAGCAAATTTACTTGGCGCAGTCGCAGTGCGAACATTGCGCATGCGCATTAAGCGGAAAATCGCTGCGATGCGAAGAAAATTACCGAGCGAACAACTCGGAATGACCACCTATATACTTATTATACTGACACCGTGGTCGCTATATATCCTTCATCCCCCCCTTTTTTAACAAATCTCATTCAGGGAATCACCATCCCTGTACTTATTTGAAGGATCCAGCTGACGCCCCATTAGATACACAGGGAAGTGTCATTCAAGATTGCCAAATTTCACTCTTATAACATATCTGTCTGTATCACAAGTGGTGCAATATTAATCCCAGTTTCCATACATATACTGTGCAACATTTTTTGGCAGTTGTGGAGTAATATGGCAAAGTAAGAATGCTTTGAAAAACATAATGGTTAATAGTTTATATCTTATCATTTACAAAATGCAAAGCAAATTAACAGAAAAAGAATAATATAAATCAAATCAATATATGGTGTGACCACCTCTGGGGCATATTGATCATAAAAGAATTGTGAAATGAGAAACTCTTCTCTTTCACAATGTTTCCATAATTCATCATACCTCCCTACTAAATGTATCACTTCCGATAAACGACTCTTTTTGCGGAGACAGTTTTTTGCAAATGATGCACTTTTCTCCTGCTCCTTTGGTCTCCTGAGACTCTGTACATGTGCCACTTCAAAAGACTAAAGCAGGAAAAAAGTGAAGACACCAACACCAACAGAGGACATGTCATCCCCCGCCGGCTATTGTGCCGGTTTCATTCCTGCTGCAACTCTGCTTGCTCCCACTGCTTCATAGCAGGAGTTGCTGCCAGAAACCACTCCTGCATCACTCCACCACTGCAGAGACCAGTGTCTGTCCCACTCCTGTGATCTCTCTCTTGCTGCCGGCTCACAGGAGGACTGCTCGAGGAGCTGGGAGAGCTGCTGGAAGTAAGAGGACACAGCAGGGAGGAATCTTTTCAGTCCATACTAATGCATCGTGGACAGGAGCAGATTGGGAACAAAAAGCGGCCCTGGAAAAATTTGTACAGTGTTGCCGTGGTTCCTATATGTCTACAGTGTGAATTCTGGCTGCCACTGCCTCAGTCGGAAGTAGAGGTGACGCATTTCCTGTTTTGTGGAAGGAAAACAGGAAGTGATGTTGGAACGCATCAGCTTTTTTCATTCTCAGCGCTAATACCATGCATGGACTCGGATATAGAGGATGGAATAAAAAAAACACAACTTATTAGGCACCAACATCAATATACCACCCCCCTTTTCCCTTATACAGTACCTAACATTAAATACTGTGCATCTCATACCAATACCTTTCGCTCCGCAAAAAAAACTTAATTCATACACTAGGGACCAATGGAATACCAATATATGATAAAGCTGGATATACAGAATGGTTATTATCACATCTTCTCCCTTCATCGGTTAGGACCACCTACTTTCTCATAGGAACAATTTCATTTCAAATTCTATATTAAGTCCCCTAGGGTCCAAGGTTCCAAGCTCATAGACAGTTCTCATTTCTGTTTTAGCCAACTGTATTTCTCCATCATTCGTCCTCCAATTGGGAACCACCGTTTTTATTCCACAGAAATGTACTAAATGTTCAATATTGCAATTTGAACCTTACTGAAATGGAGAGAAACATTGTGGATTTCTAGACCCTTTCTAATGTTACGAACATGTTCCGCCATTCTTGTTTTTAGCATTCGGGTGGTCCTCCCCACATATTGCGACCCACAAGAGCATTATAGCAAATATATGCAATTCTTAGTGTTACACGTTACAAAATCCTTTATTCTATAGGTCTTATTCATCTGTGTGGATATATATGGGGTAATTTTGCTCTCCTTGCTTTTACATGTCCTGCACATAATGCAAAAACCGCACCTAAAGAAACCTTTAGATACGTTTCTAGTGGGCATTCTTGGAGCCATTACCACACTTCCTACTACGCTCTCTTTAAGGTTTTTAGCCCTTCTATAGACAAATCTTGTAGTCTTGGCTACATATTCTTTAAGGCAAGGGACCTTTTCTAGAATGGACCAATGGCATCTAATTATTTCACCTGGATTTATGGATCTACTGTATGTGGAAGGACTCTATTAAAGGACTCTAAAATGGACTTTGCATTCCGGCATTCCAGAACAGAGAATGGGATTAATCATTTTATGTATAAAATTCAATTTATTGATAAAATTTTGATATTTTTCAATATTTATATATATTAAGCAGTCGGATATCTGAATATATGTTTTGGATGTCTAAGATACATGGGTGAGAGATTTTTTTTAATGATGTTTGAAGCTTCAGGATTCTGATTGGTTTAGGAGGTTATGGTAATAGGTCAGTGGGTATAAAAAGCTGACTGGGTCTGTTCTGTGATATGCCCTGAGGAAGGATTGAATATCCGAAACACATTGGTTTCTTTTTAGGCCCCTGGTGATAAGGTTTTCTCCATTTTCTTAACCCTAATTAGGGACCGGGATTTGGATAAGATCTAAATTCTTTGTACACAAGGAATATAATAACATTCCCTATTGGTTTCATAGGGGAGTATGATAGGACAAACCCATGGCCATTTTTTGGGGCTATTTTTTAGCTTGTTTTTAATTTTTTTGGTTTTTAAAAGCAAGATTTGTTTTATGCTCGGTCTGGAATACACTTTTGATGTTTTGATGAATTGCTGACACCTTGTTCACATTGTTTATGATAATATTTACTGTGGTGGATGATGTTGGGACCCTTGGAGAAGGTCTGAGTCGTGATACAGAGAAAGAAACCTTTCAAGTCACATAGGGTACTTACCTAAGGTGAGCGTCTCTATTGAGGGAGAGGGTGATCTCTAATAGCGGGTGTGTGAAGTGATATATGAAGACTGAAAGAAACCTTTTGGTGTACATCCCCCATTAAGAGGCGGTCAGTCCAGAGGTGCGAATTTAATGGAAGAAAACAACTGATGAACATTGAATGGTGTTTATTCCTATCCATATTGGAGAAATTATTCAGAAGGAGTTCTCTAGGAATTCTTAATACGATTACCCAGTAGCGCTTGTGGACTACTCTAACCTTTTTGTTGAAGGAGTAAGCACTTATAAAAAAAATGGAGGTGGCCGAGATTGAGAATCTCACTCAGTGCGTGTCTTGCATGATGTATGCGCACCTGGAACAACAGTCTGAGTGTGGGTACATCTGTGCGAGATGTGAGTGAACGGCTTCCCTGGAAGCCCAGGTAACTGATCTAAGGGGTCATTCCGCGTTGATCACTTGCAAGCTACTTTTTGCAGCGCTGCGATCTGATAGTCACCGCCTATAGGGGAGTGTACTTTAGCTTTGCAAGTGTGCGAACGCTTTTGCAGCCGTGCGGTACAAAAAAGTTTTGTGCAGTTTCTGAGTTGCCCAGAACTTACTCAGCCGCTGCGATCACTTCAGCCTGTTCATGCCCGGAATTGACGTCAGACACCCGCCCAGCAAATGCTTGGACATGCCTGCATTTTTCCAAACACTCCCAGAAAATGGTCAGTTGCCACACACAAACACCCTCTTCCTGTCAATCTCCTTGCGATCGGCTGTGCAAATGGATTCTTCATTAAATCCATCGCTCAGCAATGAACTGCTTTGAACCAAATGAAAGAGAATCTTGACCAGGGAAAAACCTAGCATGCGATCAGGTCGGAATGAACCCCCTAGAGCCAACCATTACGCGACTGAGGAGTATTCACAATCTCGAGCAAAGTTTAGATAGAACGATGGAGGAGTAGCAGGGGGGAACACTGGTAGACAAGGATGATCAGGTAGACGGCTGAGTCATGGTTAGAATGAAGGAGAAGAAGAGGGGCAGGGTTAGACAGGACATCTCAGGACTGCCAAACCCCAACAAATTTGCCCGATTGGACGAAGATTCTGAGGATGGCAGTGAGGAAATGACGGAACTGGAGGAGACTGTTCCCTCTAGCAACCAGTGGAGCGGTCACCCCGGTACGGATGGGAAAAAAGATAGTGAGGTACCTAGTCAGGTTGCGGTGGTAGGGGATTCTATTATCAGGAGGACAGACAGGGCAATCTGCTACCGGGTGCTCGGGTATGGCACAACACGTACCGGGTATATAGATTGTTGGGAGGGGCTGGTAAAGACCCGGCGGTTTTGGTGTATGTTGGTACTAATGACAAAGTTAGTGGTAGGTGAGATGTCCTTAGGAAAGACTATAGGGAATTAGGCAAGAAACTTAAGGCAAGGACATCTAGGGTGATATTCTCCAAAATATTAGCAGTGCCATGCGCTAGCCCAGGGAGGCAGAGGGAGATTAGGGAGGTAAATGTGTGGCTTAGAGACTGGTGTAAGAAGGAGGGGTTTGTGTTCTTGGAACACTGGGCAGACTTCTCAGTTAGGCGCCATCTTTTTTGTCGCAATGGATTGCACCTGAATGAGGAGGGGGCAGCAGTGCTGGGGGGCAGGATGGTTAGAAGGTTGGAGGAGCTTTTAAACTAGGAGCCTTGGGGGAGGGTTTAGCTATAAGCTACGGGTCAAACAGTGAGAACAGTAAGGATGGGGGTAGTGAACAATTTGGGAGTGGAGAAGGGGGGAGCAAAAGAACAGCCAGCAAGGGCAAGGGTATTTGCATGGGTTTTGACACCGGAATTACCAACACAGGTATTGCCCAAGATATTCCCAATTTATTACCTCCTGACAATTATGGCTCAACAATACGGTATATAGAAAATTATGTCCATAGCATAAGGGAAGATACTAACATCGGGGGGAAGGGGGGTATAGAAAGTCTTAATAGGTCAAATAGAAATAGTAGTGAGGAAGGCTGTATTAAGTATGATGGGGTGGAAAGGTAGGGAAGAGAAAAACAGCCGGTAAGGTTAATTCTAGAAAGGCACTTGTAAATATAGATAAGACACCATAAAAAAATGGGCAAGGGAAATACCAAGCTAAAATGTATGCTTGCGCACGCAAGAAGCCTATCGGGTAAAATAGGGGAATTGGAATGGCTAGTATCAAAGTCTCAGTATGATATTATAGGTATTACGGAAACATGGTGGGACAACTCTCACGACTGGGTTACGAATTTGGAGGGATATTCTCTTTTCAGGAGGGATAGGGCCACCAAAAGGGGAGGAGGGGTATGTCTCTTTGTTAAACCATCTTTGAAACCATACTTAATAGATACTGTATTATTTACTAGGGGACTGGAGAAAACATGGAGTCGTTATGGTTTGAGATCACATTGAAGCAAAGAAACTAGTGATTGGGATGTGCTACAAGCAACCGGATATTAGCATACATGCGGAGGAACAACTCTTGCAGCAAATTGAAAAATCTATGGGAATGGGGGACATCCTAGTGTTAGGGGATTTTAACTATCCTGATATTTATTTATTATTATTTATTAACAGTTTCTTATATAGCGCAGCATATTCCATTGCGCTTTACAATTAGATCAACAGTAACAGAACAAACCTGGGTAAAAACAGACAGACATAGAGGTAGGAAGGCCCTGCTCGCAAGCTTACAATCTATAGGGAAATAGGCATTGATACACAAGGATAGATGCTATCTATTGCATAATGGTCCACCAGATTGCTAACTTCTTAATGGGTTTTATGATGATACCACGCAATGTTGGCCAAATGTCAGGAGGGTGTGAGAGTAAAGAAAGACAAAATATGTGATGTTATGTATACTGTACAGAGAGGATGTAATTAGATAGGGAAGCACTGAAGGTTATGTGGATGGGTCTGGAATTTGATAGGCTTTTCTGAAGAGGTGAGTTTTCAGGGAACGTTTAAAGGTTCAGAGACTAGAGGTGAGTCTTATTGTGCATGGGAGGGCATGCCACAGAGTGGGTGAAGCCCGGATAAAGTCCTGTAATTTTGAGTGTGAACAAGTAATGTGTGTGGTTGAGAGACGTAGATCTTGTGCTTAGCGGAGAGGTCGGGTAGGGAGATGTTTTGAGATGAGTGAAGAGATGTATGTTGGTGCAGTTTGGTTAATAGCCTTGTATGTCAATAAAAGTATTTTATATTTAATACAGTAGGATACCGGTAACCAATGGAGGGACTGACAGAGCGGATCTGCAGACCATGAATGTCTAGCTAGGAAGGTTAGCCTCACAGCTGCATTCAAAATGGATTGTAGTGGTGAGAGCCTATGTTTGGGAAGACCGATCAGGAGACTAATGCAATAATTAGTGCGGGAGATAATGAGAGCATGGATTATAGTTTTTGCTGTGTCTTGTGTAAGATATGGTTGTAATTTGGATATGTTTCTTAGATGTATGTAACATGATCTTGAGACAGATTGAATGTGGGGAACAAAGGACAGTTCAGAGTCAAGAATGACACCTAGGCAGCAAGCTTGTGGGGTAGGGATGATTGCCGAGTTCTCAACAGTGGTAGAGATATCAGGTTGGTACCTACTATTGGCCAGTGGAAATATAATTTGGAAATATTAAGTTTGAGGTGGCGAGATGTCATCTAAGATGAAATGGCAGAAAGGCATTCAGTGACACAACCCAATACAGATGGTGACAAATCAGGGTATGATAGGTAGATTTGAGTATCATACGCATACAGATGGCACCCATATAAATTGGAGTAAAAATTCATGCCTAAAAACTAGGAGTAGCAGGTTTTTAAATACACTGAAGGATCAATACTTGACTCAATTAGTCGAGGACCCAACTAGAGGTCAAGCTATTCTGGACCAAGTTATTACCAATAATGTGGACATTATATAAAACATTAAAGTTGGGGAGACCTTGGGAAACAGTGATCACTATATGATCGCATTCAACATCAGTTTCAAGAAACATAGTTATAAGGGATCAACCAAAACATTTAACTTTAGAATAGCTAACTTCAATATGATGAGACGGCCACTAAATGACATTGACTAGGAAGTTTTGTTTCATGGTAAAAACACAGTGGAAATGTGGGAAGCTTTAAAAGGGTTGCTTGATAGCAATATTCACAAATTCATTCCCATGAGCAGTAAACACAGGAGTACTAAACGCAATCCAATTGTGGCTTAATAAGGAGGTCAAAAAAGCAATGGCTAATAAGAGGCGTGCTTTCAAAACATTTAAATGTAATGGAGGGGAGGAGTCATTCCAGTATTACAAGGAATGCAATAAAAGATGCAAAAATGTAATGAGCAGCTAAAATTATAAACGAAAAGCAAATCGCTATAGCGAGTAAAACCAATCCTAAAAAGTTTTATAAATACATAAACAGTAAAAAGTTAAAGAAGGAGAACGTAGGCCCATTAAAAGATTAATTGGGAGCTTTGATAAACAATGACAAAATAAAAGCGGAAATGCAGAACACTTTTTTTCCCTCAGTATTCACCAGGGAGGATCAAATGGTGAGCGTAGTGTATAACGATATTGAAGGTAATGACTCTTGGCTTGATGCTTGTTTAAGTGAGAAAGTAGTCCTGGAGAGACTAAGCAATGTAAAGATTAATAAATCATCAGGCCCATATGGTTTTCATCTGAGGGTTATTATGAAGCTTAGGTCACAGCTAGCAAAACCCCTATACTTGATTTTCAATAGTTCGATTAGATCAAGCATGGTACCAAAGGATTGGCGCATAGCTGAGGTAGTGCCTTTATTTAAAAAGGGAACTAAAAATAATCCTGGAAACTATAAACCAGTTAGTTTAACATCAATAGTGGGTAAAATATTGGAAGGCATTTTGAGGGATAGCATGGAGGATTATCTGCAGGTTACTAAGTTTATTAGCAAAAGCCAGAATGGCTTTGTAAAGGACAGATCATGTCAAACCAACTTAATTAGTTTCTACGAGGAAGTGAGCGAGAATCTTGACCAGGGAAAAGTAGTGGATGTGGTGTGTTTAGATTTTGAAAAAGCCTTCGATACAGTGCCTCACAGGAGACTGATCAACAAATTAAGGGAACTTGGCCTAGGATATACTATTTGTACATGGATAAGTAGTTGGCTGGGTAACAGAGTACAATGAGTAGTGGTCAATGGGATGTTCTCCAGCTGGGCCCCAGTAGTCAGCGGAATACCGCAAGGGTCTGTACTTGGCACACTACTGTTCAATATATTTATCAATGATCTAGGAATAGGCCTGGAAAGCACAGTGTCAATCTTTGAAGATGATACTAAACTGTGTAAGGTAATTAATTCAGAAAGCGATGTGGAGTCTCTACAGAATTACTTATTTAAACTTGAAACATGGGCGTCTAAATGGAGAATGAGGTTCAATATAGAAAAATGCAAAGTTATGCATTTTGGGACAAAAAACACACTTGCATCCTACGCTCTATATGGGGAAAATATGGGTGTGCTCACAGATAATAGGCTTAATAACAGTACACAATGTCAGAGTGCAGCAAAGAAGGCAAGTAATGTGCTTGCGTGCATTAAACGGGGCATTGAGGCAAGGGACGAGGATGTAATCCTGCAACTGTACAAATCATTGGAACGTCCGCACCTGGAATATTGCATTCAATCCTGGTCACCATATTCTAAAAAAGATATTGGGGAACTAGAAAGAGTTAAAAAGGCGAGATACTAAATTGATTAAAAGGTTAGAGACACTGGAGTATGAGGAAAGGCTTACTGGGTTAAATATGTATACACTAGAAAAGAGGCGACTAAGAGGAGACATTATAAATATCTTAAAATATGAAAGGGTCACTGCGAGGAGCTAGCAGGGGATTTGTTTATTAAAAGAACTCTGTATAGGACACATGGGCACTCGCTGAGGCTAGAGAAGAAAAAATTCCGTACACAATGTAGGAAAGGGTTCTTCACGGTAAGCGCAATAAAGATTTGGAACTCCCTGCTGGAGAAGGTAATAATGGCAGACTCTGTAAATGCATTTAAAAATGGGTTGGACAAATTTCTAACTGGAAAATGTATCCAGGGATATAGCATTTAACATATTGACATTAAATATCTGGGAGGGGTAAGAATCATGGTTGTCAATTGGTACTAAACCATTACTTCAGCAGGCGCATTATAATATGAACAGCATAAAACAGAATACAGGTTGAACCCAATGGGCATTTTGCCTCTTTTCAACCTCACTAACTATGGAACTATGGAACTGATCCCCACTACCAGCACTCACTGCCCACCTCAGAGCACTCACTGCTCCTTTAATTGATCCCCTCGTTTACAACTCACTCACTGCCCCCCCCCACAGCACACACTGAACCCCCCTAACAGCACTCACTGTCCACCAAAAGCATTCACTGCTCCTTTCACTGATCCACTTCCTCAGTGGACCCCTCACAGATCACTCACTGATACTCCACAGTGCCTCACTAAAAGCACTCATTGTCCACCTCAGAGCAATTTTTCCACTGACCCCCTCCCTCATAGTTCACTCACTGCTCCCCACTGCACACATGACCGCCCTATCAGCATTCACTGTCCATCTCAGAGCATTCACTGACCACCATTATGCCTGACGTGGCATAATGATATCACGATTGCACATGCACAGTCGAAACGGAGAGAAGCTCTTGGAGGTGGAGCTTCCCAACTGTTCCAATTGTGTTATAGCCTAGAGCTGCCAGGGAGCAGGGCCGGAACATGATCTATTAGCACATTGGCCCTCATTCCGAGTTGTTCGCTCGCTAGCAGATTTTAGCAGCATTGCACACGCTAGGCCGCCGCCCTCTGGGAATGTATCTTAGCTTAGCAGAATTGCAAATGAAAGATCAGCAGAATTGTGAATAGAAAATTCTTAGCAGTTTCTGAGTAGCTCGAGACACTGCGATTAGCTCAGCCTGTTTCGTTCCTGGTTTGGCGTCACAAACACGCCCTGCGTTCGGCCAGCCACTCCCCCGTTTCTCCAGACACTCCCGCGTTTTATGCTGGCACGCTTGCGTTTTTCCGCAAACTCCCAGAAAACGGTCAGTTTCCGCCCAGAAACACCCACTTCCTGTCAATCACACTCCGATCACTTCAACGATGGAAATTCTTCATTCGGACGTGAGTAAATCTACTAAGTTTTGTGCTAAAATACTTAGTGCATGCGCACTGCGTACCATGCGCATGCGCATTTTCACCTTAATCGCTCCCTTGCGAAAATCGGCAACGAGCAAACAACTCAGAATGACCCCCCATTGTGTGAGAATGGTGAAATCAGATGTATACAAAAACAAGATATAAAATGCCAGAGCTTTAGAAAATCCCTCAAGTTACCATGAAAACACAAGTATATTATACTTAGGGACCTTTTCATCACATACAATAAAACAATTGAATAAGAAAAGGTTTGCACAGAAGTAAATTACACCAGCATGAGGAGAGATTATATCATCATAGTGCCCCCAGTAGTGTTCCCAGTTCATATTATGCTACACCATCTTATATTATGCTGAACTCTACCCACAATTAACATTACAGATTATAGATATAAATCTTTTGCATGCTGTATTGCCCTATTCTAGTACTGTATGTGGGTGTATGTGCTCATACATAACATTCTGCTGCGCTTCTTGCAGTGTCTTTTGCTGGCTGGCTGTAAGCTACTATTTTATGTTTATGTCCTTCTACCTATTGCAATGAACTGCTAACTGGAGTGCCCCATACCTTTGTGTATCGCCAGAAGTCCTCATACTCTAGGCATGGAGATTTCCCTACTTGCTTGTGCAGTGCTTGTAGCCTGACTCCAGCTGCCAACCACTATGGCCACCAACCTTAAGAATGCAGTGATATTGTGATAAGTGAGGAGGTGGAGGCGATTTATCACTGGTGATTCTCTTCCTGCCCTTATCCACCTTCCAGGCTGCAATCCTTGCCTGCACATAGCGACCAGCAGCAGTGTTCCAGCTGTCACAGAACTTCTGCATCAGGGTCGCACTGACATCACTGTCACAACATGACCCTTTTGTTCTCAGGCTGCTGCTGTACACAGCCTGGTGAAACCAAAGGGGAGGCTCTGTGGATTGGGGGGCCGGTTAAAAAGAAAAGGCTGAGATCATGGCCAAACAAATCATATATGCAGTTTCTGAACTGGCTGCCTGAAGCAGAGGCCAGCATCTGCACTGCGCCCGCAGGGGGTGGATACAGAAGCAAATGACAGGAGGGGCACCATGATAGGGGAAGGAGGCATGGCCTCACTACAAAGGGCATGGCCTCACAGGATAGTTGGTGACAGGGGGAGGTAAAGAATGACAGGTATAGGCAGTGGTTAATGGGGAGAGAGACGGTGACAAGTAGGTGTGATGGAAAGGGAGAAGTAGTGGTTGATGGGGAGAGGGTAACAGGGAGAGGAGGATAGAGAGTGGGTGAAAGAGAGAAGGTGATCAGCAGTGGGTGACAGGGAGAGGTTGATAAGCAGAGGGATACTGTGAGAAGCAGTGGGTGACTGGGATATAGGCAGAGGGTGATGGGAAGGTGATAAGCAGAGGGTGGAGAGTGGGTGAAAGGGAGAGGCAGGGGGTGTCAGGTAGAAGCAGTCAGTGAGAGGCAGAGTGTGAAGGGTAGAAGCAGTAGGTGATGGGAGAGGCAGAGGATATCTGTGGTCCTTTTACGGGGCAGTAAATGAGGTAAATTGGGCTGAAAGAGTTCACTGGGACATGAAGGAAAATTATCAGTGGGGGAGACAGGCAGAAAAAAACAACAAGCGGGTTTATCATGAGCTGGGAGAGAAGCAGAGAGAAACAAAGAGAAACAGGGAGAGAGAGAGAGAGAGAGAGAGAGAGAGAGAGAGAGCAGGGAACAGATAGAATGAAAGTGGAGGGGTGAGAGTGGAGGGAGAGTGAGCGGAGAAAGATAAAATAAGTGAGTGGGGAAGAGATAGATGGAGAGAGAAAGTGTGACTGTGTGTGTGTGTGTGTGTGTCTCTCTCTCTGTGTGTGTGTGTGTGTGTCTCTCTCTCTCTCTGTGTGTGTGTGTGTGTGTGTGTGTGAGAGAGAGAGAGAGAGAGAGAGAGAGAGAAAGTGAGTAGAGAGAGCGGGGAGACACTGAGGTTAGCAGTGGGGGCGAGGAAGTATTTGCCATCTGAAGATTGTATTTTCAGAGCTTGATAAGTGAGGTCCCCATATTAGTGTCTGGGGATGCCAGGCCAGCTCGGGAAAGAAAGGTAAGCAGGAGATACCTGTGATATCTCCTGCCTTATCTTCATGATGAATGGCCACAAAACTTAATTTTTATAAAAGTAGATGAAAATTTTAATTTTCACCTACTGCTGTAGAATATAAGTATTTAAGAATATAAGACTTTATCGCAAAAAAAGAAAATTACCTCTCTTCTATAATTATGTTTGTTACCACAAAACCTAGTAATATAAATAATAATAACAATACTTCTAGAAAACATTTGCTCTTATTTATTTTTTACACACCAGAAAAAGAAAATGAACACACTGTAGACAACAGCACTGATTGGATCAGAACCACCTAATTTGTGCTGGACTCTTATGAACAAATTTAGCAAAATGTGTTCTGAGAAACATATATTTTCCTATATCCACTTCCTCTTAAATTTCAACAAAGCTTTTTTGACGTCTTTGTTCTTTAGACTGTAAATGAAAGGATTTAACATTGGCACCAAAACAGCATATACAAGAGCAAACCACTTCTCCACTTTGGAAGAGTAGCTGGATGTGGGTTGCATGTGCAAAGTTGTTACTGTCCCATACAATAGAATAATGCAGGTCAGGTGGGAGGAGCAGGTACAAAAAGCTTTATATCGACCTTTAGCAGATTTTATATTTATGATAGTTGTAATAATGAAAATATATGAGACTAAAGTTAAAATAAATGTAGTGAATGCTAGTAGTGCTCCTTCAATATAGTTTAGCATTTCTACTTCAGATATATCACTGCAAGAGATCTTTAGCAATTATGAAATGTCACAGAAGAAATGACTGATTCTATGAGATGCACAAAAGGACATCTTAGATATAAGGACAACATGTCCAATAGGGATTAATAACCCAACAGTCCAGGCTGTAACTGAGAGACCAGCACAGTGTCTTATACTCATTTTAGTAATATAATGAAGGGGATGACAGATGGCAACATAGCGGTCATATGCCATGGCTGTAAGTAGGACAACTTCAGTGCAAGTTAGTAGCACAAATACATGTAGCTGAGTTATACATTCCCAGAATAAGATTGTATAGTACTTGGTGATGAGCATATATAATAGTTTAGGTATAATATTTGAGGTAAAAGCAATGTCAATGATGGAGAGATTTATTAAGAAGATGTACATAGGAGTGTGCAAGTGGGGAGCCACCCAAATCACAGCAATTATGGTGACATTTCCACAGACAACAACAAGGTAGCAAATTACCAATATTAACAAAATCAGGTACTGGAGCTTTGGGTCATCAGACAAATCTTCAAATGTGAATTCAGACGTATTAAATGGTTCTCCAAATTCCATTTCTGTGTGTAAAAAAATAAGCAGTGTTTAAATTTGACATTTCTTCATAACAAGTATAATATATATACAGTATAAATACAGTACCATGCATCAATAATGATGTCATTAAGTCAACCCCCTTTTCATCCCCTTAGACGAGGTTTATTAAAATTCTAATAACTTAGTTATCATATTTCCCACCTGAAGAATACCTATGTTAAATTTAATCTTCCTAACATATCAGGAAGTGAGAGATTTTTAGTGAATTATTTTTAGATAATTAGTGATGAGACAGAGGGGTAAATTTACTAAGATGTGAGTTCTATTCAAGATGGGATGTTGCCCATAGCAACCAATGAGATTCCAGGTAGATATATATATATATATATATATATATATATATATATATAAAAAAAAAACAAATGACCAAATTGCACTATACACTTAATTACACCACCTGGAATACAATAGTCCTTGGGGGAGTCAGCAGCTTATCCCCAAACAGGTCCTCTTGTCAGTGGAGGACCAGATAGAGAAATGGGGTACAAGAGTAGTAAGGGGGGCGCTCGATAACAATTGACAGCTCTCAAATAGTCCTTATTTGAATTTTCTTTCAGACTGAAGATCAGACGGAGACCGGGCTGGTGGTTCTGGAAGATACCCTCGTACCAAATCACCTAACAGCAAAACCACTCGTTTAATCCATATACTTTCAAAAGATTTCTTACAATTTTTTTTGTTAAAATTAGTATGTCACTCTTACATTCATCTCGACATTTATGGGTCATTTGGCAATGTAAGGACTTGATGTCTACCCCAACCAGGGAGGAGCTCCTATGACAGATTTTCCACCCACTATGTCTAGGATGATCACCCAACGCCTTTCATCTGAAAAGGCTTCCTCAGGGGTGTCCTTAACATAAAACATACATTATATCCATACATTATATACATAAGTACCCATACTTATAACCAAGGCAATTGCAGTTTTTTAAAACTATTTGGGGTTACAGTGGTGGATCAGGAGTGGTAACTAATACATAGAAAAAAGTTTTTTTTAACATAATATAGACATTCTAGGCCATCAACATTCAAAAATTCAACTAGATAATAATAATAACAACTGTTTTTATCTAAACAGATCATATATAGATAATCATTCCAATATATCTTACAGGAGGATAGTAAAACAAAAACTATTAAACTCGTGAACATGACAGATATTATTGTACAATATCCACAATTGACATTGGTCAATAATATCAATCAATTACTTACTTTCTGAATGTAAGAGACCAAGATAACGTCCTAATGTAAATTTTGGGGGAGAGTTCCCGTGCACGTTAGGTGATTTGGTACAAGGGTATTTTCCAGAACCACCAACCCAGTCTCTGTCTGATCATCAGTCTGAAAGAAAATTCCAATAAGGACTATTTTAGAACTGTCAAGTGTTATCGAGCGCTCCCCTTACTCAGGGGCATAGGGAGGGTGGTTCCGGTGGAGCGCAAGCTCCAGGTGCTGGAAGCTTCAGAGGGCGCCTGGCAGCGGCGCCAGCAGCACAAGCCTCCTCTCCCCCTCCCCTGTCACAGTGAGTGCAGTGTGTGCGTGCGCGCACTGCGGACCTAAAAGGGGGTGGAGCTACACAAAATGGGCGGGGCTACATGGGACCAGCCTGCAGCCTGCAACACAGGGACCAGATTTTTTTAGATAAGTGGATAGAGATAGAGTGAGTTAAACTGTGTGTGTGTATACAGTATCTGTGTACTGTATATGTATGTGTGACTGTGTATGTGTAATGCATGTACAGTATGTATGTGTGTGTATGACTGCAGCATAATGTGTGTAAGAGTCACTGGTACAGGTGGCGTTACATGTAAGCGTCACTGGTACAGGGGACGTTACATGTGTAAGCGTCACTGGTACAGAGGATGTTACATGTGTAAGCGTCACTGGTACAGGGGGTGTTACGTGTGTAAGCGTCACTGGTTCAGGGGGCATTATGTGTGTAAGCTTCACTGGTACAGGGAGCGTTATGTGTAAGTGTCACTGGTACAGGGGGCATTACGTGTAAACGTCGCTCGTACAGGCGGTGTTACATGTGTAAGCGTCACTGGTCCGGAGGCCGTTATGTGTAAGCATCGCTGGTACAGGGAGCATTACGTGTATAAGCATCACTGGTACAAGGGGCGTTACATGTGTAAGCATCACTGGTACAGGGGGCATTATGTGTGTAAGCATCACTGGTACAGGGGGTGTTACATGTGTAAGCATCACTGGTACAGGTGGCATTACATGTGTAAGTGTCACTGGTACAGGGGGCGTTACGTATGTAAGCATCACTGGTACAGGGGGCGTTACATATGTAAGCATCACTGGTACAGGGGGAGTTACATATGTAAGCATCACTGGTGTAGGGGGTGTTACATGCGTAAGCGTCACTAGTAAAGGGGGCATTACATGTGTAAGCGTCACTGGTACAGGGGGTGTTACATGTTTAAGCGTCACTACTACAGCGGGCATTGTGACTACTACAAGGGGCGTTGAGTATAAGCGGCATAACTACAGGGTTCATTGTGTGTATAAGTGGCATAACTACCGGGTTCATTGTGTGTATAAGTGGCACTACCACAGGGGGCATTATGTGTGTAAGCTTCACTGCTACAGGGGGCATTATGTGCACTGTCCCTTTGTAAAGTGTGGGAAGGCGCAAAAGTATAGTTTGCAGGGGTTGCCAAATACCCTAGCACCGGCCCTGCACGCCGCACTTCCTTTGTAGTCTTGCCTGACCCGGCCAGCACTGGCTCTTCCAAGATTCGGCCTGGGATTACAGCAGTAGTGAGACAGAGCAGCACGCACAGCAGGTTTCTGACTGGCTGTACCTGCTTAGCTCCAGTCACCCAGGCGGCTGCATAGGAGGAGGCTCCGGCTCCACAGGAGAGGCAGGTGATGCAGTATGACAGTTGGGAGGTGGCAGAGACCTGGCTGCAGTGAGAAAGCTTCTCCCTTCACACACACCAGCAGGGGGAGGAGATGGGGGAGTGGCCATATTAGAGGCAGGCTGCAGCACACTACTTCTTATTTAGATAAAGCTGAGAGGTCTGTAGTGTTCCACATTTATCGGACGGGATGTAGTTTTAATGCCGGCTGTCAAGATCCCAGCAAACAGGAGACCGATGCCAAAATCTCGACAGCAAACATTTTACTGGTGGTCGGAATCCGAAACCCGCCCGTAATTCCCACTCGGCCCTGAAGCACTCACGAGCGGATTCGCTGCCGGTATAACAGCAGGCGGGATGCCACTGTCAGTATACTGACAGCCGGCATCCTGACTGCTGGTATATCATACCGCACCTCACCAAACATACACCTTCCTACTTTCATACGTATTGCACTGCAGCCACAGACCAGTATATAGGTGATTTTTTTTTCCTGTAGGGGACATTGTGTGAGTGCTTTTCTTTTCCCCCCTGTGGAGGCTATTGTGTTTTTTTCCCTCATGGGTTTCAATGCTTTTTTGGTGAAATATGTGTTTGTATATATATAGGGGGAGGGGGGCGCCGTGATGTGAGCTTGCTCCGGGAGCCATGGCTCCACGCTACACCTCTGCCCTTACTACTCTTGTACCACCTTGTACTCTGCTTTTGTATTTAAGACTTAACAGACGTGACTGACTGCTGCTGGTTGCAATAAATTCTGGACAACTGCTAAAAATACAGCTAAAAATATTTTTAAAACACCTTTAAATTAATTGAAGATTATTGGTGTTGTAAGTCCAAAGAATTCTAAGAAATTAAATTAATTGCCGCCCATTGATGGAATCCACATTAGATTGTCTTACACATTTCTATTACTATAATTGTTTACTCTTACTTATGGTGCTTTCATCCTGAGAATGAGAGATTTCACTGTTATCACAATATGAAAGTTCAATAATTTGGCAAATAGCACCCCTGAAGAAGTCATCACAGATGAAATGCATTGGGTAAAACAACTTTATTAACACTTATTATTATAATACAATTATTATACAAATATTGTACTAATAAGAAGTGAATGGGTACATAAGACCTTGAACATCTGACAAATAATTTGTGTGAAAGAGAATGTGTATGTTATGATTCCAGTACTCCTGACCGGAGGAGATCAAATGACAATGGCCAGAGTACTGGAAGGGGAATGCTGGTTACGGGAGCTAGAAAGACTAGTTGCCCCTGGCGCCCTAACTCTATTGTCTCACCCGTGCTATCGAAAATCCCTTGCGAGACTATGGTTTCTTGAGCCCCTGGCAGCCACGTTTGAAAGGCGGATTATGTCTGCCCAACTCCGGTGCCCCCCGGTTTTAGTGAGAGACAAAGGGAAATCCGAGGCAGGATGATGACAAGAGGACCTCTGACTGACAACAGGCCAGGGGCAACAAGCTAACTAACCAAACCAGAAGTATGCGCGGAAAAACCGCCAGATAAAAGGACAACCAAAATCCACTAGTCCGTTACTCCTACCCAGCACCGCTGGATACCAGAGTGGATCTGTGGGAGCGGAATCCTCCGCAAAAGCTCCGAAACACAAATAATAAATAATAAGTAATAAAGCGGCCAAGCCGCAACACACGGCTACGCCGTGACTCACGAACACCACTGGATGTTTAAAGGTGCTCAGTCAGGACTCCAGGAACAGATGACGACTTCCGAGTACAGGACAACTGAGGACAGGAACGACCGGGTACAGCAGGACTGGAAACACTCTCAGCAAACAGATACAGCATGCAGGAAGCTATTACCGGCGTCTGTGAGAAGCCCTAGAAGTGTACTTAACAGGGAGTCCTCCAATCAGCTGTTCAGAGGCTGATTGGATTAAATGCCGTGCAGCTGCCTTGCTGCACGGCCAGGAAACAGGTGCCCTATTAATTTAAATGGACCCAGCAACGGGGAACGCGGTCCGCCAGTGGCGTCCCCGTTGCTAGGGTCCATGCGGCTCCGTGCGCCCGGCGTCTAGCGTTGCCAGGGAGCCGACGAGCGGACCCCGGCGCCTAACAGTACCCCCCCCCCTTGAGGAGGGGTCAAGGAACCCCTAAAGCCAGGTTTCCGAGGAAATTCCCGAAAAAATGCCCTCTTGAGCCTCGGGGCATGGAGATCCTTATCCAGGACCCAAGACCATAGCCCTTCCAGTGCACCAGAAAATAAAGCCGACCCCGGGACAATTTGGAATCGAGAACCTTCTCCACCAAGAACTCCTGATGTCCCTGTACATCTACTGGTGATTTCCCCTGAGAGATCTTCCGAGGAAATCTACTGGAAGAAACGTATGGTTTCAACAGGGAGCAATGGAACGTATTTCCGATTCGGAGAGCTCTTGGTAAACGTAACCGGAAAGCAACTGGATTGATTTTTTTAATAATATGAAATGGTCCAATAAATTTGGGGCCCAATCTAGCTGAGGTTTGTCGAAGTCTAATGTTACGAGTCGACAACCATACCCTGTCTCCCACCTTAAAAGTGCAAGGACGCTGGAGCCTGTCAGAAAACTTTTTCTCTCGAAATGCCGCTTTTCTGAGAGCAAGGTGCACTTTTTTCCAAATGACTCTGAGATGAGAGGTTATGGTTAGCGAGGAAACAGAGGAATGTTGAAAAAAAGAATTAGCTCTGGGGTGAAAACCAAAAACTGAAAAGAATGGAGACACATTAGTGGAGGAATGACAAGAATTGTTGTAAGCAAACTCCGCCAAAGGAAGAAACTCGGACCAATCATTCTGGAGTTTGGCTGAGTACAAACGCAAATACTGTTTTAATGATTGATTAACTCGCTCGGTCTGCCCGTTGGATTGGGGATGATAGCCGGATGTTAAAGACAATTTCATCTTTAATGAGGCACAAAAAGACTTCCAGAATTGTGCAATGAATTGTGGACCCCGATCAGAAACAATATCAGTGGGCAACCCATGAAGTCTGAAAACATGGCGGAGAAACAAAACAACCAATCCCTGGGCAGATGGCAGTCGGGGAAGAGCAATGAAATGGGCCATCTTGCTAAAACGGTCCACTACCACCCATATGACTCGGAATCCGGCTGACAGAGGGAGGTCTACCACAAAATCCATGGAAATATGAGACCATGGCCTGAGAGGAACATTTAAGGGCATAAGTTGCCCGATAGGCAAGGAACGGGGAACCTTATGCTGTGCACAGACCTGACAAGAAAAAACAAACTCCTTAATGTCTTTAGAAAGACCAGGCCACCATACTGAGCGGGAGACTAATTCCAAAGTCTTAGAGATCCCCGGATGCCCGGCAACTTTGCTATCATGAAACTCAGTCAAAACAGTAGCTCTCAAAAACTCAGGGACGTAAAGACGACCAGCAGGAGTATTTCCAGGAGCTTTATGTTGAAGCTGCTTTAACTGGGTAAACAAATCTTGTGTGAGGCCTGCCCAAATGACTGAAGACGGAAGTATGGGAGTAACAGGACTGTTATTATGAACTGGAAGAAAACTGCGTGACAGGGCATCCGCCTTGGTATTCTTGGAACCTGGCCTAAAAGTGATAATAAACTTGAAACGAGTAAAAAATAAAGCCCAACGAGCCTGCCGGGCATTCAGCCGCTTAGCTGATTCGATGTACTGAAGATTTTTGTGGTCAGTCAATACTGAAATGGTATGTGTTGCTCCCTCAAGCCAATGCCTCCACTCCTCGAAAGCCCATTTAATAGCCAGTAACTCCCGGTTACCAACATCGTAGTTGGATTCATCAGATGAGAATTTCCTGGACATAAAGGCACAAGGATGTAGTTCCAGAGAGTCCGGATCCTTCTGAGATAGGATAGCCCCCACTCCAACCTCCGAGGCATCAACCTCAACAATGAAGGGCAATTCTGGGTTGGGATGTCTGAGGACTGGAGCTGAGACAAAAGCTTGTTTCAAGGCCTGAAAGGATAACTCAGCTTCACGTGACCAGTTGGTAGGATCCGCTCCCTTCTTAGTCAGTGCCACAATGGGAGCAACCAGGTCGGAAAAAGAATGAATAAATCTTCTATAATAATTCGCAAACCCTAAAAAGCGCTGAATTGCTTTTAAGTTGGTGGGTTGCGCCCAACTAAGGATGGCTTGGAGCTTCTTAGGTTCCATACAGAATCCCCGAGGGGAAATAATGTACCCTAAAAAGGATACCTCCGTGACATGAAACTCACACTTCTCCAGCTTGGCATATAGGTGATTTTCACGTAATTTTTGAAGAACCTGACGCACCTGGGTAACATGTTGTTCAATTGAGTCAGAATAGATCAGGATGTCGTCTAAGTAAACGACCACGAATCCTCCTAGAAAATCATGGAGCACATCATTAATGAGATCCTGGAAAACTGCCGGAGCGTTAGACAAGCCAAACGGCATCACCAGATACTCGTAGTGACCCGACTGAGTACTGAAAGCCGTCTTCCACTCATCTCCCGACTTGATTCGGATGAGGTTATACGCTCCCCTCAGGTCAATTTTAGAAAAAATCACAGCCGAACGCAGCTGATCAAAGAGGACAGAAATCAGCGGCAGAGGGTAAGTATTTTTAACTGAGATCTTATTCAGGGCTCTAAAGTCAATGCAAGGTCTGAGTGATCCATCTTTTTTCTCCACAAAGAAGAAGCCTGCACTTAAAGGGGATTTAGATGGCCTGATAAATCCTTTCCCTAGGCTCTCCTTAACATACTCATTCATGGCCGCAGTTTCTGGCCCGGATAATGCATATAACCTTCCCTTTGGCAATGTGGCACCAGGAATTAGCTCAATAGCACAATCATAAGGCCGATGGGGAGGCAGAATGTCCGCATTGCCCTTGGAAAACACATCAACAAAGTCCTGGTATTCCACGGGAATGAGTTCGGGAATGGCAGCAGCTATTCTGACGGGAAACTTAATACATTCCTTATTACAGATGGTACCCCATTGTGAAATCTCCCCCGACTGCCAATCAATGATGGGATTATGAAAGGCCAGCCAAGGGTGACCCAGAACCACTGGAACTGCTGGGCAATGGGTAAGGAAAAACTAGATATTTTCGGAATGAAGAGCTCCTACCGTAAGTAGTATAGGGGGTGTACGGAGGGAAATAACCCCATTGGACAAGGGACTCCCATCTAAACCATGCATGGTGATACACCTACCCAAGGCTAACTGAGGAATACCTAAGGCTTTGGCCCACGTTATGTCCATAAAGTTCCCTGCAGCTCCACTGTCAACAAAAGCTGACACCGAAGAACTGAGGCAGCAAAAGGAAACTTTAGCTGGGACTAAAAGGGAGTTATTCGAGGAGATAAGCTGCAGACCAAAGTGAACCCCCTCACAATTCACTTGGTCGAGGCGTTTCCCGACTTGTTCGGACAATTACGGGCAAAATGTCCCTTACCCCCACAGTACAAACAAAGACCAGAGTTTTGCCTTCTGGCTCTTTCTTCTGGAGACAGCCGGGAGAGACCCATCTGCATGGGCTCCTCTATGTCCTCAGGAATGGAAAATACACATGGAGTAGACCTGACAGGTGCTCCTTTTTCAGCCCTCCGCTCTCTAAAACGACGATCAATCTTAATAGAAAGCTCCATGAGTTTATCGAGAGTCTCAGGAGCGGGATACTGAAGGAGACTGTCTTTTATAGACTCAGATAAGCCGAGGCGAAACTGACTGCGCAGGGCTGGGTCATTCCAGCCACAGTCGTTCGACCAACGGCGAAACTCTGTACAATAAACCTCTGCAGGATTTCTACCCTGTCTGAGAGCGCGTAACTGACTCTCAGCGGATGCCTCTCTATCAGGGTCATCATACAAAAGCCCTAAAGACCCCAAAAAGGCGTCTACTGACAACAATGCCGGATCCTCTGCTTTTAAACCAAAAGCCCAGGTCTGAGGATCCCCCTGGAGCAAAGAAATAATAATTCCGACCCGCTGAGATTCAGTACCTGAGGAGATCGGTCGGTAATAATGTTATGATTCCAGTACTCCAGACCGGAGGAGATCAAATGACAATGGCCAGAGTACTGGAAGGGGAATGCTGGTTACGGGAGCTAGAAAGACTAGTTGCCCCTGGCGCCCTAACTCTATTGTCTCACCCGTGCTATCGAAAATCCCTTGCGAGACTATGTTTCTTGAGCCCCTGGCAGCCACGTTTGAAAGGCGGATTATGTCTGCCCAACTCCGGTGCCCCCCGGTCTTAGTGAGAGACAAAGGGAAATCCGAGGCAGGATGATGACAAGAGGACCTCTGACTGACAACAGGCCAGGGGCAACAAGCTAACTAACCAAACCAGAAGTATGCGCGGAAAAACCGCCAGATAAAAGGACAACCAAAATCCACTAGTCCGTTACTCCTACCCAGCACCGCTGGATACCAGAGTGGATCTGTGGGAGCGGAATCCTCCGCAAAAGCTCCGAAACACAAATAATAAATAATAAGTAATAAAGCGGCCAAGCCGCAACACACGGCTACGCCGTGACTCACGAACACCACTGGATGTTTAAAGGTGCTCAGTCAGGACTCCAGGAACAGATGACGACTTCCGAGTACAGGACAACTGAGGACAGGAACGACCGGGTACAGCAGGACTGGAAACACTCTCAGCAAACAGATACAGCATGCAGGAAGCTATTACCGGCGTCTGTGAGAAGCCCTAGAAGTGTACTTAACAGGGAGTCCTCCAATCAGCTGTTCAGAGGCTGATTGGATTAAATGCCGTGCAGCTGCCTTGCTGCACGGCCAGGAAACAGGTGCCCTATTAATTTAAATGGACCCAGCAACGGGGAACGCGGTCCGCCAGTGGCGTCCCCGTTGCTAGGGTCCGTGCGGCTCCGTGCGCCCGGCGTTTAGCGTTGCCAGGGAGCCGGCGGCTGTACGCGCATGGCGTCCCTGGTTGCTAGGCGCCGGGCCGCACCGACGAGCGGACCCCGGCGCCTAACAGTGTATAAATTGAACTCTTTAATTTTTTTACTTGTATTTTAATAAAAAAAAGTTTTTCTTTTCTTTGGGTGTAATTATATAAGGTTATATATAGTATCCACAGTTCCCATCCATAGTGGTAATATCCATTAAAGTAAGAGCGCACCTCAGAAAACAACCATTTGTATTAATTTTCTTAGGCCTCTGTTGGCAAGAGGCCTTCTTTGAGGGAAGCTGCTCAATAACAATATATTATTGCATTGGTTTAATATCTCCAGCACTAATTGTGGTTGGGAACCCGTACATCATTTAAATTAGCGCATAAAGGGGGTAATTCCAAGTTGATCGCAGCAGGAATTCTGTTAGCAATTGGGCAAAACCATGTGCACTGCAGGGGAGGCAGATATAACATGTGCAGAGAGAGTTAGATTTGGGTGTAGTGTATTCAATCTGCAATCTAATTTGCAGTGTAAAAATAAAGCAGACAGTATTTACCCTGCACAGAAATAAAATAACCCACCCAAATCTAACTCTCTCTGCAAATGTTATATCTGCCACACCTGCAGTGCACATGGTTTTGCCCAACTGCTAAAAAAAATTCCTGCTGCGATCAACTTGGAATTACCCCCAAAGAACTTTTCAGTGTGTATATATATATATATATATATATATATATATTAGTGATGTGCACCGGAAATTTTTCGGGTTTTGTGTTTTGGTTTTGGGTTCGGTTCCGCGGCCGTGTTTTGGGTTCGAACGCGTTTTGGCAAAACCTCACCGAAATTTTTTTGTTGGATTCGGGTGTGTTTTGGATTCGGGTGTTTTTTTCAAAAAACCCTAAAAAACAGCTTAAATCATAAAATGTGGTTGTCATTTTGATCCCATAGTATTATTAACCTCAATAACCATAATTTCCACTCATTTTCAGTCTATTCTGAACACTTCACACCTCACAATATTATTTTTAGTCCTAAAATTTGCACCGAGGTAGCTGTGTGACTAAGCTAAGCGACCCAAGTGGCCGACACAAACACCTGGCCCATCTAGGAGTGGCACTGCAGTGTCACGCAGGATGGCCCTTCAAAAAAATACTCCCCAAACAGCACATGACGCAAAGAAAAAAAGAGGCGCAATGAGGTAGCTGTGTGACTAAGATAAGCGACCCAAGTGGCCGACACAAACACCTGGCCCATCTAGGAGTGGCACTGCAGTGTCACGCAGGATGGCCCTTCAAAAAAATACTCCCCAAACAGCACATGACGCAAAGAAAAATGAAAGAAAAAAGAGGTGCAAGAAGGAATTGTCCTTGGGCCCTCCCACCCACCCTTATGTTGTATAAACCGGACATGCACACTTTAACGAACCCATCATTTCAGCGACAGGGTCTGCCACACGACTGTGACTGAAATGACTGGTTGGTTTGGGCCCCCACCAAAAAAGAAGCAATCAATCTCTCCTTGCACAAACTGGCTCTACAGAGGCAAGATGTCCACCTCATCATCATCGTCCGATTCATCACACCTTTCACTGTGTACATCCCCCTCCTCACATATTATTAATTCGTCCCCACTGGAATCCACCATCTCAGGTCCCCGTGTACTTTCTGGAGGCAATTGCTGCTGGTGAATGTCTCCACGGAGGAATTGATTATAATACATTTTAATGAACATCATCTTCTCCACATTTTCTGGAAGTAACCTCGTACGCCGATTGCTGACAAGGTGAGCGGCGGCACTAAACACTCTTTCGGAGTACACACTGGAGGGAGGGCAACTTAGGTAGAATAAAGCCAGTTTGTGCAAGGGCCTCCAAATTGCCTCTTTTTCCTGCCAGTATACGTACGGACTGTCTGACATGCCTACTTGGATGCGGTCACTCATATAATCCTCCACCATTCTTACAATGGTGAGAGAATCATATGCAGTGACAGTAGACGACATGTCAGTAATCGTTGGCAGGTCCTTCAGTCCGGACCAGATGTCAGCACTCGCTCCAGACTGCCCTGCATCACCGCCAGCGGGTGGGCTCGGAATTCGTAGCCTTTTCCTCGCACCCCCAGTTGCGGGAGAATGTGAAGAAGGATATGTTGACGGGTCACGTTCCGCTTGACTTGACAATTTTCTCACCAGCAGGTCTTTGAACCTCTGCAGACTTGTGGCTGCTGGAAAGAGAGATACAACGTAGGTTTTAAATCTAGGATCGAGCACGGTGGCCAAAATGTAGTGCTCTGATTTCAACAGATTGACCACCCGTGAATCCTGGTTAAGTGAATGAAGGGCTCCATCCACAAGTCCCACATGCCTAGCGGAATCGCTCTGTTTTAGCTCCTCCTTCAATGTCTCCAGCTTCTTCTGCAAAAGCCTGATGAGGGGAATGACCTGACTCAGGCTGGCAGTGTCTGAACTGACTTCACGTGTGACAAGTTCAAAAGGTTGCAGAACCTTGCACAACATTGAAATCATTCTCCACTGCGCTTGAGTCAGGTGCATTCCACCTCCTTTGCCTATATCGTGGCCAGATGTATAGGCGTGAATGGCTTTTTGCTGCTCCTCCATCCTCTGAAGCATATAGAGGGTTGAATTCCACCTCGTTACCACCTCTTGCTTCAGATGATGGCAGGGCAGGTTCAGGTGTTTTTGGTGGTGCTCCAGTCTTCTGTATGCGGTGCCTGTACGCCGAAAGTGGCCCGCAATTCTTCTGGCCACCGACAGCATCTCTTGCACGCCCCTGTCGTTTTTTAAATAATTCTGCACCACCAAATTCAGGTATGTGCAAAACATGGGACGTGCTGGAAATTGCCCAGATGTAATGCACGCACAATATTGCTGGCGTTGTCCGATGCCACAAATCCCCAGGAGAGTCCAATTGGGGTAAGCCATTCTGCGATGATCTTCCTCAGTTGCAGTAAGAGGTTTTCAGCTGTGTGCGTATTCTGGAAAGCGGTGATACAAAGCGTAGCCTGCCTAGGAACGAGTTGGCGTTTGCAAGATGCTGCTACTGGTGCCGCCGCTGCTGTTCTTGCAGCGGGAGGCAATACATCTACCCAGTGGGCTGTCACAGTCATGTAGTCCTGAGTCTGCCCTGCTCCACTTGTCCACATGTCCGTGGTTAAGTGGACATTGGGTACAACTGCATTTTTTAGGACACTGGTGACTCTTTTTCTGAGGTCTGTGTACATTTTCGGTATCGCCTGCATAGAGAAATGGAACCTAGATGGTATTTGGTACCGGGGACACAGTACCTCAATCAAGTCTCTAGTTGGCTCTGAATTAACGATGGATACCGGAACCACGTTTCTCACCGCCCAGGCTGCCAAGGCCTCAGTTATCCGCTTTGCAGCAGGATGACTGCTGTGATATTTCATCTTCCTCGCAAAGGACTTTTGGACAGTCAATTGCTTACTGGAAGTAGTACAAGTGGTCTTCCGACTTCCCCTCTGGGATGACGATCGACTCCCAGCAGCAACAACAGCAGCGCTAGCAGCAGTAGGCGTTACACTCAAGGATGCATCGGAGGAATCCCAGGCAGGAGAGGACTCGTCAGACTTGCCAGTGACATGGCCTGCAGGACTATTGGCTTTCCTGGGTAAGGAGGAAATTGACACTGAGGGAGTTGGTGGTGTGGTTTGCAGGAGCTTGGTTACAAGAGGAAGGGATTTAGTGGTCAATGGACTGCTTCCGCTGTCACCCAAAGTTTTTGAACTTGTCACTGACTTATGATGAATGCGCTGCAGGTGACGTATAAAGGAGGATGTTCCGAGGTGGTTAACGTCCTTACCCCTACTTATTACAGCTTGACAAAGGCAATACACGGCTTGACACCTGTTGTCCGCATTTCTGTTGAAATAATTCCACACCGAAGAGCTGATTTTTTTTGTATTTAGACCAGGCATGTCAATGGCCATATTCGTCCCATGGACAACAGGTGTCTCCCCGGGTGCCTGACTTAAACAAACCACCTCACCATCAGAATCCTCCTTGTCAATTTCCTCCCCAGCGCCAGCAACAACCATATCCTAATCCTGGTGTACTTCAACAGTGACATCTTCAATTTGACTATCAGGAACTGGACTGCGGGTGCTCCTTCCAGCACTTGCAGGGGGCGTGCAAATGGTGGAAGGTGCAAGCTCTTCCCGTCCAGTGTTGGGAAGGTCAGGCATCGCAACCGACACAATTGGACTCTCCTTGGGGATTTGTGATTTCGAAGAACGCACAGTTCTTTGCTGTGCTTTTGCCAGCTTAAGTCTTTTATTTTTTCTAGCGAGAGGATGAGAGCTTCCATCCTCATGTGAAGCTGAACCACTAGCCATGAACATAGGCCAGGGCCTCAGCCATTCCTTGCCACTCCGTGTCGTAAATGGCATATTGGCAAGTTTACGCTTCTCCTCAGACGCTTTTAATTTTGATTTTTGGGTCATTTTTTTACTGATCTTTTGTGTTTTGGATTTTACATGCTCTGTACTATGACATTGGGCATCGGCCTTGGCAGACGACGTTGATGGCATTTCATCGTCTCGGCCATGACTAGTGGCAGCAGCTTCAGCACGAGGTGGAAGTGGATCTTGATCTTTCCCTATTTTTTTAACCTCCACATTTTTGTTCTCCATATTTTAATGCGCACAACTAAAAGGCACCACAGGTATACAATGCAGATGGATGGATAGTATACTTTATGTATGACGACGAGTGACTGAAGACACAGAGGTAGGTACAGCAGTGGCCTACCATACTGCTATATACAGTATAATGGACCTGGTGGAACTGTCAGCAGACTGCGTTTATAGTATAAAGAAAAAAAGACACCACAGGTATACAATGTAGATGGATGGATAGTATACTTTATGTATGACGAGGAGTGACTGAAGACACAGAGGTAGGTACAGCAGTGGCCTACCGTACTGCTATATACAGTATAATGGACCTGGTGGACACTGTCAGCAGACTGCGTTTATAGTATAAAGAAAAAAAGACACCACAGGTATACAATGTAGATGGATGGATAGTATACTTTATGTATGACGACGAGTGACTGAAGACACAGAGGTAGGTACAGCAGTGGCCTACCGTACTGCTATATACAGTATAATGGACCTGGTGGACACTGTCAGCAGACTGCATTTATACTTATAGTATAAAGAAAAAAAGACACCACAGGAGTGTTTTTCAGGCAAACAAACGTATACTGGTGGTCACTGTCACAAAAACTGTGCACTGTACTCCTGCTATAGCTGCTCCCCAGTCTCCCCCACAATTAAGCAGTGTGAGCACTCAGCACAGTCAGATATATCATGCAGCACAGTGAGGCTGAGCACAGATATGGTATGGAGCGTTTTTTTTCAGGCAGAGAACGGATAAAAAAAAACTAGGAAAACTCTGCACTGTACTCCTCCTAACAGCTGCTCCCCAATCCTCCCCACAATAAGCTAAGCAGTAGCAATCAGATCAACTAACTATAACTATATAAACGGAGAGGACGCCAGCCACGTCCTCTCCCTATCAATCTCAATGCACGTGTGAAAATGGCGGCGACGCACGGCTACTTATATAGAATCCGAATCTCGCGAGAATCCGAAAGCGGGATGATGATGTTCGGGCGCGCTCGGGTTAGCCAAGCCATACGGGAGAATCCGAGTATGGCTTGGACCCGTGTAAAAAGGGTAAAGTTCGGGGGGGTTCGGTTTCTTGGAAACCGAACCCGCTCATCACTAATATATATACATACAGAGAGAGAGATGAGCAGGTTCAGTTCTCAGAGAACTGAACCCTACCGGACTTCATGTCACGATAGTCGGATCCGAGTAAGGCTCGGGTTTTCCCACCTGACTCGGAAACCAGAACGAGGCAAAACATCATCATCCCGCTGTCGAATTCTCGCTGGATTTGGATTCCATATAAAGAGCCGCACGTCCCCGCCACTTTCACTCACTTGGAGAGTGTACCTAGAGGATGTGTCTCCATTCTCTCAGTGTCCTCAGTGTCCGTGTCTTGTGCTGCATCTGTTCAGTCACAGTGGCTGTGTCCTCTTGTTGCCATATGTCCAGTGCTGCTGTATAGGGTGCAGTGTTGTGCTGCATTAGTTCAGTGGTGATGTATTGTGCTGCATCAGTCCAGTCACAGTGGTGGTGTCCTCTGCTGCCATATGTCCAGTGCTGCTGTATAGGGTGCAGTGTTGTGCTGCATCAGTTCAGTGGTGGTGTATTGTGCTGCATCAGTCCAGTGCTAGTGTTCTGTGCATCAGCCATCAGTCAGTCCATTGACCAGTCACAGTGGTATACTCTGCTGCCATATGTCCAGTGCTGCTGTATAATAGTAACACGTCCCTTACAGTGTTGCTGTGTTGTCCTGCATCAGACCAGCGGTAGTGTCCTGTGCATCAGCCATCAGTCATTACAGTGACCAGTCACAGTGGTATCCTCTGCTGCCACATGTCCAGTGCTGCTGTATAACAATAACAAGTCCCTTACAGTGTTGCTGTGTTGTCCTGCATCAGACCAGTGGTAGTGTCCTGTGCATCAGCCATCAGTCATTCCAGTGACCAGTCACAGTGGTATCCTCTGCTGCCACATGTCCAGTGCTGCTGTATAATAATAACAACAAGTCCCTTACAGTGTTGCTGTGTTGTCTTGCATCAGACCAGTGGTAGTGTCCTGTGCATCAGCCATCTGTCACTCCAGTGACCAGTCACAGTGGTATCCTCTGCTGCCACATGTCCAGTGCTGCTGTATAATAATAACAACAAGTCCCTTACAGTGTTGCTGTGTTGTCTTGCATCAGACCAGTGGTAGTGTCCTGTGCATCAGCCATCAGTCACTCCAGTGACCAGTCACAGTGGTACACTCTGCTGCCTTATGTCCAGTGCTCCTGTGACACATATTGTGTTATATAACTCCAGCAAAATAATGGAGGATAAAATAGGGAAAGATCAAGAACCACTTCCTCCTAGTGCTGAAGCTGCTGCCACTAGCCATGACATAGACGATGAAATGCCATCAACGTCGTCTGCCAAGGCCGATGCCCAATGTGATAGTAGAGGGCATGGAAAATCCAAAAAGCCAAAGTTCAGTAAAAAGACCCAAAAAAAGAAATATAAATGGTCTGAGGAGAAACGTAAACTTGCCAATATGCCATTTACAACACGGAGTGGCAAGGAACGGCTAAGGCCCTGGTCTATGTTCATGACTAGTGGTTCAGCTTCACATGACGATGGAAGCCCTCATCCTCCCGCTAGAAAAATGAAAAGAGTTAAGCTTGAAAAGCACAGAAAAGAACTTAGCGTTCTGAGATTGTATCACAAATCCCCAAGGAGAGACCAAGTGTGTCGGCGGTTGCGATGCCTGACCTTCCCAACACTGGACTGGAAGAGGTGGCTCCTTCCAACATTTGCACGCCCCATGCAAGTGCTGGAAGGAGCACACACAGTCCAGTTTCTGATATTCAAATTGAAGATGTCACTGTTGAATTACACCAGGATGAGGATATGGGTGTTGCTGGCGCTGAGGAGGAATTTGATGATGAGGATGCTGATGGTGATGTGGTTTGTTCAAATTAGGCACCGGGGAAGACACCTGTTGTCCGTGGGATAAAGAATCACATTGTGATGCCTGATCAAAATACCAAAAAAGCCACCTCTTCGGTGCGGAATTTTTTCTCCACAAATCCGGACAACAGGTGTCAAGCCGTGTGTTGCCTCTATCAATCTGTAATAAGTAGGTGTAAGGATGTTAACCACCTAGGAACATACTTCCTTATACGTCACCTGCAGTGCATTCATCAGAAGTTAGTGTCAAGTTGTGAAACTTTGGGTAAGAGCATAAGCAGTCCTCTGACACCTAAATCCCTTCTTCCTCTTGTACCCAAGCTCCTGCAAGCCACACCACCAACTCCCACAACATCAACTTCCTCCTCAGTCAGGAACGTCAGAAGTCCTGCAGGTCATGTCCCTGGCAAGACTGACGAGTCCTCACCTAACCGAGATTCCTCCGGAGGATCCTTGAGTGGTACGCCTGCTGTTGCTGCCACTGCTGTTGTTGCTGCTGGGAGTTGATCATCATCCCAGAGGGAAAGTCGGAAGACCACTTGTACTACTTCAACTAAGCAATTGACTGTCCAACAGTACTTTGTGAGGAAGATGAAATATGACAGAAGTCATCCTGTTGCAAAGTGGATAACTGAGGCGTTGACACTTATGTTGGTGTTAGACGTGTGTCCAGTATCTGCCATTAGTGCAGTGGGATTTAGACAATTGATGGAGGTATTGTGTCCATAGTACCAAATCTTATCTACCGGTAGGTTTCACTTCACTAGGCAGGCAATACCGAGAATGTACAGAGACGTCAGAAAAAGTTTCGCCAGTGTCCTAAGAAATGACATGTTGACAAGTGGAACAGGGTAGACTAAAGACTATATGACTGTGACAGCCCACTGGGTATATGTATTGCCTCCTGCAGCAGCAACAACAACAACAACAGCAGTGGCACCAGTAGCAGCATCTCACAAATCCAAACTCGTTTCTAGGCAGGCTACCCTGTGTACCACCGCGTTCTATAAGAGGCACACCATTGATAACCTCTTACGGAAACTGAAGGACATCATCGCACATTGGCTTACCCCACTTAGACTCTCCTGGAGATTTGTGATATTGGACGATGGGGGTAATTCTGAGTTGATCACAGCAGTTGGGCAAAACCATGTGCACTGCAGGGAAGGAAATAAAATATTTGCAGAGAGAGTTAGATTTGGGCGGGTTAATACTGGCTGCTTTATTCTTACACTGCAATTTAGATTTCAGTTTGAATACACCCCACACAAATCTAACTCTCTGCACATGTTATATCTGTCCCCCCTGCAGTGCACATGGTTTTGCCCAACTGCTAACAAATTTGCTACTGCGATCAGTTATGAATCACAAGCAGTGGTTCATTCCTGTTTGCTTTCTGTTTATGAATTTTATGTTATAGTTCTGTTTGCATGCCAGGATTTCTCTTGTACTGGTTTAGAAGACTCTTGTTGACCGCCGGTGGTGAGTCTGTGTAACTGCAGCCTGTTTCTATGTGTTAAGCCTCACCTCTCAGATATTTGATCATTATGTGGTGAGTCTCTGTACTGCAGTCTGGCTCTTGTCTGTGTACCTTACCTGCCAAAATTTTGGCCATTACTTTGTGCCTGGCTACCAGCCATCCTGATTCTGGCATGCTTCCCTTATTACCCAGCTATTTCTGCAGTCCAGTGCTGGTGATAGAAGTTTGTCATGATACCTGTATGTTCCTGTGAGAATCTGTCAGCTTCCTGTGCAGTTTATATCCTGCATCTGGAGTGTTCCTGCTTGCAGCCAGTCCGTTCCTCTGTCTTGTGTCATGGTTTCTGGAACCTGGTCCTGGGAATCTGTTCCAGTCTTCCAGTCCAGTGATCCTAAGCCTTCAGCCTTGGGGTCCTGTTCCTTCTGCATACACCCTTCATGGTGTCGTGAGTAGCGGCTTTGCCGCACTGTTTGGCTGAAGCCGTGTTTTCTTTATTTGTGTTTGGTTGTGTAATTTTTGTGGAGGGCTCCGCATCGCTGCCTTTGCCTTATTATAACGGTTTTGTATTTGGCAGTTAGGCTGTGTTACTTCGGTTACGGTTCTCTTGGCGGCCGCGCCGCACATAAATTAGTTGTAGTTTTTAGTAGGTCCCCTTTCTCTTTTGTATCTGTCTTAGTTAGTTTTCCCCTTGTTTTCTCTCTGTCTCTGTTAACGCCTTTGTTACCTACTAAGACCGGGGGGCATCGGAGTTGGGCAGACATAATCCGCCCGTCAAATGCGGCTGCCATAAGCCCAAGAAACCATAGTCTTGCAGGCGTTGACTGACCACTTGGGAGAGACAACGAAGTCAGGGTTTTTCCATTAGGTATTGCTGCGTACCCCAGTTCTGTCACAGCTTCACGCATCTGTACTTGGAACTCTTCTGCTGCCACCCTATCTCCTGGGTTCCAAGTACAGAGAACATAACACGATCAACTCAGAATTAGGCCCAATGTCACCAATATTGTGCGTGCATTACAACTGGGTAAATTCCAGCACGTCCCATGTTTTGTACATACAATTAATTTGGTGGTGCAGAATATTTAGAAAAATATCAGGGGTGTACAGGAGATGCTGTCGGTGGGCCGAAAAATTGTTGGGCCACTTTCAACATTCTGCCACTGCATGCCGAAGACTGGAGCACTAGCAAACACTCCTGAACCTGCCCTGCCATCAACTGAAGCAAGAGGTGGTAACGAGGTGGAATTCAACACTCTATATGCTTCACAGGATGGAGGAGCAGCTAAAGGCCATTCAAGCATTTACATCCGTATACAGAAAATAATTAAAGCGCTAGTTTGGTCATATATGAGAGAAGCAGGTCACATGAAAAAACCACATTTAATAGTTGTAAAAACAATGATTTAAAATACACATGGGTATGTATAAAAAGACACTAGTGGGTGTCGGATATCAAAGCAGCAGTGCCCCTCTTAGTCCTGATATGAGTCAATGAAAGCAGTTCAAACCTGTTCCAATAAAGCAGTCCCCTAATAGTAAACTTAGGATGTCCCGTTAGTGTTCCATTAAATATGATATTTACCACCAGCAGTTGTTCAAGGTGTTTAAGCGGTAGGCATCCGCAGTGCGTGCCCACTATCTGCCAATTCAATCTCCTGAGGAATCTTCACCTGGACCAGGTCCCCATCATCTCTATACTCTTTTGGACTCCCGTTAGAAAAACATCCCTTCCCAGCGTGGAAGCTCCACACAGCCAAACAAGGGACAAGCTCCTGCGGATGCCTACCGCTTAAACACCTTGAACAACTGCTGGTGGTAAATATCATATTTAATGGAACACTAACGGGACATCCTAAGTTTACTATTAGGGGACTGCTTTATTGGAACAGGTTTGAACTGCTTTCATTGACTCATATCAGGACTAAGAGGGGCACTGCTGCTTTGATATCCGACACCCACTAGTGTCTTTTTATACATACCCATGTGTATTTTAAATCATTGTTTTTACAACTATTAAATGTGGTTTTTTCATGCGACCTGCTTCTCTCATATATGACCAAACTAGCGCTTTAATTATTTTCTGTATACACTTGTGTTTTGGGGGTCTGACCAACCCCATTTGTTATAGCTGCTGTGGTGAATCCTCCCAATCAGCGCCTGGAGTAAACTCACCTTAGGGTGGTTTTTTTCTCCTAAGCATTTACATCCACCTATGATATAGGCAAAGGAGGGGGAATGCACCTGACTCACGCACAGTGGGAAATTATTTCAGACTTGTGCAAGGTTCTCCAACCCTTTGAATTTGCCACACGTGAAGTCTGTTCAGACACTGCCAGTCTGAGTCAGGTCATTCCCCTCATCAGGCTTTTGCAGAAGCAGCTGGATAAATTAACGGAGGAGCTAAGACGGAGCATTTCTGCTAAGTATGTGGGACTTGTGGATGGAGCCCTTCATTCGCTTTGCCAGGATTCAAGGGTAATCAATCTGTTGAAATCTGAGCACTAAATTTTAGCCACCGTGCTCGATCCTAGGTTTAAAGCCTACATTGTATCTCTTTCATGCAGACGCAAGTGTGCAGAGGTGTAAAGACCTGCTGGTGAGTAAATTGTCAACTCAGCGTAATGTGACCTGTCAACAACTCCTCCTTCAATTTCTCCCACCACTGGGGCTGCAAGGAAAAGGATAAGATTTCCTAGCCCACCTGCTGGGCAGTCAAAATGTGGAGAAGATGATGTTCATCAAAATGAATTATAAATTCCTCCAGACCTTGACCAGCAATTGCCTCCAGAAAGTACACAGTGACCTGTGACGGTGGATTCCAGTGGGGTCGAATTAATACTCTGTGAGGAGGAGGAGGATGTACACACTGAAAGGGGTGAGGAATCGGAGGATGAGGATGAGCTCGACATCTTGCCTCTGAAGAGCCAGTTTGTTCAAGGAGAAATTGATTGTTTCTTTTTTGGTGGGGGCCCAAACAAACCACTCATTTCATCCATAGTCGTGTGGCAGACCCTATCGCTGAAATGATAGGTTTGTTAAAGTGTGCATGTCCTGTTTATACAACATAAGGGTGGGTGGAGGGCCCAAGGACAATTGCATCTTGCACCTCTTTTTCTTCTTAACATCAAGTGCTGTTTGGGGACTATTTTTTTCAAGTGCCATCCTGTCTGATACTTCCATATATGTCCAGTGGTACTGCCATTTAATTCCAGTGATTTTGCCGTATAATTCCAGTGATTTGGATTTATAATTCCAGTAATTTTGTCGTTTAATTTAAGTGATATTGCCATTTAATTCCAGTCATTTGGATGTATAATTCCAGTGATTTGGTTGTATAATTCCAGTGGGAATTGTTTGCGTCGCTTGGCTTAGTCATACAGCTACCTCATTGCACCTCTTCAACATCTTTGCATGAGGTGCTGTTTGGGGCCTAGTTTTTGAAAAATGCCATCCTGTTTGACACTGCCATATGAGTCCAGGGGTACTGCTGTATTAGTCCTGGTGTACTGCCGTATAAGTCTACCAATTGCAGAATTTTTCTAAAATGACAGGGGCATGCAGGAGATGCTGTCAGTGGACCGAACAATTGCGGCCCACTTTCAACATTCAGCCACTGCATGACACTACTAGATGGGCCAGGTGTTTGTGTCGCTTAGCTTAGTCATACAGCAACCTCGGTGCACCTTTTTTGCTTCTTTGCAACATGTGCTGTTTGGGGCCTTTTTTAATATCTGCCCTCCTGTCTGACACTGCAGTGCCACTCCTAGATGGGCCAGCTGTTTGTGCTGCACACTTGTGTCGTTTAGCTTAGTCATACAGCCACTTCGGTGCAACCTTTTGGCCTAAAAACAATATTATGAGGTGTGAGGTGTTCAGAATAGACTAGAAATTAGTGGAAATTAATGTTATTGAGATTAATAATACCATAGGATCAAAATTACCCCCAAATTCTGTGATTTTAGCCATTTTTATGTGTTTTTTTTTTAAATCATCCAGATCCAAAACCAAAACCCGAAAGGGTGGTTTTGGCAAAACCAAGCCAAAACCAAAACACGAAAGTGGAATTAGAACCAAAACACAAAACACAAAAGTGCCAGCCGCACATCTCTCTCTCTCTATTTCTCTTTCTCTCTCTCTCTCTATATATATATATACTGTATACATACACACACTCACAATAGGCTAGAACCCGCAGCACTCATACATCTGCGATGCCAGTGGTATTTCTGATCACACTATTTAAATTTAAAAAAATCATACAATTTCAGCACTCACCTAATATTAACACTTCATACTGTAATTCATCTGAATTCGGGGAATGTTAGTTCCAAAATATTGTAATAGTTTGTTAAGCTGACCAGCCCCTTCACGGCCATTCCCATTTGGTCAGTCCCTACACTGACTTTCAAAATTCTGAGCATTGCTCTCAGGCACCTTTTGGATTTTAAATACACAGTAGAGTATGCTTCTATCATGGGCTTAGGCCCTGTCTCACCCTTTTAAAGAGACAGGAACCACACCCAAGCATTTCCGTTAATAAACCCCTGGGGAATTTCTTAATATTTAATTTACATATGGATAATAGGGGTGCAAGAAAAAGTGCAGCTACAAAAATGTTATAGTAACAAAAGGCTAGAACCCACAGTACTCACACATTTGCAGTGCCAGTGGTATAAGTGACAACAGCATTTAAATAAAATAATAGAAATACATTTTTTGTGGTCACACTTTTTCTTGCACCTAGTGTGTCCCTGAGTAGCAGCCTCTTTGAAAAGCTTTGGCTAATTACAGGTGGGAAGTGGATGGAGCTGGGAAGCATTCCTGAAAAATTAGGGCATGGCTCCCTGTTTTCTGTGAGTGCCAAGGCCAGGGTCTGTGTTTACTGATGCAGACTTCCTGGCCTCAAATATGGAGACGCAAGGTCCAATCTGAGCACCTCATGGCTGCTCAGATGGCTGATAGTCTCACAGGTTATGTATTGCTGCTTTTTAGGATGAAACCTTTGTATCTATGATGTTGTCGAGGCATCTTTTCCCCTCAGGTACCTCCTGCTGCATTTATATGTTTTGATATCACTGATGCCTCCAAAGATGTAGCAGCAATGTACACTGCATCCATCTCTGAATGAAGCCCACAATTCTTAAAGTCACAGAGCATCACATGGTCTGGTTTCCTTTTTATTAGAGATGTGTACAGACCCTTAAGTGTTTTGGTTTGGTTTTAGATCTGGATTTCTTTAAGAACTGGTAAAAACAGCTAAAATCATGTAATTTAGACCAGTTTTTGTTCCTACAGAATTATTAACATAAATAACATAACAACCAGTCATTTCCAGTATGAAATGGCACTTGCAATCATGAGGGATGGATGTACATGCAATCGAAGACATGTGAGATTCAGGTTTTAGATCTGAGATCCAAATGTGGCGGAATGACACGAACCTGGACATGATTTGACTTGAAACCCAAAATTTGTGTGTGTTTGCTTTTCAGCAAAACCAAACCATTTACATTTTTTATAGGCATCCAATAGAATGTGTTTTAGACGTGAGAAACACATATTTTATGTTAGTCTATTGTACTGTATATTTGTCTTTTGATTATTGATAATTTTTTATGTTTTTTGATGGGAAAACATAATTTTTTTCCAAAGTTCCATTTTGATCACGAGTTTATTTTGATTTCTATTTTTGGGGTCAATTTTGCTTTTACTAAATACATAATTTTAAAATCACCCCCCCCCCCCCAGAAATAAAAATAAAACCAAGAACAAACACAAAATCAACCAAAATCGATCATTAGCAAATATATGCCCTAGTGTCAATTAGAGATGTGAACCGGAAATTTTTCGGGTTTTGTGTTTTGGTTTTGGATTCGGTTTGGATTCGGACGCGTTTTGGAAAAACCTCCCTGAAAATTTTTTGTCGGATTCGGGTGTGTTGTGGATTCGGGTGTTTTTAAAAAAAAACTGCTTAAATCATAGAATTTGGGGGTCATTTTGATCCTATAGTATTATTAACCTCAATAACCATAATTTCCACTCTTTTCCAGTCTATTCTGGACACCTCACACCTCACAATATTATTTTTAGTCCTAAAATTTGCACCGAGGTCGCTGGATGACTAAGCTAAGCGACCCAAGTTTGCAGCACAAACACCTGGCCCATCTAGGAGTGGCACTGCAGTGTCAGACAAGATGGCACTTAAAAAAACTAGTCCCCAAACATCACATGATGCAAAGATAAATAAAAAAAGAGGCACAAGATGGAATTGTTCTTGGGCCCTCCCACCCAACCTTATGTTGTGTAAACAGGACATGCACACTTTAACAAACCCATCATTTCAGCCACAGGGTCTGCCACACGACTGTGACTGAAATGACTGGTTGGTTTGGGCCCCCACCAAAAAAAGAAGCAATCAATCTCTCCTTGCTCAAACTGGCTCTACAGAGGCAAGATGTCCACCTCATCATCATCCTCCGATTCCTCACCCCTTTCACTGTGTACATCCCCCTCCTCACAGAGTATTAATTCGTCCCCACTGGAATCCACAATCTCGGGGCCCTGTGTACTTTCTGGAGGCAATTGATGGTGAATGTCTTCACGGAGGAATTGAGTATAATTCATTTTGATGAACATCATCATCTCCACATTTTGTGAAAGTAACCTCGTACGCCGATTGCTGACAAGGTGACCGGCTGCACTAAACAATCTTTCGGAGTTCACACTGGAGGGGGAGGGGCAACTTAGGTAAAATAAAGCCAGTTTGTGCAAGGGCCTCCAAATTGCCTCTTTTTCCTGCCAGTATATGTACAGACTGTCTGACATGCCTACTTGGATGCTGTCACTCATATAATCCTCCACCATTCTTTCAATGGTGACAGAATCATAGGCAGTGACAATAGACATGTCAGTAATCGTTGGCAGGTCCTTCAGTCAAGACAAGATGTCAGCTTTCTCTCCTGACTGCCCTGCATCACTTCCAGCGGGTGGGCTAGGAAATCTTATCCTTTTCCTTGTAGCCCCAGTGGCGAGAGAAATTGAAGTAGGAGCTGTTGACAGGTTATTTTCCGTTTGAGTTGACAATTTACTCACCAGCAGGTATTTCCACCTCTACAGACTTGTGTCTTCCAGAAAGAGAGATACAACATAGGCTTTAAACCTAGGATCGAGCATGGTGGCCAAAATGTAGTGCTCTGATTTCAACAGATTGACCACCCGTGAATCCTGGTTAAGCGAATGAAGGGCTCCATCCACAAGTCCCACATGCCTAGCGGAATCGCTCCATTTTAGCTCCTCCTTAAATATCTCCAGCTGATTCTGCAAAAGCCTGATGAGGGGAATGACCTGACTCAGGCTGGCAGTGTCTGAACTGACTTCACGTGTGGCAAGTTCAAAGGGTTGCAGAACCTTGCACAACGTTGAAATCTTTCTCCACTGCACTTGAGTCAGGTACATTCTTACTCCTTTGCCTATATCATAGGCAGATGTATAGGCTTGAATGGCCTTTTGCTGCTCCTCCATCCTCTGAAGCATATAGAGGGTTGAATTTCCCCTCGTTACCTCCTCTTGCTTCAGATGATGGCAGGGCAGGTTCAGGATTGTTTGCTGGTGCTCCAGTCTTCGGCACATGTTGGCTGAATGCTGAAAGTGACCCGCAATTCTTCGGGCCACCGACAGCATCTCTTGCATGCCCCTGTCGTTTTTAAAAAAATTCTGCACCACCAAATTCAATGTATGTGCAAAATATGGGATTTGCTGGAATTTGCCCACATGTAATGCACGCACAATATTGGTGGCGTTGTCCGATGCCACAAATCCCCAGGAGAGTCCAATTGGGGTAAGCCAATCTGCGATGATGTTCCTCAGTTTCCGTAAGAGGTTGTCAGCTTGTGCCTCTTATGGAAAGCGGTGATACAAAGCGTAGCCTGCCTAGGAACGAGTTGGCGTTTGCGAGAAGCTGCTACTGGTGCCGCCACTGCTGTTCTTGCTGCGGGAGGCAATACATCTACCCAGTGAACTGTCACAGTCATATAGTCCTGAGTCTGCCCTGCTCCACTTGTCCACAGGTCCGTGGTTAAGTGGACATTGGGTACAACTGCATTTTTTAGGACACTGGTGAGTCTTTTTTTGACGTCTGTGTAAATTCTCGGTATCGCCTGCCTAGAGAAGTGGAGCCTAGATGGTATTTGGTACCGGGGACACACTACCTCAAGAAATTCTCAAAGTCCCTGTGAACTAACGCCGGATACCGGAGGCACATCTAACACCAACACAGCTGCCAAGGCCTGAGTTATCCGCTTTGCAACAGGATGACTGCTGTGATATTTCATCTTCCTCGCAAAGGACTGTTGGACAGTCAATTGGTTACTGGAAGTAGTACAAGTGGTCTTCCGACTTCCCCTCTGGGATGATGATCGACTCCCAGCAGCAACAACAGCAGCGCCAGCAGCAGTAGGCGTTATACTGAAGGATCCATCGGAGGAATCTCAATCAGGAGAGGACTCGTCAGACTTGCCAGTGACATGGCCTGCAGGACTATTGGCGTTCCTGTTTAAGGAGGAAATTGACACTGAGGGAGTTGGTGGTGTGGTTTGCACTGGGAGCTTGGGGACAAAAGGAAGAAGGGTTTTAGTTGTCAGTGGACTGCTTCCGCTGTCACCCAAAGTTTTTGAACTTGTCAATGACTTCTGATGAATGCGCTCCAGGTGACGTATAACGGAGGATGTTCCTAGGTGGTTAACGTCCTTACCCCTACTTATTACAGCTTGACAAAGGCAACACACAGCTTGACACCAGTTGTCCACATTTCTGTTGAAATAATTCCACACCGAAGAGGTGATTTTTTGGGTATTTTGACCAGGCATGTCAATGGCCTTATTCATTCCACGGACAACAGGTGTCTTCCCGGGTGCCTGACTTAAACAAACCACCTCACCATCAGAATCCTCCTTGCATTTCCTCCTCAGCGCCAGCAACACCCATATCCTCATCCTGGTGTACTTCAACAGTGACATCTTCAATTTGACTATCATGAACTTGACTGTGGGTGCTCCTTCCAGCATTTGCTGGGGGCGTGCAAATGATGGAAAGAGCCACCTCTTCCCGCCCAGTGTTGGGAAGGTCAGGCATCGCAACCGACACAATTGGACTCTCCTTGGGGATTTGTGATTTCGAAGAACGCACAGTTCTTTGCTGTGCTTTTGCCATCTTAACTCTTTTCAGTTTTCTAGCGGGAGGATGAGTGCTTCCATCCTCATGTGAAGCTGAACCACTAGCCATGAACATAGGCCAGGGCCTCAGCAGTTCCTTGCCACTCTGTGTTGTAAATGGCATATTGGCAAGTTTACGCTTCTCCTCAGATGCTTTTAAATTAGATTTTTGGGTCATTTTACTGAACTTTAGTTTTTTGGATTTTACATGCTCTCTACTATGACATTGGGCATTGGCCTTGGCAGACGACGTTGATGGCATTGAATCATCTCTGCCATGACTAGTGGATCTTGATCTTTCCCTATTTTACCCTCCACATTTTTGTTTTCCATTTTTTAATGTGTGGAATTATATGCCAGTAATATTATTATATCAATAGCAATGGCCTACTGTACTGTACAATTATATACTGTTGGTCACAAAATGCTGCATTGTACTACTATATATACTGCTCACAAAAATGCAGCACAGATATGGAATGGATACTTGCAGTGACACAGAGCTGCAAGATACAGCAATGGCCTACTGTACTGTACAACTATATACTATTGGTCACCAAAATGCAGCACACTGAGCACAGATATTTGCAGCACACTGAGCACAGATATGGATCTTTTCAGGCAAAGAACATAGCCACGTCCCCTCCATTCAATCTCCAATGCTCGAGTGAAAATGGCGGTGACACGCGGCTCTTTATATAGAATACAAATCTCGCAAGAATCCCACAGCAGGATGATGACGTTCGGCCACGTTCGGGTTAACCGAGCAAGGCAGGAAGATCCGAGGCTGCCTCGGAACCGTGTAAAATAGGTGAATTTCGGGGGGGTTCGGATCTCAACGAACCGAACCCGCTCATCTCTAGTGTCAATGCACACTGCTGAGCTTGCAGTGAGAACGTCCGTCAGATTTATCTTTCATGACTGGATAAGTTTTGCAGCTTTGTTTATTAACTGTGATCTTTAAGAGCACATTTCAGCAGACCACTGTTTCGGATTGTCTAACCTGTGTAATTTTGGTGGTCTGCGCTTATGATCAAGGTGGTTTTCGCTTGTAATGAGTTTAACAATGATATGTTTCACTTTTTTCCAGCATAAAGATTATCAGCTGTACACTTTGTAAGCGATCGTTTTGCTCATGTTTGCTATTGCTGGACATGCACCAGACCAACTTTTTATCTGTCCATCTAAAATGCTACCACACACACCTAGCCAACCTTGGGGGTAATTCCGTGTTGATCGCTCGCTGATGCACCGCAATGCACAGGCACGTCAAACGGGTACAAAGCGGATCGCTGCTGGGTGATAGATTTAACGAAGAATCCATTCGCACAGCCGATCGCAAGGAGATTGACAGGAAGAGGGCATTTGTTTGTGGCAACTGACCGTTTTCAGGGAGTGTTTGGAAAAGCGCAGGCATGTCCAAGCGTTTGCAGGGCGGGTGTCTGACGTCATTCCGAGACCAAAAAGACAAGTCATCACAAGGGCTGAGTAAGTCCAGAGCTACTCAGAAACTGCAAAAACGTTTTCGTCCCGCTTTGCTGCACACGCGTTCACACACTTGCAAAGCGAAAATACATTCTACCGTGGGTGGTGACTATGCATTTGCACGGCTGCTAAAAGTAGATAGCGAGTGACCAACTCGGAATGAAGGCCCTTTTCCTCAGACCAGATAACTTTCCCCAACTTGTGATGTCACAGAAATAGTTGGACAGTGCCCAGAGCCGGCCATAGGCATAGGCAAACTAGGCAATTGCCTAGGGCATATGATATGCCTGGGGGCATCAGCAGCTTCTGCTGATTAAAATGATATGTGGCATGCCTATATTCTGTGTCGAAGTCGAAAAATATTGCTGTACACACATCACGTACAAACTACACACAGCTGGCCTCCGTGCGTGTAGCTGTTCTGCCGTGCGTGCGCATATTCGCAATTTGCGTATGGTCGCTCCCGCGGTCCTGCGCATTAGCGCGTGGTATGAGTATTTACGGTATAGATTGTGAACGCATGGAAAAGCCATCAAAACACATTACATATTTAATCCAAATAGTGCACAATGCACACATAGTCTCCCTGCACCGCACCAGCACGTTACAACAGTTTAAATGGTATCAGAACAAAGGGATTCACCTTTACAGGATAGGAGGGGACAGAACAAGGTTATAAGGTGGTGTTTGGTATCCAGCTGTAGGGTATTTTAAGGGCAATATTCCGATGTTGGTTTGCAGAAGATCGCTCGCTCCTGTAAATAGTTATGCGCAGGAGCAGAATATAAATTTAAACTGTATTTACTGTACATTTGGTATGCGGCGGGAACCCAGAGGAGATCACCCACAAGTACATCTGGAACAGACATCGCCCACCTATTCAAACCAACCTATGACCTCTCCTGTACTGTAAATGACCATCCCTGTATCCAATGGACAAAGAGATTACAGTATCCATTGTGTTAACTTTTGGAAGATTGTATAAAAGAGCCAGCTGCATGCCTGGTCACAGACAGACTCTAAAGGTCATCTACCCTGATGACTGAGGACCAGACTGGGAAGCGCAGGCGAAATCAAACAAGTATGTACCATTGACTGAAGACATTATTCTATTGTATTGTTTTGTTATTGTAACCCCCTTTCAGTAATTATATGTTGGTGTGTCAGAACCCGGCATTTTAAATACAAACTGGTGTCGTGTTTCCTTTCCCTGCTAAGGTTATAAGTGTATTACAATCACATGTGTAGCTGTTAAGGGTTCACGGAGTATCTTTGGGTGTGTACACACTGAGTGTACTTTGTACAGCTAGTGCTGCGTTTGTACGCAAAGTACGTACACTGTACAGGGCTCTGTACGCTAATGGTGTAATAAGTATGTAGGTTGAGTATTAAGTATAACGGCCGCAGAGGCTCCATTTAAAGGGTATTAAATGTCTTTTTAAAGTGTTGCTTTTAGTCCTGTATGTAAACCGACATTTACAATCGAGGGCATCATCCGGTTTTCACATGCTTACAGCCTAACAGGTCATAGCAGACTTAATCTATCAGCAAAGGGCGGAAAGTTATCCTACGTAACCTTTTCCAGGTCGATGGATATGCTGAAAATCCTATTTGTGTTCTGTTAGATTGCGTCTGCTCTGTATGGTCTGCAGAGGTGTTGATAGAACCCGTAAAACAGGGGAAAAAAGCTATTTAAAAATCTGTGAATTTTTTTTTGGACCAAAAGTTTACACAAAGGGCACTGATACTTTGCATACCCTCTCACATTGTTGCCGCAAGACTCAGATTGCTAGATTCATTTAGATCTGTGTGAAATTGGATACATTTGTTGCTATATAGTTAAATTTGAAATAAAAGTGTTTAAGGAAGTAAATATAAAGCACAACACGTAGGTCTGGCCCAGTCGTTAAAGGTTACACAGAACAAGCGGTTGTGCTTGTGGGCGAGCATAGTTAGTATTGCTCACATTTATAGAATTGTGTGATTTTTTTTATTGTGTACGCACATTGGTACATGTGGTACGGAATGTGAGGACAGCGTACAAAAACGTGCACGTGGCGCAAGGCTGCACACGTGGCATAGAGGTACACACGGTTGTGTAATTACGCAAGCTTGCGTAGGGTTGTGTGCGCATAATAAAACCACACGATAGTTTGTTCAGTTAAAAGGTGGGACAGTAGCCATGCTACAATAGCACATAACTACCCGGTTTCTAAAGCAGATTAGTTTATAAAACTTTTGTTTAAACTGTATTGCCTCTGGGGGTAAAGCTGCCAATCAGAACGAGTGAAAATTTTCTGTACAGAAAAACAAATCGTATTTGAGTGAGTGAAAGCAGAGTGAGTGGAGCTGAACCCAGGAACTGAAGTGGTCTAAGTGGCTGGAGTGGTAACACTGGGTTAGTAGAGGCCTGGTGGCGTAAGGTTTGCTACCTTGCGTGATTAGAACTAGGTGGTCTAAGTGATCTGAAGTGGTCTAGGTGTCCCATACAACTTGGTGATCTGGAGTGGTCTAGGCTAGGTGGTCTACAGCAATCGTAGGGCATATAGATAACTATTATCTATAGGCTGTGCTATTGCATCGCATGTCCGTTTGTTCTACACAGCACAACGTGATACCATTGTGTCATATGCGCTGTGGAAAAGCCTACGCAGACGTGATTGTATAGACAAAGGGGTTTTTCTTTGATAACGTCGGGAAATATCCCTGGTGGGCTTTCACTGGAAAGGGTGAAGGGTGGTTATCTAATTTCTCTGTTTTTTTCACCCAACAAAAATTTCCAGTAGAAAGATACCGAAAAGGAATTTTTCGCTGCCTCTCTCAGGAAAATATTCCAACAGAACCTCCACCGAAAGAAATTACGGTGCTGCAAGGTCTGATAGGAGCCCTAAGTTGGGTACATCGCCTTCGCTATCGACAGTGTATGGTAGTACCGGCCAACGTGGGTGGGAGTGGATGAAAGCGCTTTAAGAACTTTCACCGTCTACTTACATTGAGTATTTTGGTGTTTGTGGGAATTTTTTTAGTTATTAAAAAGACCCACAAATATGGGAGCCAGTTGCTCAAGTGAAAGACATTTGTGCAGGGTTCAGGCTGAAGAAGAAAGACCAAAAGGGTCAGCAAGGTTTATCATGTGTGAAAAATATGGTTCACACACAAAAGTTTTATGCTATGAGTGGGTACGTACGACTGATAAAGATAGGGTACCATTCCCTAGGATGGGCAGCTTTGAGCCAGAGGTATTGCAGAATTTAAGGATAAGGATATGTCTGATAAAATCCAGAAAACAAAGGATTAGACATACAGATTGCTTGAATTTATGGCACCAAGAGGGGGATGTGCAAAGGGAATTAGCGCGTGCAGCAGGTTCCAAACCTAGCGGGAAAACAATGGTGACCGCACCACCACCACCATATATTGTTGGGGAGAAAGTGGCTACAAGCAATGGTGCATTGGTACAGGATAGGAATGTGATTGACAAATGTACTAACGCTAACCCTTGCCAGCTGTATCCCGTTTTAAATTTTCTCCAGGATTGTGAGCACGAGGATGAGCCCAGCACGATATTGGCACTCTCTCTAGCAGCCACCATACAGGACACCCAGGTGGGCACGGCCCAACCACCAAGAGTTGTAGCAAGGCCCCCTAGCTGAGGGATAAGTGAGGTCGTGTCCACAGGTAAGTACGGTACCATACACTATGCAGAAACAATAGCTCCTCACATTATAGAGTCAAACCAGAATGACGTAATTGAATTAAATCCTGTCAGGGTGATTGCAGTTCCCAACGGGAGAACTTACAATCAGGGAGTAACTCCCATCAGGAACATTGCCATGCATTGTCCTTGGTCCCGAGCAGAATTAAGGTCAATTATGTCAGAATTTCCCGATCCCAGAAAAGATCTAGTCGGATGCCAGAAGTTTGTGAAAGAGTTAGGTAACGCCCATGAGCTCATAAATAAGGATTGGTGAACAGTGCTACAAGTGTGTTTACCCTCAAATATTGACACCACAAAATTCATAACAGACTGTAAGTTAGATGCAGAAGTACCTCTCACTGATGAGTACAATCAGGAGAACGTAAAGCAAATCAATCTGCAATTAGGAGTGTATTTCCCTACTGTTGTCAAATGGAATAAAATCTTCTCCATAAGACAAAAGGAAGGTGAAACGGCATCCGAATATTTCCATCGGGCACTGCAGGAAATAGCTAGATACACTGGGATCGAGGACATTAAAGATAATGCACATCATAGGGAGGTAGCTGTTTCCGTATTAATGGACGGGTTAAAGGAGGCACTGAGAACAAGAGTACAGACCTCTCTACCTAACTGGAGAGGTATCTCGGTGGCTACATTGAGAGAGTCCGCTGTCGAGCACAATAGGAACATCAGTAAGCACAGGGAGTTACAGGGGATAAGTTGATGACGGTAAGTATACAGGCTCTTACAGCAAAACCCCATCAGCCAAAATCCCAGACCCCTGCTGTTTGGAAAAGACCTAGAATATGTTACATTTGTAAAATGGAAGGAAATTTTGCCCAGGATTGTAGGAGCAGTGGGACACATAACGTATACCGACCCCCTAGACCAGTATACGAACCACACTACAATTCACATAATTGGGATCAGGGACCACCTAGGAGGAATTACGAGCCACATGTAGGGGAAACAAGGAGGTACCCACCAAGGAGAGATTGGCAGACCTCCGAAAATTCTCAGCTACCCCCCTCACATATTGTAGCTGCCAGTGCGCTGCAGGAGGTTCCCAATACACAATAGGGGTTAGGCCACACCTGTAGTTTGCAGCCAGTGAAGTTGATTGCTAGCCATGGTAGTGAACCTGAGGTCACGGTTGATGTAACTGGTGTACCATTATCATTTCTTGTAGATACAGGGGCGGGCATGTCAGTGTTGAATTCCACATCAGGTATAAAGACCACGTGAAAAATGATTTCGGCAATGGGAGTAACAGGAACAGTGCAACAATACCGTTTGAGTAGACCTGCAGAGATTACGATAGGGCCCTTTCAAACCAAACATTCTTTTCTGCTGGCTGCATCGGCTCCAACTAATCTACTCGGCAGAGACTTACAGTGGGGATTGAAAGTTTGGGCACCCCAGGCACAAATTCATTTAAATGTGCAAAAAGAAGCCAAGGATAGATGGAAAAATCTCCAAAAGGCATCAAATTACAGATTAGACATTCTTATAACATGTCAAAAAAAGTTTGATTTTATTTCCATCATTTACACTTTCAAAAGAACAGAAAACAAAAAATGTAATCTGCAAAAGTTTGGGCACCCTGCAGAGTAAATACCTTGTACTGCCCCCTTTGGCAAGTATCACAGCTTGTAAACGCTTTTTGAAGCCAGCCAAGAGTCTTTCAATTCTTGATTGAGGTATCTTCGCCCATTCTTCCTTACAAAAGTCTTCCAGTTCTTTGAGATTCCAGGGCTGTCTGTGACGCACTGCTCTTTTAAGGTCTATCCATAGATTTTCAATTATGTTGAGGTCAGGAGATTGTGAAGGCCATAGCAAAACCTTCAGTTTACGCCTCTTGATGTAATCCACCGTGGATTTTGAGGTGTGTTTAGGATCATTATCCATTTGTAGAAGCCAGCCTCTCTTTAACTTCAGCTTTTTCACAGATGGCATTAAGTTAGCGTCTAAAATTTGCTGGAATATTACTGAATCCATTTTTCCTTCTACTCGTGAAATGTTCCCTGTGCTACTGGCTGCAATACAACCCCATAGCATGATTGATCCACCCCCATGCTTAACAGTTGGACAGAGGTTCTTTTCATAAAATTCTGTGCCCTTCCTTCTCCAAATGTACCTTTGCTCATTACGGCCAAAAAGTTCGATTTTAACCTCATCGGTCCACAGAACTTTATTCCAAAATGCATCAGGCTTGTCTGTATGTTCATTTGCAAACTTCAAACGCTGATTTTTGTGGTGAGGACATAGAAGAGGTTTTCTTCTGATGACTCTTCCATGAAGACCATATTTGTACAAGTATCTCTTTATAGTGGAATAGTGTACCACAACTCCAGTGTCTGCCAGATCTTCCTGGAGGGATCATGCAGTCAAACGTGGATTTTGACTTGCTTTTCTCACAATCCTGCGAGCTGTTCTGTCTGATATTTTTCTTGGTCTTCCAGATCTTGCGTTAACTTCCACTGTTCCTGATGACTGCCATTTCTTAATTACATTCCGAACATAGGATATGTGCATCTGATTACGCTTTGCTATCTTCTTATAGCCTTCACCTGCTGTGTGAGCATCAACTATTCTTAGTTTCAGTGTTCTACACAACTGCTTAGATGAACCCATGGTGCTGATTGTTGGAGCAAGGTCAGATGAGTCTGGGCTTTTAAAACCTTTGAGATTGACATCACCTGGTCTTTCCAGACGATGATTGAGAACAATCCATGACACTGCCAGGTCTCAGCTGTCCAAAGGGGGCAGTACAAAGTATTAACTCTGCAGGGTGCCCAAACTTTTGCAGATGCCATTTTTTGTTTTATGTTCTTTTGAAAGTGTAAATGATGGAAATAAAATCAAACTTTTTTTGACATGTTATAAGAATGTCTAATCTGTAATTTGATGCCTTTTGGAGATATTTCCAACTTTCATTGGCTTCTTTTTGAACATTAAAATAAATTTTTGCCTGGGGTGCCCAAACTTTCAATCCCCACTGTATTGTGTAAAATGAGGTGTGTCATATACTGCTCAAGAAGTGCAAGATATACTAGACACCCCTCAAAGGTTAATGTCGCATTCTACTGTTATAGACAAGTGTCCATCAAAGGTAGAGGAAATGATCTCACAAATACCGGGTTCTCTTTGGACCAAAGATGGACAAGACACTGGATTTATGGCTAATGTAGCTCCAGTAGTAGTACCAGTAAAAGATGGTAGGATAGCTCTAAAAATCCCTCAGTATCCTCTGAAGCCAGAGGTAGAGTTAGGAATGTACCCCATCATAGAGCGGCTGCTACAGCAGGGCATCCTAGTCAGGACATCCAGCACCGCCAATAGTCCCATCTTCCCTGTGAAAAAGAGTGGGGGGAGGGGTTACAGGCTAGTACAGGATCTAAGGTGGGTAAACAAATAGTTGAGAGCCAATTCCCCGTAGTGCCCAATCCAGCAGTCATCCTCATGCAAATTCCCTCTACTGCAAAATTCTTCACTGTCATTGACCTCTGTTCTGCTTTCTTTTCTAACCCTCTTCACCCTGACAGCCAGTACCTTTTTGCCTTTACATACAGGGGAGTACAGTACACCTGGACTCGTCTCCCCCAAGGTTTCATTGACAACCCAAGTATTTTCTCCCAGGCTTTGCATGACTGTTTACAATCCTTTCAACCTGAGAGTGGATCAGTACTAATACAGTATGTTGATGACTTATTGTTGTCTTCTGACTCACTCGAATCGTCCTTGAAAGACACGAAACAGCTACTGTTTCATCTTTCCCATACGGGACACAAAATTTCAAAGGATAAGTTGCAGTTGTGCCGGACCAGGGTCAAATATTTGGGACATTGCTTGACTCAAGGACTTAGACACCTCACTTCTGATAGAATACAGGCAATTCGCGAAATGACTCTGCCACAAACTCAGCAACAGATCCGCACTTTCCTTGGAATGTGTGGGTACTGTCGAAACTGGATTCCAGGGTTCTCTATACTGGCTTTACCTTTGCAAGAAATGGTCTCTTCGAACAAACCGGAATGGATTTCTCACACAGATGAGTCCGAACTGGCGTTTGAGATACTCAAACAGTGCCTATCACAGACACCTGCATTAGGTATGCCAGATTATGAGAAGCCCTTCGAATTGTATGGTACTGAAAGTGCTGGGTGCGCGGCAGGTGTCTTAACACAAAGACATGGTGATGCCAGCAGACCGGTAGCTTACTACAGTGCACAGTTGGACAATGTAGCGCAGTCTCTCCCCACTTGCTTGCGAAGTGTTGCAGCGATAGCTTTGCTGGTAAGTAAAAGCGAGGACATAGTGTTAGGACATGACCTGACCATTCATACACCTCATGCAGTATCAACCTTACTAAAATCCACCCAAACCAGACATGTCTCATCTGCTCGGTTTACAAAGTGGGAATTATCACTGATGGCCCCGGTAAACATCACCATTAAGAGATGCAGCTCACTAAATCCTGCAACTTACTTGCCAAGTGTGCCTGGACAGACACAAAAGGTGGAGAATGAGAATGATGGTGAAGGAGGATTTAGTGCAGACACTGATATGCATGATTGTATGGAATATCTGAATCAGACTTTCACAGCGAGACCTAACATCAGTGACAACCCGCTGGAAGGAGTAGACTTTTCCTTCTACGCTGACGGTAGTTGCCACAGACAGACAGAATCAGGAGACTTTTGCACTGGATATGCAGTTGTAGATGACGAAGGTATCATAGAAGCTTAACCCCTGGGCCCACCACACTTTGCTGAGTTGGTCGCCCTAACCAGAACGTGTGAATTGGCAAAGGGTAAGTCAGCTAATATATACACAGATTCTAGGTACGCCTTTGGAGTGGTGCATGATTTTGGGGCCCTATGGCGCCTCAGAAATTTCATGATGGCAGCTGGCACACCTGTAGCGCACGCGACCCACATCATAAGGCTTTTGACAGCAATACAGGAACCAGACAGAGTGGCTGTTATCAAGTGCAAAGCACACACTTACAACCAAGATCCAATTTCACTTGGTAACAGCCGGGCAGATGAAGCTGCTAAATCAGCAGCAAGCACCCCCATACAAACGAACATCACAACACTGATGACATTTAACACGATCAACACACAACAATTAATTGAAATGCAAAATTTGTGTTCCCTACAGGAAAAGGCAGTCTGGAGGGCAAAGGGATATTGCCAGGAGTCCTCACGACTGTGGACAGGTGGACACGGTAAGCCGGTGGCCCCCAGAGCATATCTTCCAAGTCTAGATGAGGCGGCACATGGTCTGACTCATCTGGGCAAAGAGGGTATGTGCAAGTTGGTAAGAGCCTACTGGTGTGTGCCAGGATTCTCTTCTCATGCAGGTAAGAGAGCAATGACATGTTTTACTTGCTTGAGGAAGAATATTGGTAAGACAATACCAACAGAGCCATCCCATATCCCTCCGACAGACGGACCTTTTCAGGTAATACAAATCGACTTTATACAGTTACCACCCTGTAGGAATTTGAAATATGTATTAGTTTGTATTGATGTATTTTCCAACTGGGTAGAAGCATTCCCTGCTGCCACAAATACTGTTATGTTCACTGCAAAGAAAATTGTGCAGGAATTTGTGTGTAGATATGGTATCCCTAGAATGATTGCAAGTGACAGGAGTACCCATTTTACAGGTGAAGTCTTTCAGGTCATGTGCAAACTGATGGGAAGTAATAGCAAGCTGCATACTCCGTACCGTCCACAGGCGAGTGCAAAGGTAGAGAGAGTGAACAGCACTATTAAGAACAAGCTGAGCAAAGTAATGGCTGAAACTGGATTGTTGTGGCCAGAAGCTTTGCCACTAGTGTTGTACAGCATCAGTACCACTCCCAGGTCTCCACTTATCACCCTTTGAAATTCTTTTTGGTCGACAACCTCATGTAATGATAGACCCCCAGGATGATTTGAAATGTAATAATGAAGTGACTGTGAAATATTTGGTTGGGATGAGCCAGCAGCTGAGAAATCAACAAAGAAATTTAAAGCTGGTGATTCCTGACCTACCGAACAGTAATTGTCATGACATTGAGCCTGGGGATTATGTGATGATTAAAAATTTCTTACGCTCAGGTTGCCTCATAGACAGGTAGGAAGGACCATATCAAGTCTTGTTAACCAGCACAACAGCATTGAAGGTCGCTGAATGGGAGACTTGGGTCCATTTGTCCCACTGCAAGAAGGTTGCTGACCCGGAGAGAACTTGTGACAAAGAGCAGAGTGTAGAGAATCTCGCATCACTGGAGTGTTTGTTCTGGGAAAGTTGAGAGGCAGGGCTGTTGAAAGGCACCTGAGCACGGAGAACAATATCTAGAACGGTTGTTGCACCATTTTCTTTTTTTTTTCACCTCCCCCTGCATTTTCCTTTCTTTTCTCCTTCTTATTTTCCTTCTTTCCCCTAACGAAATGGATTGATCACAAGAGACTGCGTTTCGGGTTCTACTAGTAATTCTGTTTTTGATCAGGACAATTTGTTTTGGTGAGGGTCCCAGAGAGGTCAAGCAGGGATCTGGAATGGGTTCTGATGGTGAGTATGAATTTGTAGGATCTCAGAAGCAGCACATCACTCGAGTAAAGGCTGGTATCAGTAAGCGCTCTGGTAGTCATGGAGCTCGGAGGCACTGTGAAGGGTTATTGTCTGATGAATATTGTATTTGCAGGAATTGTGAGAATATAGTAGAGGATGGGTGCATCCAGAGATGTCAGTCCAACCTTAATATCGTCATGGACCACCATCCGTTGAGTGATTACCACTCACTAGTGGGTAAGGTCTTAAACCAGACAGAATGCTGGGTGTGCTCACAAGTACCTCAAGGTCAGAGTAAGTCAGGATTAGTACCATACCCTTTAGCAATAGATGAGGTACTCGAATTACGGGGTGGGAGACCGGTGGAAAATAAATTCAATATCTCTAGGCCCCCTAGTTTGAAGCTCCACCAGTATCATGTAGACAGGTCCTTATTTTGTTTTAATATTTCCAATTACCGAAAACCGGGAAATTGGGAAGTGACGTGGAATAACCAGACAATGACCCTTTCACATAGAGCTGATAGGATACCCATAGACCCTGAACTTGTACGCCAAATAGCCAACAGTGGGAGGTATTTTCGGTATAGGTATACCCGTGGAAGCAAGACCATGTGGGTTGGAAAAGTATCATCAGGGTATTGTGCTTATATCATCCAGCCCGATACTTGTACTGAGCAGATGGGAGAACTAGGGATCAGTTTATTTACTTGGAAAATTTGTAATATGGTGATGTTATATTTCCACTATGTTTTCCCAGATGATGCCTTTTTCATATGTGGGAGGAAAGCGTACAAGTGGCTTGCCCCGAGCTCCGGGGGATTGTGTTATATTGGGAGAGTACTACAAGAGGTCATGATCATAACCCCTGATAAAATGAAAGACGTTCACCGCAGTGCTCAGGCTCCTTATACTCATACTCACTATGAACACATCATCAAGAGACACCTCATAGAGAGGGTAGAGCATGCAGCCTCTGATTTGATCCACGAATCCACCGAGATTCAGTTCCTTCTCGCATTAGACATTACCCGTACTGCCAGAGGAACTATAAATTATAGGTATATCCATGCGCTAGCGAACTTGATAGATAATATCACTGAGATGTATGATGACACCTTCAGGTATACGTGAAGGGAGTTACAAGCCTACAAGAAGGAACTGATTCAGCACAGGATGGTCCTTAATTATGTCACAGCCGTGACAGGTGGGTACTGTGTTACTCTGGCAACTCAATATGGTGTGAAGATTGCCCTATTTTTTCTATATTGACAAATTTTAATTTATTATTCATAAATTACATAAGTACTTATGATCTGTTGTAACAATTTTTATAATAAAATGTGTATTTTTATATCCAGTTCATAGCGCTGTATACTATCTTTCCACAAGTATGTACCATTGACTGTAGCCATTATTCTATTGTATTGTTTTGTTATTGTAACCCCCTTTCAGTAATTATATGTTGGTGTGTCGGAACCCGGCATTTTAAATACAAACTGGTGTCGTGTTTCCTTTCCCTGCTAAGGTTATAAGTGTATTACAATCACATGTGTAGCTGTTAAGGGTTCACGGAGTATCTTTGGGTGTGTACGCACTTAGTGTACTTTGTACAGCCAGCGCGACGTTTGTACGCAAAGTACGTACACTGTACGGGGCTCTGTACGCTAATGGTGTAAAAAGTATGTAGGTTGAGTATTAAGTATAGCGGCTGCAGTGGCTCCATTTAAAGGGTATTAAATGTCTTTTTAAAGTGTTGTTTTAGTCCTGTATGTAAACCGACATTTACATCTGTGTGTAGCATTTTATATGCAGATACAGCCACAGTCTCACACAGTATATAGGCATGCTGCATATCACTTTAATCAGCAGAAGCTGCTTGTGCATCCTAGCCACATAGCAATGCAAATAAGATGCATTTTCATTAAAAAAATGTGCATGGCGTTAGCATTGAGGCAAGATTTATGAGGACACATCTGTATGTAAGCAGAGTCAGAGGTCACAGTGTTAGTGGCAGTGTGAGTGCTGTGTGCATGTGAGTGGGTTGGTTGTGCAGTAGTGTTCAGAATATGTGTAAGGAGCATTATGTGTGTCATGTAAAATGCATTAATAATGTGCAACATATGTGTAAGGGACATTATGTATAAAAGGGCATTAATAAAGGTTATCATAATGTGTAAGGCGCATTATGTTTATGAGGACATTAATAATGTGTCTCATGTGTAAGGGGCATTACTGTGTGGCATTATGTGTATAAGGTGCTGTACTATGTGGCGTTGCGTATAGAAAGGGCACTACTGTGTCGTCTAATGTGAATAAAGAGCAATAGGGTGTGGTGTAATGTGAATAAGGAGCAATTCAGTGTGATGTAATGTGAATAAGGGGCTCTACTGTGAGGAGTAATGTTTATAAGGTAAAGTGTTACTACTGTGGGACGTAATATGAATTATGGACACTCGCATGATCAAATGTGAATAAAGTTGCAGTACCTTGTGGCGTAATTGGAATTGGGGTTACTATTGTGTGGCCATGCCCCTTGCCAGCAAAAACACACTCCTTTTTGGGCTGTGCGCCAAATGTGCGAATTGTTCCTATTTAAAATATAGGGGGTACAAACACCAAAATAAGGACTGCTATGGGTGAGGGGTGATGGTGCTGGGAAAGAGGTGCAAGGTCAGAGGCACCAGCCAAAATCTTGCCTAGGGCATCATATTGGTTAGGGCCGGCTCTGACAGTGCCTGCCTACTTCTGCATATTTTTTAATAAATAAAACTTTGGTTTTTTTTCTGATAATAAAAAAAACTTTGCATGTCTATTTCTTTCAATAAAACTGGACATTTTTTCACAAATTGTTTACAGTGGACCACCTGCAAAGGCAACCTGGTATATGGAGAACTGCAATTGCAAGCATGCCCTCGTAACTGTAGTTCATTATCTGGGGTGTAGTACTGCTGACCGGCGGTCAGGAGACCGCTGGTCAGCTTACCGACGCCGGGATCCCGGCAGCATACCGACGCCAGGATCCCGGCGGGGAGGGGCAAGTGCAGCAAGCCCCTTGCGGGCTCGCTGCGCTCGCCATGCTGCGGGCTCGGTGGCGACCTGCGGTCGCCAAGGGTTCTATTCCCACTCTATGGGTGTCGTGGACACCCACGAGTGGAAATAGTCCCTGTTGGTTGGCATGCCGACCATCGGGATAGTGAGCCGTCGGGCTGGTGGAGGAGGTCATGTGACTGTCGGTCAGCTGACCAGCGGTCACATGAATACCACCACATTATCTGATGCAGTGACTTATTTTTTAAATGCTAAAATGTATTCATTGGACCAGGTAATTATGAAACGAATGACAGTAAACTTATGTTATGTTTGAATTAAAAAACAAAACAAAAACATTTCAGTGTGTTTATTCACATTTCCTTTCTCGAACTACAGTTGTCATCGGTATATTGCCGTGTCGAAACGGGTCAGTGTGCGATGTGAAAGCGCCTTTCCCGAATTAGCGGGTCGCCTGACCCGGTAATTCAACCCGGTAAAAAAGAAGGGTTATTACCGGGTTGAATACCGGGTCAGGTGCAGTGTGAATGGGAGCCGTTCCGATGCGACACGGCTCCCATTCACAGCATAGGGAGAGGCGGCGCAGGAGATGAGCAGGAGATGAGATGATGCTGCTGCTGCGCCCCCCGCTGCTATGGCAACTGACCCGGTATATTGCCGGGTCGGAAAGCCATCAGAGGAGAGCAAATGCTGGATCCCACCCGGTAAGGACACGTTTCTCTTACCGGGTAGGATTCGGCATTTGCGATCTGAAAGCAGCATTAGCTGGTGACATAACCCTAAATCCAGGTCCCATCCACATACCACGCTCACATTCAGCAGATTCATAATGGAATATAAATCCAACAAACCTTATCAACATCACATGTCTCCCATCTCCCTCCAAGTCAGTAAAATGTGCTTTATGGACTGAACGCTCCGTTTGCAACAAATTAACATCTATTCAAAAAAACTCAATATGCAAGCTATAACAGAAACATGTCTCACACAATCAGACACGGCCTCCCCTGCAGCACTATCACATGGTGGCCTCCACTTCACACACACCTGGTAACAGTCCTGGTAACAATAAGGGAGGTGGGGATGGAATATTACTGTCCAATCTTACACACAGTTTTACCACCTGTTCCCTCACTCGCATTTACATAATTTGAAGTACACTCTATTAGGATTTTCACCCCTTTCTCTCTGCATGTTGCAGCTATCTATCACCCACTTGGGCAACCCAAAAAGTTCCTGGAAGATTTTTCTGCTTGGCTCCCTCACTTTTTATCCTCTGACATCTCCACCATCATTATGGGTGATTTCAATATCTCTATTGACAGTCCACAATCTCCCCATGCCTCTAAACTATTCTCTTTAACCTCCTCTCTTGGCCTCTCCCAATGGACTGAGGGGGTCATTCCGAGTTGATCGTAGTCCTGCAAAATTTTGCAGAGCTACGGTCATGTCCATAGACATGTGGCAGGACGCCCAGCACAGGGCTATCCCGCCCCGCATGTCATTGCTCCCCCCCCACCCGCAGAAGTGCAAAAGCATCGCACAACGGCAATGCTTTTGCACTTTAGGAGTAGCTCCCGGCCAGCGCAGCTTTAGCGTGCTGGTCGAGAGCTACTCGTCGCTCCCCAGCCCGCAGCGGCTGCGTGTGATGTCATGCAGCCGCTGCAGCCCACCAACGCATGGTCCAGCCATGCCTGCATTTTGTCCCCCCCCCCCCCGTCCAGCGACCGCCTCTGCCTGTCAATCAGGCAGAGGCGATCGTAGTGCAGTGACGCCTTCGGCCGTCTGGCATGCGCCGGTGCACTGCTGCGCATGCACAGTTCTGAACCGATCGCACCGCTGCGATAAACTGCAGCATGCGATCGGGTCAGAATGACCCCCTGAATCCCCTACTCATCAGGAGGGCCACTGCATTTATATTGTATTCACCAGACTACGCTCTGTTTCTGAACTCACTAACACTCCTTTCCCTCTCTCAGATCACAACCTTATCATCTGCATGCTCTAGTCCTTTACTTCAAACTCAATGTCCCTGAAGTCTGCCAAGCTGCCTCTAACTCGCTGAAATATTAATGATATTAATTTGAAACAACTATCTACCTCACTGCATCCACTGCTTTCACCAATTTCTGCATTCACCTCTCCTGAAACTGCTGTATCACACCTTAACCAAGCTCTAGAAACAGCACTTGATGACGTGGCTCCAGCTACCCATCACACTCCACGTAGGCTTAGATGTCAACCGTGGCTCTCTAAATACACTACACACCTTCAAAAACTCTCACATAAGGTAGAACGCCAGTGGGGTAAATCTCGTAGTTCAAGTGACTTTCTCACATATAAGAACACGTACCACTCTTATTGTAATGCTCTAGACACTGCCAAACAAACATATTTCCAATCTCTCATCTCTACTCAAGACTCTAACCCCAAGCGACTTTTTAATACATCTAAATCACTTCTTGTCCCTCCCTCACCAACCCACCAGCCACTGTCAATGCGCAAGATCTTGCTTCCTATTTCAAGATTCTGAAATGAAATGGTATGCTCTTCCACAGCCAGTGACCTGCTCAATTCCCTGCCTGAACCCTCTAACACCTTCCTTTCATTTGATCCAACTAATGAAGGTGTAGTATCTGTACTTTTTTCATCTGCCTACTCCACTACCTCTCCCCTTGTCTCTATACCCTCACAAATTAGTAAAGCTAAGGACACAGCCCTTTCTTGGTTCTCATCCTACATATCTAATCGCTCCTTCAGTGTTAGTTTCTCTGATTCCACTTCCTCTTCGCTATCTCTCTCAGTTGGAGTACCGCAAGGCTCAGTCCTAGGTCCTCTGCTATTCTCTATCTATACCACATCTCAAGGCAAACTAATCAAATATTTCGGATTTCAATTCCATCTGCATACAGATTATACTCAAATCTACCTATCCTCCTCAGATTTGTCACCATCTCTATTGGGCCATGTCACTGAATGCCTTTCTGCCAATTCATCTTGGATGACATCTCGCCACCTCAAACTTAATATTTCCTAAACAGAATAAATTATATTTCCACCGGCCAATAGTAGTTACCAACCTGATATCTCTATCAATGTTGATAACTCAGCAATCATCCCTACCCCACAAGCTCGCTGCCTAGGTGTCATTCTTAACTCTGAACTGTCCTTTGTTCCCCACATTCATTCTGTCTCAAGAACATGTTACATACATCTAAGAAACATAGCCAAAATACAACCATATCTTACACAAGACACAGCAAAAACTCTAATCCATGCTCTCATTATATCCCGCATTGATTATTGTAATAGTCTCTTGACCGGTCGTCCCAAACTTAGGCTCTCACCACTACAATCCATTTTGAATGCAGCTCCGTGGCTAATCTTCCTTGCTAGAGGTTCATCGTCTGCAGATCCGCTCTGTCAGTCCCTCCATTGGTTACTGGTATTCTACCGTATTAAATATAAAATCCTTTACTTACATACAAGGCTATTAACCAAACTGCACCAACATACATCTCTTCACTCATCTCAAAATATCTCCCTACCCGACCTCTCCGGTCTTCACAAGATCTGCATCTCTCATTCACACGCATTACTTGTTCACACTCAAAATTACAGGACTTTATCCGAGCTTCACCCACTCTGCGGAATGCCCTCTCACACACAATAAGACTCACCTCTAGTCTCCAAACCTTTAAGAGTTCCCTGAAAACTCACCTCTTCAGACAAGCCTATCAAATTCCAGACCCACCCACATAACCTTCAGTGCTTCCCTATCTAATTACATCCTCTCTTTACAGTATACATAACATCACATATCTTGTCTTTCTTTACTCTCACACCCTCCTGACACTTGGCCAACATTGCAGAGTGATCATATCATACAACCCAGTAAGAACCTAGCAATCTGGTGGACCATTATGCAATAGGTAGCATCTATCCTTGTGTATCAATGCCTATTTCCCTATAGATTGCAAGAAGGGCCTTCCTATATCTATGTCTGGCTGTTTTTACCCAGTATTGTTCTATTTCTGTTGTTCTAATTGTAAAGCGCAAAGGAATATGCTGCGCTATATAAGAAACTGTTAATAAATAAATATGTGACTGCAGCTGCTCACATTGACACACCAGCAACACTCTCATAATATTCCCATTGATTTGGCCTATTTTTGTGTGCACAAGTAACCAACTCCCAGTCACCACCCAGGAATGCCCATTACTTTTCCAACATCTTTCTGATACCATTTGAATTGATGACAATAGCATCTTTGAGCATACACTCTGTGTAATGCATACACTGCATGGGGTTTTTAAATTTTTTGTTGCTTGCATAATTGCAAATAAAAGCTGAACTACTGTACGTGGAAGTTGTGAAAACGCAGTACAAACGCAGTACAAAAATATTTATATGGAAAAAAACAACGAAATATAATCCTCGTTGAGCAAATAAATCACAAATTATGTTTTAGTTGGCCTGATCATCAAGGAGAGGAAACCATTCAGTAACAAACTGCAGTCGTTGAATAATAGCTTTATATTAATATATATGAGGGTGGCTACATCTGTATGCATCAACATTTTTATTTGAAATAATATGTAAACATTATAAATGGATAGATACAATCACAGCATGTAAAATAGAAGCATCAAACTGTATTTTCAGACAAGAATGAAACAACTAACAGTTCCTGCTATTTGCAATACAATTCACAGTAGTAAATAAAATACAAGTATGTACATTTGATGTCAGATAAATCAATAATAACGTTAACAGACAGAAACGCTATGAAATATTGTCTATTATTCTGTGTATTTCCACATTATATTAATGGTTAGCATTACTGCCTCACAGCACTGAGGTCATGGGTTCAATTCCCACCATGGCACTAACTGTGTGGAGTTTGTATATTCTCATAGAAACATAGAAACATAGAATTTGTCGGCAGATAAGAACCACTTGGCCCATCTAGTCTGCCCCTTTTTTTTTTTTATATATTATTTTTTTTTTTATCACTAACCTTATTTGTTCCTTATTTCTTTGTAAGGATATCCTTATGTCTATCCCATGCATGTTTAAATTGCTCTACTGTCTTAGCCTCTACCACCTCTGATGGGAGGCTATTCCACTTGTCCACTACCCTTTCTGTGAAATAATTTTTCCGCAAATTTCCCCTGAACCTCCCCCCCTCCAGTCTCAGTGCATGTCCTCGTGTCCTATTGCTTCTCTTCATTTGGAGAATGTTTCCCTCCTGGACTTTGTTAAAACCCTTCATATATTTGAAAGTTTCTATCATGTCCCCCCTTTCTCTTCTCTGCTCCAAACTATACATATTGAGATTTCTTAGTCTTTCTGGGTATGTTTTGTGATGTAGGCCATGCACCATTTTAGTTGCCCTCCTTTGTACAGTTTCTAATGTATTAATATCCTTTTGAAGATATGGCCTCCAGAACTGAATACAGTATTCTAGATGAGGCCGTACCAATGACCTATACAGTGGCATTATTACTTCTTTCTTTCTGCTGCTGATTCCTCTCCCAATGCAGCCAAGCATCTGACTAGCCTTCCTCATTGCCTTGTTACATTGCTTACCTGCCTTTAAGTCATCTGAAATAGTGACTCCTAGATCCCTTTCCTCCTCAGTAGTTTCCAGTATAGTGCCATTAATACTGTATTTAGCTTTAGGATTTTTGAGACCCAAGTGCATGATTTTGCATTTTTTGGCATTAAACTGTAATTGCCAGACTCTTGACCATTCCTCTAGTCTACCTAGATCCTCAATCATTTGTTTTACCCCACCTGGTGTGTCTACCCTGTTGCATACCTTTGTGTCATCTGCAAAAAGGCATACTTTCCCTTTAATCCCATTTGCAATGTCACCAATAAAGATATTGAAAAGCACTGGTCCAAGTACAGATCCCTGGGGTACTCCACTGGTAACATTTCCCTCCTGTGAATGCACTCCATTTACCACAACTCTCTGTTTTCTATCCTTCAACCAAGATCTTATCCATTCAATAATCCTAATATCCAATCCCAAACTTTCAAGTTTATTTAGCAGTCTGCGATGTGGAACTGTGTCAAAAGCCTTACTAAAGTCAAGATAAGCTATATCCATGGCTCCACCTTTATCCATCACTTTAGTCACACAATCAAAAAAGTCAATAAGATTTGTTTGACATGATCTTCCCCCAGTGAATCCATGCTGTTTGGGATCCAGTAAATTGCCGGATTTGAGATGATCTACAACTCTTTCTTTTAAGAGTGTTTCCATCAATTTCCCTACTACTGATGTAAGACTCACTGGTCTGTAGTTGTTTGCCTCTTCCTTGCTTCCACTTTTGTGCAGTGGGACTACGTTTGCTCTTTTCCAGTCCCCTGGAATTTCTCCTGTAGCTAATGACTGGTTGAATAATTCTGTCAATGGTGCTACCAGCACCTCTTTAAGTTCTTTTAGTATCCTTGGATGTATCCCATCTGGCCCCATAGATTTGTCCACTTTCAGCTTTGAGAGTTCTGTTAGGACCTTCTCCTCTGTAAATGTACTTGTTTCATTTTCCTGAATATCCCTGCAACTTAACGGTGGCCCCTTCCCCTCTCTTTCAGTAGTAAATACTGAGCAAAAATAATCATTAAGATGATCTGCTATTAAATTGTCTCCCTCAACAAGATTCCCAGTGTCCGTCTTTAGTTTTATAATTCCGCCTTTTGTTTTTCTTTTTTCGCTTATATACCTAAAAAAAGTTTTGCCTCCTTTACCCACTGACTGGGCCATTTTCTCCTCAGCTTGTGCCTTTGCACATCTGATTACCTTCTTTGTCTCCTTCTGTCTAACAAGATATATCTTTTTGTCTTCATTATTTTGTGTCTGCTTATATTTCCTAAAAGCCATCTTTTTTGCTCTCACAATATTTGCTACTTCTTTTGCAAGCCACACTGGCTTCCTTTTCCTTGTGTTTTTCCTAACAGTTTTGATACAAAGGTCTGTTGCCTTCAATATTGCACATTTGAATGTTTTCCACCTCTCCTGCACTGTTTCCAAGTTCCTCCACTCTGCCAAAGAATCGCTTACACATTTTCCCATCCCTACAAAATCAGCCTTCCTAAAATCCAACACCTTTGTTTTTGTATGGGACGAGTCAGTCTCTGTCTTAATGCTGAACCATACTGCTTGATGATCACTGGATCCGAGGTTTTCACCCACTTTTACGTCTGATAATCTGTCTCCATTTGTAAGTATTAAGTCTAATATTGCGTCTTTCCGAGTGGGCTCCCTCACCAATTGGTGGAGGGATGCTCCCTGAAGGGAATTTAAAATGTTCCTACTTCTAGTGGAACTAGCAACAGACACCTCCCAGTTTACATCAGGAAGATTAAAGTCTCCCATGATTATTACCTCTCCTTTTAATGCCATTTTAGTTATGTCCTGCAATAGGTTCTTGTCAAGTTCCTCTTCCTGACCTGGTGGCCTGTATATCACGCCAATACGAATAATCTCCCCGTACTTGCGTGGGTTTCTTCCGGGTACTCTGGTTTCCTCCCACAATCCAAAAATATACAGGTAGGTTAATTGACTCCCAACAAAATTAACCCTAATGTGAATGTGTCTGTGTGTACATGTGGTAGGGAATATAGATTGTAAGCTCCACTGGGGTAGGGACTGATGTGAATGGCCAAATATTCTCTGTACAGCGCTGCAGAATATGTGTGCTCTATATAAGTAACTGGTAATAAATAATAAATAAATAATTTTTATATAAATGTAATATTTTTTATTAGAAGATAGAGGAGCATAGGTAAATATGAAATGTTGAGTGAAGTCCACCATTTAATATTAATATCCATAATATTTTTAACTGTATCAATATATGTTCTTAAAATAATAGATTACGGAATCCCTCGCCTAAATTAAGCAACTAGTATTTGATTAAGGATCATCTGAAATATATTAGGGAGAGTGTTTAGGACTTTAAGTACTGCTTATATGTGAGGCGATATCTTAAATATGATTTTCGTATTTAATGAACATAAAAACACCCAAACGTTGCATTAATTATTATATGCTTGTATTGCTATATTGATTAGAAACTAACGGATCCTTAGATAGAAAGTATTCCATGATATGTGTTTGACATTATGTGATTACTGAATCTTTGAAAGGACCTCTCCCAAGGCCATCTTGATTTTAACAATCTGGGCCAAGTGTAATAGAGTGAGAATTTCAGAAAATGAGAGATTTGGTAAGGTTTTTCAGGTTTTTTTTTAAAGTGGCAATCATTTATACTGCAAAACCAGGTTGATCTTGCTGTGTAAATGATTGCCACTTAAAAAAAACTGCAAAACCTTACAAATCTTTCACTTTTTGAAACTCTCACTCTATTACATTGGCCCTCTGTCTTTTTTGTTAAATTAGTAGCGTGAAGGTGAGTTCAGCATTTAGTATTGAGTAGCACGGATCATGTGGGAGTGGTGAGAATATTGTGTTCATATTTATAATTGACACATTAAATTATATAATCTTAATGCATTAAGGAAATGGGCTCTAAATTGCTTATGGGAATCATATCACATAACAAATGTACCTCTTTGTGAAACAACGAAAAACATTACAAGTTCCTAGAGTAGTTTTTCAGCTTAGGTATGACATGCACTCACTCCCTTTATCACAGAGGTGGCCGCCTTCCCAGAAACCTGCTGTTTTTCCAGACACTGTAATATCTGAAAATTCAAAAGAATACTTGCTGAATGCTCCTTTACTTAGGCTCACTACCAGATGGACAAGTACCAAACAATTAGTAAATGAAAGCATATCTGGGAAATCTAGCTGAGCTCCTTTATCAGGGTTTTTAGTATTATCACATAGAACTCATATCTACGTGAGAGATTGTGTGCAGTTACAAGCAATAATCAGTAGCAGTGTGTAGCTGTAAGATAGATCTAATACTAACATTTCTTGAACAAAGCAGTAAAACATAATGTATTATAGACAAGAGTCAAATAATATGTAATATGAAAACATACAGTACAGTATATCTGTTTAAATTCTTAGCATCAATTAAGTTCCATCCATACTGTACATACCCATTTACAACAGTTGGAAAAGTTATCACCAGCACCTGTAAGAGAAAATGATGGTGATCGTCATAAGAAACTATCTGCAGAGCTGCCACAGTTAGCTCTGTTATACTATTTGTGAGAGTTATAACCCTTGGGAGTATTCCGAGTTAATGAAAAAGAGAACTAGTTATGTCAATTAATAACTTTCATAACTTCACAAGTGAGATTCAACTGTACGTGCTCTGCTGCCAGAAATACAGAACTAGAGATGTGCAACGGACACTTTTCGGGTTTTGTGTTTTAATTTTGGATTCTTGATCTCCGTTCGTGTTTTTGATCTGGATTGGTTTTGCCAAAACCACCCTTTCGGGTTTTGGTTTTGGATCTGGATTTTTTTTTAAACATAAAAACAGCTAAAATCACAGAATTTCTTTTTCTTTTTTTTTGTTCTTACAGTAGTATTGACCTCAATAACATTCATTTCCACTCATTTCCAGTCTATTCTGAACACCTCACAACATTGTGTTTAGGCCAAAAGGTTGCAACAAGGTAGCTCGATGACTAAGATAAGCGACACAATTGGGCGACATCTAGGAGTGGCACTGCAGTGGCACACTGGATGGCAGTTTTAAAAACTAGCCCCCAGAGAGCACATAATGCAAAGAAGAAAAAAAAAGAGGTGCAAGATGGAATTGTCCTCGGGCCCTCCCACTCACCCTTATGTTGTATAAACAGGACATGCACAGTTTAATAAACCCATAATTTTAGTGACAGATGATCCCCCCTCGAAAAAGCTTGCCAAGTTCTCTGAATCATAGCTAGCTACAAACATACCACCTCCTTCTTTGATGAGTTTTCACATTATGAGAAGAGGCCAGAGGAAGAGGACAGTGTCAAGGAGGTGATTAAAAATTATAGAGGCGGTTTCCGGTGGGCGGGCCTGACAATTGGCCACGTTTTATGAGAGCGCTACATTCCCTGCTGAGGAAAACAACTTAAAATCCCCTCAAAGCTGGGAACAACCCCCGTCAACTTCAGGATACCCCTGGGAGATACTGGTGGGCAAGTGGACCCTGATCCCGGCTCCCCACTGTTCACACTACCGCCGGAACAGAGGCGTTTATTAGACACCGGCACCCTCGGCTGCCATCTTAAGCCCACTCACCCCCAGCACTAGAGCATCCTGGCTGGGATCTACATCCTGCAGACACCCGCCTACTCACTGCTGCTGGTGGTGATCTCACCAGCGGGACAGACAGCTGCTGGACTCCCCGGTAGAGTGCTACAACCAGCGGGAACCTGTCTCCCTGTAGCGGCGGCTGGTGACGTCACCGGCGGGACCCTCAGCTGTCTGTGTGCAGCACCTTGTCTTCTGCTTCAACCTCTTGCCCCTGTCACGGGCTTCCTACCTCCGGCTCACTGAGAATTCCAGCTGCGCTCACTGCAGCTGACCTATTGTCTACACTACTGCAGCTGCAGCCTTCTGCACAGAGCCCCACTAACATCCTGGACATCACTATTCTAACACAGCAAGTGCTGACAATTGTCCCCACCACTTCAGGTACCGTGCTGGTCGCTGCCTGCTTTCCGGGGACACTATGCTAGGGGACGTGGGCTGCCATCCCCCTCTTCCCTGCTCTACATAAGTGCTATTCTGGAGGGGCTACACTGCTGGGCTGCTTTCATCTGGCGACCCCCCTCCCCACCACTCTGCAGCTTCATAGCTCTGCCTCAGGGTGATACGTGATCCATGACAGCTCTCCTCCCCTGGCATCACCTATCCTGCATGATATCTATCTGAAAGCTTATAGTGGACGCCTCCTTGCAGCATATCATATTATCTTACTATATTGTCCTAATCATGGAGAAATATGTGGCTATAACACCCAGGAACACTAAAAATTCTCAGACCCATAAACAGAAAGAGAAGTTTCCTGTGGTCACTTCATCTCCTCTCCGAACCTTTCCCTCCAAGGATGACTCCTTAGGCTCGCCTGATCCGGCCTCCGCTTGTTCTGACATGGCGAGGAGAGCAAAGGAAATATCGGATGTATTGTCCCCACTACTTGACGCCAAACTGGCCCCTGACCTCAGCAACTGCGCTTCTGAAACAACACACCTCTCGTTTAACGGAAGCTGAAGATAGGATCTCTGCTCTGGAGGATGAGTTAACGGAGGCGAAAACTTTGTTACATACGCAGGACACTAATATGCTGGTGTTTCAAGACAAACTAGAGGAATTTGCAAATCGGAATCGTCAGAATAATTTGCATCTCATCGGTTTACCGGAATCAGTGAGACCTAAAGAATTGCTCTTTATTGTGTCCTCCTGGTTACCCGAAGCTCTGGGTCTACCATCCTCAACCAGACCACTCCAAGTGGAGAGGGCACACTGTATTGGCCCAGACCGGCGTGATAAACAACAGCATCCCTGCCCTGTCATATTCCGCCTGTTGAATTATCTCGACAAGGTGTCACTTATGGATGCATACCGGAAGCTGAAAGATCTCAAATACAAAGACACCCACATCTTATTATTCCAGGACTTTTACTTCCAAGTCTCCACTAAATGCCGTGCATTCTCCCTGGTCTGCACCGAGCTGTTTTCCAGGGGGATTCATTTTGCACTTCTGTATCCCGCCAAACTTCGAGTACACTACAATGGTGCCACCACCTTTCTTGACACTCCGCCCTAACAACAGATTGCCCCCCCCCCCCCCCCCCCCACACACACACACACACACACACACACACACACACACACACACCGTTTCCCTTCCTATTGACTCCCTGGCCCTCATAGACTCCTGGAAATTTTTCCACCCCATCACCCATGAATTTACCTTTTACACCCATCCTCACAACTCCTTTTCCCGTATAGACTACTGGCTGGTGTCAAGTTCTCTTTTGCTTAAAGTAGAACAGGTGGCCATAAAGAAAATTCTATTATCCGACCACGCCCCCATTTGGATGACCATTACCTTACATAAACCTAAAACTTTTTCCTATAATTGGAAATTCCCTGACTATTTGGCATCTACTGATGATTTTAATACTCACTTAGCGCAGTCTTTCTCTAATTATCTTGTAGATAATAATGTCCATCGTTCAGGCATTAATCTCTTCTGGCCAGTGTCTAAACCGGTTTTAGGAGGCCACATTATAGCTTATTTAGCAGCCAAAAAGAAAAAAACTTGCTCAGAGATTCTCCCAGGCTTCCACGACAGTTTCTGTGGCTTACTCCACTTTACTGGACAGCCCCTCAGAATCCTCCCGCCTCCTATATAAACAGGCTAAGGATCCCTATGACACACTATGTTCTGAAAGGCCCAGATGAATCTTAACTACCAGAAAAAACATTATTTTCGTTGTGGAAATAGGTCGGGAAAACTTCTGGCCAGCATGGTATGAGAATCCACGGCAACTGCCCCTATTCTCTCAATTCAACTTCCTGATGGCACCCTCTCCACCTCCCAAACTGATATAAATTCAACCTTTTTAACCTATTTTGAATCCTTCTATAGCGCTCCAGTAGATAACCCGACAGCAGGAATGGACTTTCTTACCCGTTTAGAACTCCCATTCCTTACTGTTGATGACAGAGAATTCCTCATGTCTCCTGTAACGACACAAGAGATCGAACAGACGATTAAATCACTCCCTATAGACAAGTCTCCTGCACCAGATGGTCTATCCGCTGCGTATTATAAATCCATATCATCACAAGTCTCCTCACTTCTTGCCCAACTATTTAATTCCATTCTTTCAGGTGGCCAAGCTCCCATATAGTTCAATGGGCCTAATTCTGAGTTGATCGCAGCAGCAATTTTGTTAGCAGTTGGGCAAAACCATGTGCACTGCAGGAGGGGCAGATATAACATGTGCAGAGAGATTAGATTTGGGTGGGATGTATTCAAACTGAAATCTAAATTGCAGTGTAAAAATAAAGCAGCCAGTATTTACCCTGAACAGAAACAAAATAACCCACCCAAATCTAACTCCCCCTGCAAATGTTACATCTGCCCCCCTGCAGTGCACATTTGGGGTAATTCCAAGTTGATTGCAGCAGGAATTTTGTTAGCAGTTGGGCAAAACCATGTGCACTGCAGGTGGGGCAGATTTAACATGTGCAGAGAGAGTTAGATTTGGGTGTGGTGTGTTCAATCTGCAATCTAATTTGCAGTGTAAAAATAAAGCAGCCAGTATTTACCCTGCACAGAAATAAAATAACCCACCCAAATCTAACTCTTTCTGCACATGTTATATCTGCCTCCCCTGCAGAGCACATGGTTTTGCCCAACTGCTAACAAAATTCCTGCTGCGATCAACTTGGAATTACCCCCATGGTTTTGCCCAATTGCTAACAAACTTGCTGCTGCGATCAACTCAGAATTACCCCCTCTGTTGCTAGGATTATTATTTTTTTGAAACCAAACAAAGGGGGTAATTCCAAGTTGATCGCAGCAGGAAATTTTTTAGCAGTTGGGCAAAACCATGTGCACTGCAGGGGGGGCAGATATAACATTTGCAGAGAGAGTTAGCTTTGGGTGGGTTATTTTGTTTCTGTGCAGGGTAAATACTGGATGCTTTATTTTTACACTGCAATTTAGATTGCAGATTGAACACACCACACCCAAATCTAACTCTCTCTGCACATGTTATATCTGCCCTTCCTTAATTGGGGTGTGAGCTACTTTTGGAAAATAAAACCTAAGAAGGAGCTATCCCCTCCCCCCCAATGTGTGTGTGTTCTTGTGAAAGTGGGTGTGGCCTCACAAAAGTAGGTGTTGCCTCACAACTACTAGTAATGCCCCCCCGCATAGTGCCAAATACACAAATAATAATAATTATTATTATTATCCTTTATTTATATGGTGCCACAAGGGTTCCGCTGCACCCAATTACAGAGTACATAAACAAATAATCAAACAGGAAAACAGCAACTTACAGTTGATGACAGTATAGGACAAGTACAGGGTAAATAAACATAGTTACATCAGCAGATGACACTGGAATAAGTATCAGGTGGCAGAAGACTGATGGATTTGGTGCAGTTGAAGATTATTAAAGTAAGAAAGGATAAGCACATGAGGGAAGAGGGCACTGCTCGTGAGAGCTTACATTCTAAAGGGGAGGGGTAGACAGACAGGGGTGACACAGATGGGGTACATAGAGAGCATAGAACAGAGGGTTAGGATGAGATTTGGCTGGGTTTGGTGAAGATGTGGGTCTTGAGAGCCTGTTTGAAGTTTTGTAGAGAGGTGGAGAGTCTGAGGGGGAGAGGTGGGGAATTCCAGAGAAGTGGTGCAGCACGTGAAAAATCTTGGAGGTAGGAGTGGGAGGAAGTAATCCGTAGGCAGGAGAGTCGGCGTGCATTAGCAGAGCGAAAAGGACGGGTGGGAGTGTAAAGGGAGATAAGGTCAGATATGTAGATGGGAGAGGAGTGGGTGAGAGCTTTGTAAGCGAGTGTGAGAAGCTTGAAATGGATTCTGCAAGGGAAGGGGAGCCAGTGAAGGTCTAGTAAGAGAGGAGAGGTGGACGTAGTGCTTTTGGTGAGGAAGATGAGCCGGGCAGCAGCATTGAGGATAGATTGGAGTGGAGAGAGGTATATGTCAGGAATGCCAGTCAGGAGCAGATTACAGTAGTCCAGTCTGGAGATGACCAGTGAGTGGATAAGAGTCTTAGTAGCATCCTGGGTCAGAAAGGGTCTGATCCTGGAAATATTTTTTAGATGAAAATGGCAGGTTTGTGAGAGGTGCTGAATGTGTGGTTTGAAGGAGAGGGAGGAGTCAAGGATTACTCCGAGACAGCGCACTTGGGGGCTAGAGGAGATAGTAGTGCCATCAATAGATAATGAGATTGTAGGAGGTGAGGTTATGCGGGAGGGAGGGAAGATGATCAGCTCGGTCTTAGACATGTTAAGTTTAAGAAAGCGCTGGGACATCCAGGAAGAAGTAGCAGAGAGACAGTTGGAGATACGAGTGAGGAGAGCAGGGGAGAGGTCTGGAGAGGAAAGATAGATTTGGGTGTCATCAGCATAGAGATGATATTAGAAACCAAAAGAACTAATGAGCTTACCTAGTGAGGACGTTTAGAGAGAGAAGAGAAGAGGACCAAGGACAGAACCTTGGGGTACCCCTACAGTTAGTGGAAGTGAGGGGGAGGTGGAGTCATGAGAGGATACAGAGAAAGAATGGTCAGAAAGGTAGGAGGACAGCCAAGAGAGGTCAGTGTCACGCAGACCAATGGAGTGAAGAATTTGTAGTAGGAGAGGATGGTCCACAGTGTCAAAAGCATCAGAGAGATCAAGTAGAATAAGTATAGAGTAGTGTCCCTTAGATTTAGCAGCATGGAGGTCATTGCATACTTTTGTAAGGGCAGTTTCAGTGGAGTGGAGAGGACGGAAGCCAGACTGGAATGGGTCAAGCAGTGAGTGTGAGGAAAGAAAGGAAGTAAGGCGGTTGTAAACAATACTCTCAAGGAGTTTGGAGGCAAAAGGGAGGAAAGAAATGGGTCGGTAGTTGGAGAGAGTAGGGTAGGTTTTTTAAGAATAGGAGAGATGAGTGCATGCTTGAAGGCAGAGGGGACAGTGCCTGATGACAGTGATAGATTGAGAAGGTGGGAAAGATGGGAACAAGCAGAAGGAGAGAGGTAGCAGAGGAGGCGGGAGGGGATAGGGTCAAGTGGGGAGGTGGTGAGGGGACAGGAACGAATGAGGGCCATGACTTCCTCTCCAGATTCATGGAGTGAAGACCAGATCCAGTGAGCTCCCATTAACATGGGAGGGTGAGGAGGTCCACTGGGAGAGACCAAGTGAAGAGGTGAGGTTAAGGAGTTTAGAGGTAGGGGATTGTGTGGGGATGTCAATAGGGATGTTGAAATCGCCTAGGATAATGAAGGGAATGTCAGAAGAGAGGAAGTGAGGAAGCCAGGAAGCAAAGTTGTTGATGAATTTGGAAGCAGTGCCAGGGGGGCGGTAAATGACAGCTACTCTAAGATGGACTGGTTGGAAGAGGCATATGGCATGGACCTCAAATGTAGAGAATGTATGGGATGGTTCAGGTGGTATGAGTTGGTAGGAGTAACTAGAAGGTAAAAGGACCCCAACACCACCCCCATGGCGACCCCCGGGTCGAGGTGTGTGTGTGTGAATGTGAGGCCCCCAACAGAGAGAGCAGCAGGAGAAGTAGTGTCAGAGGGCGTAATCCAAGTTTCAGTAATGGCTAGTAGGTGTAGGGAGTTGGAAATGAAAAGGTCATGAGTGGGGACCAGTTTGTTACAAACAGATCTGGCATTCCAGAGGGCACAGGATAGGGGGTATGAGTTTGTGGGAGAGATGTGAATGAGATTTTCAGGGTTGCTGTAGCGATGAGGTGAGATTAACTTTGAGGGCAGGGATGATGAGAGAGTAGTGATGGTACGGGTGCCTGAGCTAGGAGAGGAAACTGCTGGAGGTGCCCCTCAGCAGTGCCAGATACACAAATAATGCCCCTCAGCAGTGCCAGGTATACAAATAATGCCTCCCAGCAGTGCCAGATACACAAATAATGCCCCCACCAGTGCCAGATACCATTCCCCCCGCAGTGCCATTTAAAATACCCCCTGCAGTGCCAGATAAAATGCCCCCCGCCCCTGCAGTGTCTAATACAGTGCCCCACACAGTGCTAAACCTTGCTGGCTTCTTCTACTGCCACCGGTGCTGCTCCTCCTGTATGAGGGACAGAAGGTGAGGAGAGTGCAGCGCGCTCCTCTCCAGTGAAGTCCGGAGAGTGGCTGCGGTGAGGGTGACAGAGTCTCCGATGGTGGCAGGCATTTAAAATATGGAGCCGGTAAGCAAGCCAATCAAAACTCGCGGTCCAGCAGCCAATCAGGTGCATGGCCCACAAACTCTGATTGGCTGACAGCCGGCTCCATATTAAAAATGAAGAGAGGAGGAGTGCCACTGACTACCCAAGCTCGTGCGCTCTGTGAGCTCCCAAAAATACTACGGCAAGCTACCGGTAGCTCGTGGGCTACGGGTTGGAGATCACTGCTTTATGTCCTCCAAACTCTGCCCATTTATCCCTCTAAACACCTACTGTCGAATTTGAACAAAGACCTTTTTAATTCATTTGGGCAAACAAACACCCCCGAAATTCTCTATTTAAACTTTAGCAAAAACGTGATCTGGGAGGTCTTAATTTGCCATGTTTACGATCCTATGCCCTGGCAGCTAATTATAGGATAGCCTTTGATTGGATCAGTGGCACCCAAACTTATTCAAACAGCCACCTAGATCAAGCTTTTGCACTCGGTTGGAATCTAGTTTCTTTACTACACACTCCACCTCAGGCTCTCCTACCATCATTTAAAAACAACTGCTTAATCTACTCTGCCTGTGTTGCCTGGTGCACTTTGCTCCCTAGGCTATATGGTTAAGTTACCAATCTATATGTCTACCGTTATGGGGAAATCCCAACTTCCATCCCCATTTCACGTCCCCAATTTTTAGGGTATGGCACAGGCATGGCCTCTGTTACATATTCCGATTTTTACAACCGGAATCGTTTACTCTCTTAACACGTACTCAACTCCAAGAGAACTTCCCGACATTAACAATACCTTTGTTCCCCTTCCTACAGGCCTGTAGTTACCTCACCTCAATACTATCTGTATTGGGAGATAAGGGTATGTCCACTGACCTTGACAGTGCTATACGACACAATCCAAGATCTCCACTCACTACCTCGCACATCTATGACCAAGCCCGCTTAGTATTGAACCTTGAGAGAGGTTCGGGGGGACTGCTGAAATGGGAAAGTGATTTCCCTAGTGTTACCATGAAATCACTACTTTCTGCTTACCAAACTTTAAACAAGCATATGGTCTCTATATCATATGTGGAGATGAACCACAAAATTCTACATAGGGCATACTTCATACCCAAGCTCAAATTTTTGATGGGCAAAGCCCATGACCAGGAGGCCGACATTACACACTGTCTTTGGTTATGTCCCCTGGTTCGTTCCTTCTGGTCTACCCCTCAAAACTACATTACCCACAACCTACACCTATCCTTCACTATTTGTGATATATGGGCCTTCTGGGGCATAGTCCCTGTCAAATCAAGATCTAGTTTGTCTGGTGGTAACCTAAAACTACTTAACAAACTAGCTGCCACAGCTAAAAAGACGATATTATCCCAATGGATATCTCCCAACCCTGTACCTATTACTCTTTTATATCCCAGGTTATCCTACTTTTTCACAATGGATTTGTCTGAGGTTTCCCTGCAAAAAGAAAAACGGACTGCAACTTTCTTTGGCATCTGGTTGCCCTATATCACAACATTGGCCCTCATTCCGAGTTGATCGCTCACTGGCTACTTTTATCAGCCGTGCGAACGCATAGTCGCCGCCCACGGGGGAGTGTATTTTCACTTTTCAGAAGTGCTAATGCCTGTGCAGCCGCACGGCAGAAAACACTTTTTCTGCATAACAAGACCAGCCCTGTAGTTGCTTATTCTGTGCGATGATCTCTGCGATGAGTGACACGGTAATGACGTCAGATACCCACCCAGCAAACGCCCGGCCACGCCTGTGTTTTTCCAAACACTCCCAGAAAACGGTCAGTTGCCACCCAGAAACTCCCACTTCCTATCAATCTCCTTGCGTTCGGTTGTGCGATTGGAATCGCCGCTAGATCCAGTGCAAAACCACAAAGGCCTTCGTACCCGTATGACGAGCGTGTGCATTGCAGTGCATACGCATGCGCAGATTACCCATTTTTTTCACTAATCGCTACGTAGCGACCAACGGCAGCTAGTGATCAACTCGGAATGAGGGCCATTGCCTCTAGAAACCAAATCACTTTTGCGTCAGAGCTTTAGCCTCACCACATGGTACAATATGACCATATTGGATACTGGCCACCCTTTTTAAAGCCAACTCTAGGCCCTTCCGGCTTCTTTGTATGCCCACAAACTCATGGTTTGCCCCTATACCCTTTCTTTTAATTGCTCCCTGTGCATATTCTCATGTATGTAATGTATTTTATATGATCTTTTTTTCCGTTGATGTGTGAACTTTTTCAGTGTTTGTAATTCTTCTGTCAATAAAAATTGTTACAACAAAAAAATATAGAGGAACATACAATCAGGAACAGCACACAAGCTTTCACCTCCACTCCTGTCTTGTTGTGGAACAGAAAGGACTTTTACAAAAAAATATATATAATTACCACATTGCTGGACAAACTAAAAAACTAGGGGCCAAAGCCTCCCCCTTCATCATTTTCAGGGATTATGATAATCTCTGATTTAATACTGGGATGCAAATAAACAGTTTTATACCACAGGATCAAGATTGGATATTTTCCCCTTTTTTTTTGCATTTTTATTTACATATTTTGTGGCAGATGCTTTATCTGCATTTTTCACAGCTACCAGTTACACACATGTGAGCATGTGTGTCTTGTTTATTTTATTCAAATTTTATTTTTAAATAAAGTAGCACCTTAGATGTTTTAGCAGCCCCTCGTGAGCTCCCATGGTAGCACTGGATCGGGCAAGTTGAGTTTGGGGGGTTCGGTACAGTACTAAGCAGGACTGTGCAGTGAATTTTTGGTTATTCAGCCCCTGCTCTAGTGGAGCTTACCACTCTAGTCGAAACTCATTTTATATTACAAGTAGGACTGTGGGAAGAAGCAATGATAATCTCTGTGCCACCAGCATGCCTCAGCCTGGCAAGCCAGCCAGCTTCCTGGCTGTAAGCCATCATGAGACTCCATACTGGGCCTTATTCTGTAACTGTGCCTCACAGGAGCTCCTGGCCCATCTAGTGCTGGAGTGCAACGGAAAGCTGATGCAATGCAAGATCACTGAAACTCTGTTCTTTTAATACCGCAAGCTCTTGTGATAACCCGATGCAGCCCTTACATTGTACAATTATTAAGGAGAAAACATTTACAAAATAAAGGAAAAGAACCCTGTACAACAAATGCTCATCTTCTAAATAATCCCAAAATGTGGCACATTAATAATAAATTAAAATTAAGGTTGACTGATTGGAGCCATTCATTTGAGTCCCTAACATGAAATAATTGAGAAGAACCTCTCTCTAATGCTGGGTACAAAGTGCACACTAGAAGATATATCTACTAGACAGGGCTAGTATACCTTTATTTTCACAGCACCTCTGTATTTTAACAGCATACAGGATGGGGCAGTGCACCTTTATTTTAACAACACCCTTGTATTTTTACAGCATACAAGACAGGGCCAGTGTACCTTTATTTATACAGCACCCCTGTATTTTTTACAGCATACAAGACAGAACCAGAACCCCTGTATTTTTACAGCATACAGGACAGGGCCTGTGTACCTTTATTTATACAACACCCTGTATTTTTACAGCACAAAGGACAGAACCAGCACCGCTGTATTTTCACAGCACCCCTGTAATTTTACAGCATACAAGACAGGGCCAGTGTACCTTTATTTATACAACACCCCTGTATGTTTTACAGCATACAGGACAGTGCCCATGTACAGCACAGTGACAGGACATCAACACCCATATACAGCACCCCCAACAGTACACAGGACAGAACCTCTTAAGAGCACACACTGACCTCACCCGACACCACCACCCACAGAGAGACAGAGGTCTGTATACCTCACTCTTCAAGTCTGGAGTGAAAATGGCGGCAATGCACGGTAACTTATATTGAATCCAAAACCTGCAAGAATCTAACAGCGGGATGATGACATTTTGCCTCGTTCTGGGATCCGAGTCTGGCAGGAAGTCCCGAGCCGGACTTGGTTCTCAGCTTGGATAGTGAAGTTTGAGGGTTTCAGATCTATGAGATCTGAACCCAATCATCTCTATACAGAACACATCTAATTGCCTGTACTGTATATCAATATATTAAACATAAAATGAATACGATTTTCTTTGGTGGTTTTATTACAAGAGACATATGCTTTTTTATTTATTTTTAAACAGTTGGTAAGGGTAATATTCTAGAAAGTAAACTTAACACTACTGACTCTATCACACTTGACAGGTCTGGGAGGTCAGATGGGGGGTTGGGTGGAGCTCCACCATGCATGCAACATCTCATTGACTCCTTATGGAAAACACATTCTACTTACATGCCCACCAAATCTTTTCAAGATTGGATTGTTGGTAGTATACAGTAGTTCTGATAGTCTGCTCCATAGAGGCTATGATTCAGGCACTGACAATGTTTTATTTTAGACCATGTTCTGGGTTTGGTTTACTCTTAGTCTGACCTCTTCTCTCCCCTCTTCTTTTATTTGAAGAATTCCTACATACTTAACTTGTGATGATTTCAAATAACACTTAGAATATCACTTTCAGAATTATTTTGATGATAATATAACACATTGTCAGGACATATTCTGTTTTCAACTGCTTCTAAGCCATCAGAGACACATCTTAGCTTATGTATCTAAAAGAAAATAAAGGGTTTGGCAAAAGACCTTTAAGCCAGCGGCAGCTCCTCCTTTTTTAAGGTAGGGGAGCTGCCACTACCCATGCTGGTGAGGAGAGGAGAGTACCAAGTCCTGGCTCCCGGCGCCTGGGAAATGGAGCTGACAATGCATGCACACAAGTGGTGGCTTGAGTGCGCATGTGCAAACCTCCAGCTTCTATGGACCACATCAGCTTCAATCCAGAGAAGATGGATTGAGGCAGGTAGTGGTTTCCTACAGGAAGCCAGCTCTCGCTAATCGCAGCTTGGTCTGGCAGGTCACTGGAAAGTAATGGACACATCAACATATTGTGAGGTATTTGTTCCATTGCATCTGTGTTTTAAAACTGCTGAAAAGGTTACTTTAACTGCATGCACCCAAAGAACCTGGTTCCATCAGAAACAGCTACTGTCAAACATTGTCAGGTCTCACCAGACCTGAAAATCCATCACCACAAGCCATACTAAGACCTGAAAATATTCTCTAAAATAATAATAATTCATCTACACAGACGCTCCCATTCACTTTGAATGGGGCGCATGCAAATCAAAGATGCACGTGCACCTTGTTCGCTCCGGGCGGTCCGCCTTGCTGGGCACGACTAGGCACAGATGGAGCCACGATTAGCGTGGCTCCATCTGTAATAGAAACTTTCCTTGCTAATTATGAATATTTCTATCAAGAACTTACTGATAGACCCACTTTAGGAATTGATTTTTGTGATCCAGTGGATATTTTCTGCCTCTGATAGAGCTGTTACTCTCCCCCATACCTGATTTCAGATTAAGAGATTAATCAATTTCATCAATTCTATTCCCAGTGGGAAGACTCTGGGTCTAGAGGGTTTTAGTGCTGAAAGTGTTCAGCTTTATCCCCACATATCTTCATTTATTTAACCATTATAGCTCCATCTTGACTGGCCATTCTGCTGTCCCGGGCTTTAATGCAGCACAAAACATTGTCCTCCCCAAACTTTATAGGGACCCTAAATTGATCTCTTCTTATCATCCCATATCCTTGTTAAACCAAGACCTGAAAATTTTCTCTATGATAATAACAATGCATCTCCAAACATTACTAACAAAATTACTGTACCCTTCCCAGGTGGGATTTGTCAAGGGTCAGCATGCAGTACACAATATATTCCTGTTACTTGCATTGTAGATTCAGACACATCTGCACAAGGAAGAAGATGATATGATTGTTAGTTGTAATGCAGACAAAGCATTTGATAGAGTTACTTTGTTGCATCTTTTTCATATTTGCCACCAGGAATGCATTGGCCCATATATAATTCTTTAGACACCCAACCTTTCCAGCTTCACAGAGACACTAGGCAAGGTTGCTGTCTATCCATTGTTTTGTTTAATTTAGCACTGGAACCCTTACTACATACTTTCAAGTTGATAACTTACTGGCTGAGTAATTCTATAGCCTGTCATGAATTGAAAGTCTTGGCTTTTGCTGATGACTCATTGTTATACTTTAGTAACTCCAAAACAGCTCTTCTTTTAGATAAAATGTCAAAGATTTTTAGAAAATAGTTGTCTTTAAGAACAATTAAAATGGAATCTCCAGCATATTATTACTCAGCTAGGCTAGGTTAGTAGATCTATTTTCATTATCAATGATTGCCCATTACATTAAAATGTTTGAGTATTTTAATCCCTCAATACCTTTCCCACTTCTGTGCAGTCAATTTTAATAAAAAAGTCTCCCAAATTCTTGTAGACGTTCTAAAGATGGGCCCACCTCCCATTATATAAAATAAGCTATTGTCACTTATTTAAAATGGATAGATTTCCATGACTACTATACATTATTCAAATGCTGCCGCTACTTCCCCACAAGTGAGACTTGGAACTTTTGCATAAACCCTACAGAAATTCATGAGTAGTAAAATGTCCTAGGATCTCACTGTTTACTTTGCAATGATATCCTCATATGGCAGGTGTAAGCCAAAAGAGGCAATACAGATGGTGTAATGGTTAGTATTACTGCCTCACAGTACTGAGGCAGTAATACTCAACAGAGATTGAGCGGTCAGAGTGGTAGGAGGACAGTATCAAGCAGACAGAGAGTGAACGATCTGCAGGAGGAGAGAGTGATCCACAGTGTCAAAATCAGCAGAGAGGTCAAGAAGAATAAGCAGGGAGTAGTGGCTCTTGGATATGGCAGCAAGGATGCTATTACTGACTTTTGTGAAGACAGTTTCAGTGGAGTGAAGAAGACAAAAGCCAGATTTAAATGGGTCAAGCAGTGAGTGGGAGGACAGAAATGCAGTAAGGTGGTTGTAGACAATACGCTCAAGGAGTTTGAAAGAAAATGGGAGGAGAGAGATGGGATGGTAGTTGGAGATAGTGTTAAGATCAAGGGCGTCTTTTTAAGACTGGGGAAATAAGGGCTCATTTAAATAGAGAGTGGACAATGCCTGAAGTGAGGAAGAGATTAAAGAGGTGGTCAATACGGGAATAGGCAACAGGAGAGAGGTAGTGAAGGAGGCAGGAGGGATAAGGTCAAAAGGGGAGGTGGAAAGGGACAATGACTGTATGAGGAGATTTCATCTGCAAATACATGAGAGAAAGATGTCAGTGTTGATAAGATGGATGGGGAGGGCTGGTCATGAACAGGAGGGAATGGGGTGCTGAGGAACCAATGCCATGTGATGGCCTGGAGTCAGTTTTATTTGTAAAGGTGAGGTTGCATGTGATGGCCTGGAAATCTGCATAAGAGCACAATTGCCTCCACTGTTGCTCAGCAGTTTGTGATCATTTAGCAGGTATCTTGTGCATTTGGATTGCCAGAGTTGAGGTGTCGATCTACAAGGGTAAGTAGTGATTGCTGGAGCAACCGAGACAATAGGAAAAGTAAGGGAGACATTATAGAGGGACATGGTTTGTACAGGGCCAAAGAGAGACATGTTTAGCAATTTTTAGTAAAGGAAACATGCGGTTTTAAGTAATGAAAACATTTGTTTTTTAAGACATGCTTTCATTACTTTGTTCAATTAGCCAAAAGCATGCACAGATCAGTATGATGCATGCCCTGTGCATGCTTCTGTATGGAACAATAAAGATATCATTTTTTTTTAAATAACGACATGCAGGTCCCCCCCAAAAGCATAACCAGCCCTGGGCTCTTTGAGCCGGTCCTGGATGCAAAAATATGGGAAAAAATAGACTGGGGTTCCTTGTATTTAAAAAAACAGCATCTAGCTCTTGGACCGGTCCTGGTTCCAAAAATATTGGAGAAAAAAAAGTAGGGGTCCACCATATTTGTAAAACCAGGACTGGGCTCCACTAGCCAGGGAGGTGATGCTGCAGCCTTGGACAGTTTTATATAGGTCCCTGTGGCCACAGCATCACAACCCCCCAACTAGTCACCCCTGGCCGGGGTTCCCTGGGGGAATGGGGACCTTTAAAATAAAGGGGTCCCCCCTCCAGGCACACAAGGGCCAGGGGTGAAGCCCGAGGCTGTCCCCGGCAACCGTGGTCTATGGATGGCGTGCTGAAAGCCGTAGTGTGTAAAAAAATAATATTGCTGTTTGCTGTGAAACTACAAGTCCCAGCAAGCCTCCCTTTCATACTGGTACTCGGAGAACCACAAGTACCAGAATGCAGGGATTTAAAGAGCCCACTGATACCTGTAGTTCCACAACTAAAGAAATACCCATAAAAACACAAGGCACACACCTTGTCATAGTAAAATTTTATTTGCACATACAGTACATGCACATTTACACACTCACACATACTTACCTAGTGTCCCACGGATCCGCATGGTCCCCTTGTCTAGTAGAATCTACGGGTACCTGTTAACAATATTTTATACTCACCTAATCCTGTGTAGATCGATCCTCTTCAGTCCATGTAGGCATCCACAGGCTTAAAAAATAAGTAAAATGAAAAAACCCGGTCCTTCTTTTGTCCTCCATATTTTTGGAGCCAAAACCGGTCAAGAGCCCGGTGCTGGTTGTTTAAATATGGGGAACCCCAGTAAAAAAAAATCCCGTATTTTTGCAACCAGGACCGGCTCAAAGAGCCCGAGGATGGCTATGCTTTTGGTGGGGACCTGCCTGCCTTTTTTTTTTTTCTACAAAAAATTGTAACTATATCTTTACTTTTTCATACAGAAGCATGGATCTCACTGATCTGTGCATGTTTCTGGCAATCCCACCAGCCAGAAGCTGGTCTATTTATGTGCAATTTTTTGGTAATGTTTTAGGTGTGAGATGAAAACATCCTATTTAATTGCCCAAGTTGTGTCTTTGCAATGGCAAAACATTTGGATGCAATTTTTGCCATTGTGGTTTTTTAGACTGCAGGAAACATGCAATTTTGCATGTTTTCGCACTCCATTACATTTGCAATTTTTGTGTAATGAATCACACATTTTCAAAAATTGCACCCTATTACATCTGGCCATTGGTGTTAATAGCTTCAAGGTTTTGCTTTGCGATGGTAGCTTTTGGAGGCAGAGGTGCAGAATGTGTGAGGGGTAAGTTAAATGTAAGAAAGTGATGGTCAAAGAGAGGGAGTGGTGAATTGGTGTAATCAGAGATCTCACAAAGGTGAGTAAAGATTAAATCAAGTGAGTGCCCATTCAAATGGGTGAGGAGATAAAATGGGAGAGACCAAACAATGATGTGAATGTAAGGATTTTAGGGGCAGAGGTTTGTGTGGTGACTTCAAGTGGGATATTAATGTCACTTAAGATTAGGTAGGGAAGGTCTGAAGAGAGTAGGTGGGGGAGGAAGCAAAGTTGTCTAGGGATTTTGAAGGAGAGCCAGGAGGTGATAAATAACAACTTCTTAAAGGTGAACAGGTTGGAAGTGAATAGCATGAATGTAGAGAATGAAAGGGTTGGTACTGAAGGTATGAGTTAGTAAGAGTAACTGGAGGATAGAACGACCCCAACACCACCACCATGGCAACCTCCAGGCAAGGGTGTGAAAGAATGTGAAGCCCCCAAAAGAGAAGTGGGAGAAGTGGTGTCAGAGGGGGGAAATCCAGGTTTCACTGATTGCTAGGAGATTCTGGGAGTTGAAGATGAAGAAGTAGTTGGTGGGGATCAGTTTCTTACAGACAGATTTGGCATTTCAGAGGCCACAGGAGACTAGTACCTGGTTAAGTCTATATGCCTGGGTCATCTACCAACTATTATCGGCTGATGTCTACTAATACCATCTATTATACACATTTCAACAGATTTAGACAGCACTGAGTTTCTAACTACTACAGTACGCATTTTTCTTTTATGTCTCTGTTGTACTTTTTTATGCATTTTATGAACTGCATGCAGTTTATGTCTTGCATTACTTGTTTTTAACTAGTCTTAGCACTTTGTACGACACTGTGGGCCACTTTTGGCTCCCAATAAAAATGAATGATAATAATAATTTAGTATACTTCATTTACATTTAACTTGCTTTTAGTCCTTTTTAGCATATACATTTTCTTATACAACACTGTTCCCAATTCTATCAATTATTAAGAAGAGCAAGGAGTGATAAAGATTCACGGTAGTGGCACCTAGTATACTAAGGAAATGTGTTAAACATTGGCACCTTTCTACAAAAACTAAAAAGATTTTTTAAATGCAATCACCGTAATATCAGTGAGTATGTAGAACATAAGAGTCATATTTTATAATCAAAAGATAACAAGGATTTTAAAATCAAATATTCTATAAATTGTGTAACCACTTCAGTTTATTACTACAGTATCAAGAGAATCTCTACATGATGGTATATAAGGGGAAGACAAAACATATTGTTCAAACTGCGCTTACAAGAGCATGTCAGAAATATTAGGAATGGAGTAGAGACCCATATAGTAACTTTAAGCATTTCTATAATCGTGACCATGAAATTCAAAGTGATATAAACTGTAACAGTAGGTGAAGGAGGAGGTGACCATGCTTTAGCAGTGGCCTCCAACCTTAATTGGGGTGTGAGCTACTTTCGGGGAAAAAAACCTCTGGAAGAGCTACCCCCTCCCCCCAATGTACGCGCATTCCTGTGAAAGTGGGTGTGGGCTCACAAAAGTGGGTGCAGTCATACAAAAGTGGGTGTGGCTTCGCAACAGTAATGCCCCCCTGCGTTGTGCCAGATACACAAGTAATGACCCCCCACAGTGCCAAATACACATGTAATGTCCCTCAGCAGTGCCAGATACACAAATCAGGCCTCCCAGCAATGACAGATACACAAATAATGCCTCATAGCAGTGCCAGCTATACAAATAATGCCCCCAGCAGTGCCAGATACACAAACAATGCCCCCCCCAGCAGTGACAGATACACAAATAGTGCCCCCAGCAGTGCCACATATACAATTAGTGCCCCCCAGCAGTGCCACATATACAATTAGTGCCCTTCAGCAGTGCCACACATATAATTAAGGTCCCCAGCAGTGCCAGATATACTAATAATGCCTCCCCCCAGCAGTGCAAGATACACAAATAACGCCTCCTCCCCAGCAGTGCTCACAATTGTTGCCCCCCGCATCCGCCACTGTGTTTGAGGGGAGGAGATGAGAAGAGTCAGGCAGCCACAGTGCGTCGGACCGCCAGCCAATCAGAGCTCACGGCTCCTGATTGGCTAGTGGTCTGCACCATATTTCAAATGGCTGCGCGCGGTCGGAGATGTCAGCAGCGCTGCCGCGGGTACTTACTTCAGAGCGAGGAGATGCGCTGTGGCTGCCTGCCAGTTGACTGGCCCCAAAATAGTCCCCAAACAGCACATGATGCAAAGAAAAAAAGAGGCGCACCAAGGTCGCTGTGTGACTAAGCTAAGCGACACAAGTGGCCGACACAAACACCTGGCCCATCTAGGAGTGGCACTGCAGTGTCAGACAGGATGGCACTTCAAAAAATTGTCCCCAAACAGCACATGATACAAAGAAAAAAAAAGGCGCACCAAGGTCGCTGTGTGACTAAGCTAAGCGACACAAGTGGCCGACACAAACACCTGGCCCATCTAGGAGTGGCACTTCAGTGTCAGACAGGATGGCACTTAAAAAAATCGTCCCCAAACAGCACATGATGCAAAGAAAAATGAAAGAAAAAAGAGGTGCAAGATGGAATTGTCCTTGGGCCCTCCCACCCACTCTTATGTTGTATAAACAGGACATGCACACTTTAACGAACCCATCATTTAAGCGACAGGGTCTGCCACACGACTGTGACTGAAATGACTGGTTGGTTTGGGCCCCCACCAAAAAAGAAGCAATCAATCTCTCCTTGCACAAACTGGCTCTACAGAGGCAAGATGTCCACCTCATCATCATCCTCCGATTTCTCACAGCTTACACTGTGTACATCCCCTTCCTCACAGATTATTAATTCGTCCCAACTGGAATCCACCATCTCAGATCCCTGTGTACTTTCTGGAGGCAATTGCTGGTGAATGTCTCCACGGAGGAATTGATTATAATTCATTTTGATGAACATCTTCTCCACATTTTCTGGAAGTAACCTCGTACGCCGATTGCTGACAAGGTGAGCGGCTGCACTAAACACTCTTTCAGAGTACACACTGGAGGGCGGGCAACTTAGGTAGAATAAAGCCAGTTTGTGCAAGGGCCTCCAAATTGCCTCTTTTTCCTGCCAGTATACATACTGACTGTCTGACGTGCCTACTTGGATGCGGTCACTCATATAATCCTCCACCATTCTTTCAATGGTGACAGAATCATATGCAGTGACAGTAGACAACATGTCAGTAATCGTTGGCAGGTCCTTCAGTCCGGACCAGATGTCAGCACTCGCTCCAGACTGCTCTGCATCACCGCCAGCGGGTGGGCTCGGAATTCTTTGCCTTTTCCTCGCACCCCCAGTTGCGGGAGAATGTGAAGGAGGAGCTGTTGACGGGTCACGTTCCGCTTGACTTGACAATTTTCTCACCAGCAGGTCTTTGAACCTCTGCAGACTTGTGTCTGCTGGAAAGAGAGATACAACGTAGGTTTTAAATCTAGGATCGAGCACGGTGGCCACAATGTAGTGCTCTGATTTCAACAGATTGACCACCCGTGAATCCTGGTTAAGCGAATTAAGGGCTCCATCCACAAGTCCCACATGCCTAGCGGAATCGCTCTGTTTTAGCTCCTCCTTCAATGTCTCCAGCTTCTTCTGCAAAAGCCTGATGAGGGGAATGACCTGACTCAGGCTGGCAGTGTCTGAACTGACTTCACGTGTGGCAAGTTCAAAGGGTTGCAGAACCTTGCACAACATTGAAATCATTCTCCACTGCGCTTGAGTCAGGTGCATTCCCCCTCCTTTGCCTATATCGTGGGCCGATGTATAGGCTTGAATGGCCTTTTGCTGCTCCTCCATCCTCTGAAGCATATAGAGGGTTGAATTCCACCTCGTTACCACCTCTTGCTTCAGATGATGGCAGGGCAGGTTCAGGACTGTTTGCTGGTGCTCCAGTCTTCGACATGCGGTGGCTGAATGCCGAAAGTGGCCCGCAATTCTTCGGGCCACCGACAGGATCTCTTACACGCCCCTGTCGTTTTTAAATAATTCTGCACCACCAAATTCAATGTATGTGCAAAACATGGGACGTGCTGGAATTTGACCAGATGTAATGCACGCACAATATTGCTGGCGTTGTCCGATGTCACAAATCCCCAGGAGAGTCCAATTGGGGTAAGCCATTCTGCGATGATGTTCCTTAGTTTCCGTAAGAGGTTGTCAGCTGTGTGCCTCTTATGGAAAGCGGTGATACAAAGCGTAGCCTGCCTAGGAACGAGTTGGCGTTTGCGAGATGCTGCTACTGGTGCCGCCGCTGCTGTTCTTGCTGCGGGAGGCAATACATCTACCAAGTGGGCTTTCACAGTCATATACTCCTGAGTCTGCCCTGCTCTACTTGTCCACATGTCCGTGGTTAAGTGGACATTGGGTACAACTGCATTTTTTAGGACAATGGTGACTCTTTTTCTGACGTCTGTGTACATTCTCGGTATCGCCTGCCTAGAGAAATGGAACCTAGATGGTATTTGGTACCGGGGACACAGTACCTCAATCAAGTCTCTAGTTGCCTGTGAATTAACGGTGGATACCGGACACACGTTTCTCACCACCCAGGCTGACAAGACCTGAGTTATCCGCTTTGCAGCAGGATGACTGCTGTGATATTTCATCTTCCTCGCAAAGGACTGTTGGACAGTCAGTTGCTTACTGGAAGTAGTACAAGTGGTCTTCCGACTTCCCCTTTGGGATGACGATCGACTCCCAGCAGCAGCAACAGCAGCGCCAGCAGCAGCAGGCGTTACACTCAAGGATGCATCGGAGGAATCCTAGGCAGGAGAGGACTCGTCAGACTTGCCAGTGACATGGCCTGCAGGACTATTGGCTTTCCTGTGTAAGGTGGAAATTGACACTTGGTGGTGTGGTTTGCACTGGGAGCTTGGTTACAAGAGGAAGGGATTTAGTAGTCAGTGGACTGCTTCCGCTGTCATCCAAAGTTTTTGAACTTGTCAGTGACTTCTGATGAATGCAGTCCAGGTGACGTATAAGGGAGGATGTTCCTAGGTGGTTAATGTCCTTACCCCTACTTATTACAGCTTGACAAAGGCAACACACGGCTTGACACCTGTTGTCCGCATTTGTGTTGAAATAATTCTACACCGAAGAGGTGATTTTTTTTGTATTTTGACCAGGCATGTCAATGGCCATATTCGTCCCAAGGACAACAGGTGTCTCCCGGGGTGCCTGACTTAAACAAACCACCTCACCATCAGAATCCTCCTTGTCAATTTCCTCCCCAGCGCCAGCAACACCCAAATCCTCATCCTGGTGTACTTCAACAGTGACATCTTCAATTTGACTATCAGGAACTGGACTGCGGGTGCTCCTTCCAGCACTTGCAGGGGGCGTGCAAATGGTGGAAGGTGCAAGCTCTTCCCATCCAGTGTTGGGAAGGTCAGGCATCGCAACCGACACAATTGGACTCTCCTTGGGTATTTGTGATTTAGAAGAACGCACAGTTCTTTGCTGTGCTTTTGCCAGTTTAAGTCTTTTCATTTTTCTAGCGAGAGGATGAGTGCTTCCATCCTCATGTGAATCTGAACCACTAGCCATGAGCATAGGCCAGGGCCTCAGCCGTTCCTTGCCACTCCGTGTTGTAAATGGCATATTGGCAAGTTTACGCTTCTCATCAGACGCTTTCTGTCACGATCCGGGTATCTGGACGCCATTATTTACCTTTCAGGTGTCTTCTAAGGCTGGCTCAGCGTCCTAGGCCCGGTTCCCAGCTATGTTGCTAGCATTCATATGTCATGTCTCATCTTTGCTGATACATGGATATTGTTCTTCCAATGCCCGGGCGACTGGCATGGCGTCACCTGCCGGCGGGGCTTTGGGCATCGTCTACTATTCTCAAGGCATTACATGGTATGTGGCACTCTTCACCTACTGCGACCGCGGCCATCCATGCTGGAGGTTTGAGACGCAAGTCGGCGTTCTCTGTGTTCACCGCCGCCATTACAGAGGAATCTCCATGTGGTGTTACAAACAAGGTTTCCCTCCACTGGCCGATATGGGCGCAGCCATCTTAGTTCTAGTCACATGATCCTGACCTCCAATACCTAGCTCCGCTGAAGTCTGCCTAATTGCTCATCCAATCCCTGCATACCTAAGGGTATAAAGGGATTGAGCCTGCACCAGGAAATCGTCAGTGCTTTGGTTGTCTAACCTTGTTTCCAGTCTCTCTCTCCTGTGGTTGTTTTCATTCCACGTTTCCAGCTCCTGTTTCCAGTTACCACTAAGAGACCCGCACCAGCTTACCACCTTGCGGTGCAGCCTGACTCTGCAGTCTTCTGTGTTTGCTCCAGCTTCCAGCTACAGTTTCATCTGCTTCCAGCGGTCAGCTTCCAGCAGTGATCAGCTTCCCTAAAGAGCCGGTGCTTCTCCAGTGGATACCTGCATACCATCTGTACCCGCAAACCATCGGTACCCGCACACCATCGGTTCCTATATCCTCGCTCCCTAGCTTCATTCTACTATTTGGCTGGTTCCATCCAGTATCCACTCCATGTTCTAACACCTGGCTGGTTCCATCCAGCATCCACAGCAGCTACCTCAACTACAGTGTTACCGGCTTCCAGTGATACATCTGCTGGTGTGTTCCTTGGCTACACTTAACACTACGGACGGGTCTGCTAAGGACATTCCATCTCTGGGACATTAAGAACTGTACCTACTGCTACCAGTACCCTGTGGCCATTGCCAAACCCATAGTTATCCTGAAACTGTTTTATCATATCTGCTGTATATCTTCATTCATTTATCACTGCTGTGAATACGTGGAGTTCTGTTAATAAACTTTTATTGACTTTTAATCCTGGTTGTCGTGGTCACGCCTTCGGGCAACCTTTCTACAGCTTACTCATATGTCCAGGGGTCTGATTAAACCTCCGAAATTTAGCTTCACCTCAGCCCCTACAACTGAGGCTTCCTCCTGTCAGCTCAGGCCCTCAGTTGTGACAGTAAGCACTGACCATATGAATCCAGCCGGAGATCAGGATCAAGTGGCCAGGCCAATGCAAGACCTGGCAGCCAGACTCGAACATCAGGAGGCTGCACAAGGCCACATTATCCGCTGTCTCCAGGATCTCTCTACTCGGCTGGATGGGATCCAAACGACCCTCCGTGGATCAGGGGCGTCCGGTGCGTCCACCACAGTGACACTAGTTGTGACCCCACCCACCTTACCCATTTCTGCTCCACGTCTTCATCTTCCAACGCCAGCAAAATTTGATGGATCTCCAAGATCTTGCAGGGGATTTCTCAATCAATGTGAAATACATTTTGAGCTACAACCTGGCAGTTTCCCTAGTGAACGCACTAAAATTGCTTATATTATTTCCCTCCTTAGTGACTCAGCCCTTGATTGGGCATCACCTTTATGGGAGAAATCCGACACCCTGTTGTCCTCATATACTGACTTTGCAACGACATTCAGGCGCATCTTCGACGAGCCAGGCCATGTAACTTCAGCTTTTTCTGAGACTCTTCGTTTACGCCAAGGAACGCGTACTGTGGGACAGTACCTAATACAGTTCAAGATCCTGGCATCCGAACTGGCATGGAACGACGAAGCCCTGTATGCTGCATTCTGGCATGGCTTATCTGAACGCATCAAGGACTAATTAGCTACCAGAGACTTGCCCTCTAAGTTGGATGAGCTAATATCTCTATGTACGAAAGTTGATCTACGGTTCAGAGAAAGAGCAACTGAGCGGGGAAGGTCATCTATCCCAAAATCTTCTGCTCCTCCTCCTCGTCAACCGTCTCCATCCAAAGATGAGTCCATGCAAATTGGTCGTTCCCTTCTATCTCCAGCTGAGCGTCGAAGACGTCTTTCTGAGTCCCTCTGTCTTTACTGTGCAGCTCCGTCTCATGCAATCAATGCCTGTCCAAAACGTCCGGGAAACATCAAGTCCTAGCCCGCCAAGTAGAGGGCCGGCTAGGAGTAATGCTCTCCTCTCCATCTCCTCAATATTGTAATCTCCCAGTCTCGCTTCAAATTGTTCAACGTTATAGGAACGTCATTGCCCTCCTAGATTCCGGAGCAGCTGGGAATTTCATAACTGAAGCATATGTTAAACGGTGGTCCCTACCCACTGAGAGACTTTCCTCGTCCATATGTTTGACTGCCGTGGATGGCAGTAAGATTTTTGATGCAGTTATTTCTTTAAGAACTCTACCAGTTCGTCTGAGAGTAGGAGTTCTTCACTCTGAATTAATTTATTTTCTAGTTATTCCAAGAGCCACACATCCAGTGGTTTTGGGCCTTCCATGGCTTCATCTCCATAACCCATTGATTGACTGGACAACTACTCAAATCCTGGCATGGGGCCCTTCCTGTACTGAGACCTGTTTGTCCAAAGTGCTTCCTGTGTGTTCTTCCTCCTCCAAGTCATTTGATGTTCCACCTCCTCCGTATCAAGATTATACGGACGTGTTCAGTAAAGCTTCTGCCGATACCCTTCCTCCTCATAGGGAATGGGACTGTCCGATCGATCTCATCCCGGGGAAGGTTCCACCTCGAGGCTAAACCTATCCGTTGTCTTTACCAGAAACGCATTCTATAGAAGAATATATTAAGGAGAATCTGGCGAAGGGTTTCATTCGACCTTCTTCCTCCCCAGCTGGCGCAGGTTTCTTCTTCGTTAAGAAGAAAGACGGTGGCCTGCGGCAATGCATCGACATACAGAGGCTTGAACGACATCACTGTCAAGAACCGATATCCTCTACCCTTGATTACAGAACTCTTCGATCGAGTTAGCGGAGCAATCATCTTCACGAAATTAGATTTGAGGGGTGCCTACAACCTCATCCGGATCCGAGAGGGTGACGAGTGGAAGACCGCATTTAACACCCGTGATGGACATTATGAGTACCTCGTCATGCCTTTCGGATTAAGTAATGCTCCAGCTGTCTTACAGCATTTCGTGAACGAGATCTTCAGAGACATCTTATATCGCCATGTCATGGTTTATCTAGATGATATACTTATCTTTGCCAACAATCTGGAAGAACATCGTTTCTGGGTAAAGTACACAAAGTAATTGAAGCGCTGTGTAGTCAGAATATCTATTTTAAGAATTTATTATCACATACAAACAATTATACATACAACATAAAATATTTTTTTATACACACGGCCGGTGCTAAAATTAATAAAAAACCAAGTAACCTCGGTATCAATTCATAATACACAATCCTACGCTCTTGGTATCCACTACCATCAAATCATCTCAGCTACCAAGTAATGCTCATAGAACAATCAATAAGTAATTCATAAACCACTGAAATATATATTAATAATTGATTGATATGTGTCCTTAATAATACTGATGGAGTATTGATGAAATAAATCAGCAATTGATTAGTAAGAGTCTTTAGTGAATTAATTGGTAATCAACAACTATTTTCAATCAGAGCTCTGTCCACAGCTGTTAGTAAATTTTATCACATGCAAAACTGGTTGCTTTAAACACGGCTGATGAAATATTGATGAAATAAATCAGCAATTGATTAGTATACGTCTTTAGTGAATTGATTAGTGATCAACAACTATTTTCAGTCAGGGCTCTATCCACAGCTGTTAGTAAGATTTTATCACATGCAAAACTGGTTGCTTTAAACACGGCTCCATCCACACCTGTTAGTAGAATTATACATGCATTGCTGAATGTTTAGTTGTTGAAGTAGCCAGATCAACTGTGATCTTAATATATTATTGCAAATCTTAGCATTGATATTACTGGCTACTTCAACAACTAAACATTCAGCAATGCATGTATAATTCTACTAACAGCTGTGGATGGAGCCGTGTTTAAAGCAACCAGTTTTGCATGTGATAAAATCTTACTAACAGCTGTGGATAGAGCCCTGACTGAAAATAGTTGTTGATCACTAATCAATTCACTAAAGACGTATACTAATCAATTGCTGATTTATTTCATCAATATTTCATCAGCCGTGTTTAAAGCAACCAGTTTTGCATGTGATAAAATCTTACTAACAGCTGAGGACAGAGCTCTGATTGAAAATAGTTGTTGATTACCAATTAATTCACTAAAGACTCTTACTAATCAATTGCTGATTTATTTCATCAATACTCCATCAGTATTATTAAGGACACATATCAATCAATTACTAATATATATTTCAGTGGTTTATGAATTACTTATTGATTGTTCTATGAGCATTACTTGGTAGCTGAGATGATTTGATGGTAGTGGATACCAAGAGCGTAGGATTGTGTATTATGAATTGATACCGAGGTTACTTGGTTTTTTATTAATTTTAGCACCGGCCGTGTGTATAAAAAATTATTTTATGTTGTATGTATAATTGTTTGTATGTGATAATAAATTCTTAAAATAGATATTTTGACTACACAGCGCTTCAATTACTTTGTGTACTTGGGAAACTTTTTTTGGAGAATCAGTGATCTCCTTTTTGAGGCTGCAGTGTATTCAGAATAGTGGAGAAACTGTTACATAGGAGGTCCCCATTGACAGTCTGCGCCTATATTTTTATTTAAGTTTCTGGGTAAAGGAAGTTCTGTCCCGTCTCCGTGTCAATCATCTCTATTGCAAATTGGAGAAGTGTGTTTTTGAAGTTAAATGCATCCCGTTTCTAGGCTACATTGTGTCCGGTTCCGGACTGGAGATGGTTCCCGAGAAACTACAAGCAATCCAGAATTGGCCGATACCTTTAACCCTCAAAGGGTTACAGAGATTTTTAGGTTTCGCCAATTATTACAGAAAGTTTATACGAGACTTTTTCACCATTGTGGCACCTATCACTGCGTTAACCAAGAAGGGTGCTAACCCGTCCAAGTGGTCTGAAGAAGCTACGCAAGCCTTTCATCTATTAAAGCAACGATTCATCTCTGCTCCGGTTTTGAAACAGCCCGACATCAACTCACCTTTCATCCTTGAGGTGGATGCCTCTTCTGTTGGAGTAGGGGTGGTGCTTTCCCAGAGAGCTAAAGATGGTCATCTACATCCTTGCAGCTTCTTCTCCCGGAAGTTTTCTCCAGCTGAGCGCAACTATGCCATTGGCGATCAGGAGTTGCTGGCAATCAAACTCGCTCTGGAGGAGTGGAGATACCTGCTGGAGGGAGCTTCTCATTCTGTTACTATACTTACCGATCACAAGAATCTTTTGTATTTGAAAGGCACACAATGTCTTAATCCTCGTCAGGCCAGATGGGCACTTTTCTTTTCTAGGTTCGACTTTAAACTCCAGTTTTGTCCGGGCTCTCAGAATTGCAAGGCCGATGCCCTTTCCCGCTCTTGGGAGCAAGAAAATGAGTCGGAGTCTTCTGACAAGCATCCTATTATCAATCCGTTGGCATTCTCCACGGTAAGGATGGACTCTACGCCCCCACCAGGGAAAAGTTTTGTGAAGTCGGTGTTAAGGAAGAAGCTCATGCATTGGGCACATGCTTCCCGTTTTGCCGGACATACAGGCATTCAGAAAACCCTTGAGTTCATCTCTAGGTCTTATTGGTGGCCAACTCTGAAGAAGGACGTCATGGAGTTTATTGCTTCTTGCCCAAAGTGTGCCCAACACAAAGTATCCCGCCAGTCGCCTGCGGGGCAACTGGTTCCATTATCTGTTCCCCGTCGACCGTGGACCCATTTGTCGATGGACTTCGTCACAGACCTGCCTATGTGCAACAAGTTTAATACCATCTGGGTAGTGGTTGACCAGTTTACCAAGATGGCACATTTCATTCCCCTCACCGGTCTTCCGTCAGCTTCCAAGTTGGCTCAAGTATTCATTCAGGAAATCTTCCGATTACACGGTCTTCCCGAGGAGATCATCTCTGATAGAGGAGTACAATTCGTAGCCAAATTCTGGCGAAGTTTGTGTCAAGCCCTCCAAGTCAAATGAAAGTTCTCTACAGCTTACCATCCTCAGACCAATGGTCAAACTGAGAGGGTGAATCAGGACTTGGAGGCCTTCATCCGCATCTATGTGTCTTCCTCTCAAGATGACTGGGTTCAACTTCTTCCCTGGGCCGAGTTCAGCCATAATAACCAATATCATTCCTCATCTTCTTCAACACCATTCTTCATCAACTACGGATTCCACCCTAAAGCAGAATTCCAGCCGCTTCCAGCGACTTCTGTACCAGCAGTTGATATCACCTTGCGCCAGTTTTCAAACAACTGGAAAAATGTTCGAGCGGCCCTGCTCAAAGCATCATTTAGATACAAGAAGTTTGCAGATAAGAAGCGTAGGGCAGTTCCTGCCCTCAAAGTGGGTGATCGTGTGTGGTTGTCTACAAAGAATTTGAGATTGAGAGTTCCAAGCATGAAGTTTGCGCCCCGTTACAAGTTATCAATCCTGTTGCTTGCAAACTCCAGTTACCCCCATTCTTGAAAATTCCTAGGACATTCCATGTTTCCCTTCTGAAACCGCTGATCCTGAATCGATTCCATTCTGCACTACCTTCGGCTCCTAAAGTACAGACTCAACGGGGAGTTGAGTATGAAGTTGCCAAGATTCTGGATTCACGTTTCCGTTATGGTCAGTTACAATATCTTATTGATTGGAAGGGCTATGGCCCTGAGGAACGCTCTTGGACCAATGCTTCAGATGTCCATGCTCCTACCTTGGTCCGGAATTTCCACTCCAGATTTCCTCAGTGTTATGAACCACAGGTAGTGGTTCATTCCTATTTTATGTTTATAGTTGTCTTGCAGGCCAGGATTTCCTGTTGTTCTGGTTTAAGAAGACTCTTGTTTGCTGCCGGTGGTGAGTCTGTGTAATTGCAGCTTGTTCCCATGTGTTCAGCCTCACCTGTCTGTTAATTGCACCTCTCAGTTGTGCAGCAGGGCAGCTGCACGACATAATTAATTAGGACTCTCTGTTATATTCTGGCTCAGTGCAATACACAGACGCTGGTGATAGTTCCAGAGTTCTTGAGTTCTGAGCTAGTCCCTGCCAGTTCCTGAGCTCCTGTCTAGCAGTGTCTGTCTAGCTGCTTCCAGTGTCGGTTCCAGTGTCAGTTCCAGTGTCGGTTCCAGTGTCTGATCCCATGTCCTGCCGTGAAGCGTTCCTGACCAGAAGTCCTGTGGCTTTGTCTGTGCCTGGTCGAGTATCTGGCTTCTTGGTGTCCACTGGTCTGTCGTTTGGGATTCTGCCAGTCCTCTGGTTCTGAGAGTCTGTGTCGGCTACATTGGGGGTTCCTGTCCGTTTGCCAATATTTGTACCGGTTCCGTGAGTAGCGGCTTTGCCGCGTCCGTCGGCCTAGGCCGCAGTATTCTTTGGTTATATTTGTTACTGGTGTTGTGCAGAGGGTTCTGCTTATGCTGTCACCGCCGGTACACAACAGTATTGTGTCGGCGTGTAGACAGCATTTCCTTTGTTGTTCTTTTCCTTTGGCGGCGTGCCGCACATATATTTAGTTTTAGGGTTGTTAGTAGCCCCTAGCCTTCTGTTTGCTTTAGTTAGAGGTCCCCTTGTTATTATCCTGTCTCGGTTCATGCCTTGTCTCACTCTAAGACCTGGGGGCATCGGAGTTGGGCAGACCTAATCTGCCCTTCAAACGCGGCTGCCGTGGGCCCAAGAAACCAAAGTCACTCAGGCGTGAACTGACCACACGGGTGAAACAATGGAGATAGGGTGCTTGGGGCTATTTCCACACCACACCTTATTTCAGCGTCACGTTCTGGTGCTCTGGACTCACTACGCAACATCTCCCTTGTTCTGAGCACCAGGAACCTAACATTATCAGCAGCCATACAACAAAAAAGAAACAAAGCTAAATAGTAGTTCTTTCTTTTTTGGTCCAGTGTCTTGTCTAGAATTCAGTGTTTAGAATCCAGTCCGGTGTGCAGAATCCAGTCCTGTCTAGAATTCAGTGTGCAGAATCCAGTCCGGTGTGCAGATTCCAGTACTGTCTAGAATTCAGTGTGCAGAATCCAGTCCGGTGTTTAGAATCCAGTCCTGTCTAGAACTCAGTGTGCAGAATCCAGTCCGGTGTTTAAAAATCCAGTCTTGTCTTGTCTAGTTTAAAAATCCAGTCCAGTCTTGTCTTGTCTAGAATCTTGTCTAAGAATCTTGTCTTAGAATCGTGTCTAGTCTTGTCTTGTCTAGTTTGAAATCCTCCTATGCCTACTATGCAAGCCCTGCAAGCATATCTCTCAGCCCTGAACTCTGCTTTCAGTGCTTTGAAACGTGAGCGGCTGGAAGTTTTGCAGCAATCCTTAAAGCAACTGCAAAACCTTCTGACCAAAATTTTGCTTATTTTTCCAGAAGTTGTTGAGAGTTCATCCTCTAAAGAGACTCTTGTTCACAGTATGGTGACAAGTGAATCCTCAGGTTTAATTAAAGAGAAAAGGTTTAAAAGTTTTCCTCGGCCCAGGCTCTCAGAAGAGGAGCATCTGCATCGCAGAATCTCAAATTTATGCCTATATTGTGGGGGTTTAGGCCACTATCTGCAGACCTGTGAGTTGCGCAAGCCAAAGTGTGGTGACAAGTCCTGCCCACTGGCCAAGTTGAGTCAGGATACAAGACCTACTCCTGTCTCTACTGTGGCAGAGGTACTTGTCACACAACCCACACTAAAAAGCACTCTGTCCTATAATTGGGGTCCTTGGGCTAGGGAGCCCCATTATAGATTCAGGAACCAAAGGAGAATGTTTCTCTCCTCTCTTGATTTTCCTGTTGAAGCAGAGTTGCAAACCCCTGGAGCGGTGCCCGATGCCCAGGGTCCTGGAGCGGTACCCGATGCCCAGGGTCCTGGAGCGGTACCCGATGCCCAGAGTCCTGAAGCGATACCCGATGCCCAGAGTCCTGGAGCGGTACCCGATGCCCAGAGTCCTGGAGCGGTACCCGATGCCCAGAGTCCTGGAGCGGTACCCGATGCCCAGAGTCCTGGAGCGGTACCCGATGCCCAGAGTCCTGGAGCAGTACCCGATGCCCAGAGTCCTGGAGCGATACCTGATGCCCTGGGTCATAGAGGGACATTGAATATTATAGCTCAGGTGTCAACACCAGAAGGGATCTCAGAAGCTGTTACCCCAGGTAGGGACTTGAAAAGCGCAACTCCAGAGAAGGTGTCTAAAACCATAGTTCTAGAAGGGAACTCGATAAGCAAAACCCCAGAAGGGATCTTTGAAGTAATATCCCCAAGTGGGGTCTCGAGAGACACAGCCCCAGAGAAGGGTCTAGAAGTCGCTTCCCCAGGAAAAGACTCAAGAGGCATAGCGTTAGTGGAGGTTCTGAAGGTTATAACTTCAGCAAAAGTCCCGTAAGTCATTGTCCCGGGAGAAGTTTCGATAATTATCGACTCAGAGAGGGAGGCTGATGGCCCGGTCCCAGAGAGGGAGGCTGATGGCCCGGTCCCAGAGAGGGAGGCTGACGGCCCGGTCCCAGAGAGGGAGGCTGACGGCTCGGTCCCAAAGAGGGAGGCTGACGGCCCGGTCCCAGTAAAAGAATCTGAGGTGCTGCCCCCAGTGGGGTTCCCGAAGGCCACTGCCCCAGAGGGGGTTCTGAGGGCCACTGCCCCGGGTGGGGTTCAGAAAGTCACTACCCCGGGTGGGGTTCCGAGGGCCACTGCCCCGAGTGGGGTTCAGAAAGTCACTACCCCGGGTGGGGTTCCGAGGGTCACTGCCCCAGGTGGGGTTCCGAAGGTCACTGCCCCAGGTGGGGTTCAGAAAGTCACTGCCCCAGGTGGGGTTCAGAAAGTCTCAGCCTCGAGTAAGGTCAGTAGTGACCAGGTCCTAGCAAAGCACTCTAGTCAGTCAGATGGGAAGGAAGCAGTTCCTGACTCTGTTAATATCTCAACATCTATAATCTTTGATGGGGACTTAGTCCAATTTATGGCGCTTTACAAACACTATTACATCATTATGTTATCTAGACCATTTCTGGGCATCACTTCAGAGAACCTTGTGCTCTATCTGATATATTCCTTTAGAGGGGAGCCTTGTGAGTGGGCATCCAATTTAATGAAAACTGAAGATCCCATTCTTCAGGATCCCCCAACATTCAGTGATGCAGTTATTAAAAGATATAGTTCCAAAGAAATTGGTTCAGGTTCCTCTAGGTCACCCGTCTCATCTGCTGAGAGTTCACCGTATACTGTAAACTCGGCACAAGAGTCTCAGCCCGTTGTTTTGACTGTAGGATGTGCCTTTCTGTCTTCTTCTAATAGTAGTACTTTGCCTGAAAGTTCAGCTCCCAAGGTTAAGAAACCAATCTCTGATTTGAACCCAGCCTTGCTGGGAGGTACCATCAGTTCAGACAATGTTTGGGGAATTACCTTGGTCAGACCTCAAGAATTTGTAAAAATAATAATAAGAAAAATAAATAATTATTGACTCTTGCCTTGATATATAAAAAAAAAAGATTTTTTTTCCATTGTCTTGTGTCCAGTGGCAACCGTCAAGGGGGGGGGGGGGGGGGGCACTGTTACAAGCTGTTGCCATAGCTTGTTTCTGTTTTCTTGCCTGTTAGACCAGTGTGTCATGTTTTTTTTTTGTATCCCTTGTTTTGGAAAGTCTGAAGTTTGGGGTCCGTTGACCCCTCCTCAAGGGGGGGGGGGTACTGTTATGAGCCACTGCTGTGGCTCATTCCTGTTTTGCATTTTGGTTATGTATTTTATGTTATACTTCTGTTTCTGTTCCCGGTGGGTGTCATGGGGTGTTAGGAGCCCACCCTTAAGGAGAGGGTACTGTTATGAACCACTGGTAGTGGTTCATTCCTATTTTATGTTTATAGTTGTCTTGCAGGCCAGGATTTCCCGTTGTTCTGGTTTAAGAAGACTCTTGTTTGTTGCCGGTGGTGAGTCTGTGTAATTGCAGCTTGTTCCCATGTGTTCAGCCTCACCTGTCTGTTAATTGCACCTCTCAGTTGTGCAGCAGGGCAGCTGCATGACATAATTAATTAGGACTCTCTGTTATATTCTGGCTCAGTGCAATACACAGACGCTGGTGATAGTTCCAGAGTTCTTGAGTTCTGAGCTAGTCCCTGCCAGTTCCTGAGCTCCTGTCTAGCAGTGTCTGTCTAGCTGCTTCCAGTGTCGGTTCCAGTGTCGGTTCCAGTGTCTGATCCCGTGTCCTGCCGTGAAGCGTTCCTGTCCAGAAGTCCTGTGGCTTTGTCTGTGCCTGGTCGAGTATCTGGCTTCTTGGTGTCCACTGGTCTGTCGTTTGGGATTCTGCCAGTCCTCCGGTTCTGAGAGTCTGTGTCGGCTACATTGGGGGTTCCTGTCCGTTTGCCAGTATTTGTACCAGTTCCGTGAGTAGCGGCTTTGCCGCGTCCGTCGGCCTAGGCCGCAGTATTCTTTAGTTATATTTGTTACTGGTGTTTTGCAGAGGGTTCTGCTTATGCTGTCACCTTCGGTACACAACAGTATTGTGTCGGCATGTGGACAGCATTTCCTTTGTTGTTCTTTTCCTTTGGCGGCGTGACGCACATATATTTAGTTTTAGGGTTGTTAGTAGCCCCTAGCCTTCTGTTTGCTTTAGTTAGAGGTCCCCTTGTTATTATCCTGTCTCGGTTCACGCCTTGTTTCACTCTAAGACCTGGGGGCATCGGAGTTGGGCAGACCTAATCCGCCTTTCAAACGCGGCTGCCGTGGGCCCAAGAAACCATAGTCCCTCAGGCATGAACTGACCACACGGGTGAAACAATGGGGGTAGGGTGCTAGGGGATATTTCCACACCACACCTTATTTCAGCGTCACGTTCTGGTGCTCTGGAGTCACAACGCAACATCTCCCTTGTTCTGAGTACCAGGAACCTAACACTCAGAAGCCTAAGAAGTGACCTGGGGCAACTCCTAAAGGGGGGGGGGGGGTGCTGTCACGATCCGGGTATCTGGACGCTATTATTTACCTTTCAGGTGTCTTCTAAGGCTGGCTCAGCGTCCTAGGCCCGGTTCCCAGCTATGTTGCTAGCATTCATATGTCATGTCTCATCTTTGCTGATCCATGGATATTGTTCTTCCAATGCCCGGGCGAATGGCATGGCGTCACCTGCCGGCGGGGCCTCGGGCATCGTCTACTATTCTCAAGGCATTACAGGGTATGTGGCACTCTTCACCTACTGCGGCCGCGGCCATCCATGCTGGAGGTTTGAGACGCAAGTCAGCGTTCTCTGTGTTCACCGCCGCCATTACAGAGGAATCTCCATGTGGTGTTACAAACAAGGTTTCCCTCCACTTGCCGATATGGGCGCAGCCATCTTAGTTCTAGTCACATGATCCTGACCTCCAATCCCTAGCTCCGCTGAAGTCTGCCTAATTGCTCATCCAATCCCTGCATACCTAAGGGTATAAAGGGATTGAGCCTGCACCAGGAAATCGTCAGTGCTTTGGTTGTCAAACCTTGTTTCCAGTCTCTCTCTCCTGTGGTTGTTTTCATTCCACGTTTCCAGCTCCTGTTTCCAGTTACCACTAAGAGACCCGCACCAGCTTACCACCTTGCAGTGCAGCCTGACTCTGCAGTCTTCTGTGTTTGCTCCAGCTTCCAGCTACAGTTTCATCTGCTTCCAGCGGTCAGCTTCCAGCAGTGATCAGCTTCCCTAAAGAGCCGGTGCTTCTCCAGCGGATACCTGCAAACCATCGGTACCTGCAAACCATCGGTACCCGCACACCATCGGTTCCTATATCCTCGCTCCCTAGCTTCATTCTACTATTTGGCTGGTTCCATCCAGTATCCACTCCATGTTCTAACACCTGGCTGGTTCCATCCAGCATCCACAGCAGCTACCTCAACTACAGTGTTACCGGCTTCCAGTGATACATCTGCTGGTGTGTTCCTTGGCTAAACTTAACACTACGGATGGGTCTGCTAAGGACATTCCATCTCTCGGACATTAAGAACTGTACCTACTGCTACCAGTACCCTGTGGCCATTGCCAAACCCATAGTTATCCAGGAACTGTTTTATCATATCTGCTGTATATCTTCATTCATTTATCACTGCTGTGAATACGTGGAGTTCTGTTAATAAACTTTTATTGACTTTTAATCCTGGTAGTCGTGGTCACGCCTTCGGGCAACCTTTCAACAGCTTACTCATATGTCCAGGGGTCTGATTAAACCTCCGAAGTTTAGCTTCACCTCAGCCCCTACAACTGAGGCTTCCTCTTGTCAGCTCAGGCCCTCAGTTGTGACACTTTCAATTTTGATTTGTGGTCATTTTACTGAACTTTTGTTTTTTGGATTTTACATGCTCTCTACTATGACATTGGGCATCGGCCTTGGCAGACGACGTTGATGGCATTTCATCGTCTCGGCCATGACTAGTGGCAGCAGCTTCAGCACGAGGTGGAAGTTGATCTTGATCTTTCCCTATTTTAACCTCCACATTTTTGTTCTCCATTTTTTAATGTGTGGAATTATATGCCAGTATCAATAGCAATGGCCTACTACTATATATACTGCGCAAAACTGAAATGCACCACAGGTATGGATGGTTAGTATACTTGACGACACAGAGGTAGGTAGAGCAGTGGCCTTCCGTACCGTACTGCTATATATACTGGTGGTCACTGTCAGCAAACTGCAAAACTAAAATGCACCACAGGTATAGAATCTAGATGGATAGTATACTTGACGACACAGAGGTAGGTAGAGCAGTGGCCTTCCGTACCGTACTGCTATATATACTGGTGGTCACTGTCAGCAAACTGCAAAACTAAAATGCACCACAGGTATAGAATCTAGATGGATAGTATACTTGACGACACAGAGGTAGGTAGAACAGTGGCCTTCCGTACCGTACTGCTATATATACTGGTGGTCACTGTCAGCAAACTGCAAAACTAAAATGCACCACAGGTATAGAATCTAGATGGATAGTATACTTGACGACACAGAGGTAGGTAGAGCAGTGGCCTTCCATACCGTACTGCTATATATACTGGTGGTCACTGTCAGCAAACTGCAAAACTAAAATGCACCACAGGTATAGAATCTAGATGGATAGTATACTTGACGACACAGAGGTAAGTAGAGCAGTGGCCTTCCGTACCGTACTGCTATATATACTGGTGGTCACTGTCAGCAAACTGCAAAACTAAAATGCACCACAGGTATAGAATCTAGATGGATAGTATACTTGACGACACAGAGGTAGGTAGAGCAGTGGCCTTCCGTACCGTACTGCTATATATACTGGTGGTCACTGTCAGCAAACTGCAAAACTAAAATGCACCACAGGTATAGAATCTAGATGGATAGTATACTTGACGACACAGAGGTAGGTAGAACAGTGGCCTTCCGTACCGTACTGCTATATATACTGGTGGTCACTGTCAGCAAACTGCAAAACTAAAATGCACCACAGGTATAGAATCTAGATGGATAGTATACTTGACGACACAGAGGTAGGTAGAGCAGTGGCCTTCCATACCGTACTGCTATATATACTGGTGGTCACTGTCAGCAAACTGCAAAACTAAAATGCACCACAGGTATAGAATCTAGATGGATAGTATACTTGACGACACAGAGGTAAGTAGAGCAGTGGCCTTCCGTACCGTACTGCTATATATACTGGTGGTCACTGTCAGCAAACTGCAAAACTAAAATGCACCACAGGTATAGAATCTAGATGGATAGTATATTTGACGACACAGAGGTAGGTAGAGCAGTGGCCTTCCGTACCGTAATGCTATATATACTGGTGGTCACTGTCAGCAAACTGCAAAACTAAAATGCACCACAGGTATAGAATCTAGATGTCTAGATACTTGACGACACAGAGGTAGGTAGTGGGAATGGTGGCACAATGGTGTGAGCACAGCTCTGACAGGCTGCGCTCCGGAAGGCTCAGCGGCACTTGGTGTACGGCGCTGTGAGGGGCGTTCTGGGCCAGCGCAACATACCCTACACTGGTCACATATGTTAACAGGGGCTAATACCACTGTTAGCAGCACAAAACCTCAGGCCAGTAACCTACAGTGTTGGAAGATGCGCCATTACAGGGGCGGGGCTTCTCCTCAGAGCAGATCCAGCACTCACCAGCACCATTTTCTCCCTGCAGATCACACTGAAGAGACGCTGACAGGGAGCGCTGCCCTCCACATAACTCCAACATACCTCTGCTGGACACAGGACCATGCTGCAGAGGAGGACAGAAAAGCAGCAGAATACAGATCCGGCCAACCAGAAGGTAAATTGAGGGAGAGTGAGTGAGAAAGTGTGTGTGTGTTTATCTACAGCAGGCATTCCCAACCACGGTCCTCAAGGCACACCAACAGTGCAGGTTTTAGTGATATCCAGGCTGATATGATCTGTGGTAGCACCCCCTAAAAAACTATATGAATGATTAATGTTACATTTAAATCAGGGGCATTTTCTTATCCTTTTCCTGTGCAACTGACCTCCCCTTTCCCCTTCTCCCTTTGTGACCACTCTTATATGCACCAGTCTGTCTCTCTGTGTGAGCCAGTCTCTCTGTGTGTGCCAGTCTCTGTCTCTCGCTGTGTTTGCCAGTCTCTGTCTCTCACTGTGTGCGCCAGTCTCTGTCTCTCGCTGTGTGCGCCAGTCTCTGTCTTTCGCTGTGTGCGCCAGTCTATTTCTATATGTGTGTGCCAGTCTTATGTGTGCCAGTCTCTCTCTCTCTGTGCGCCAGTCTCTGTGTCTTGTTGTGTACCAGTCTCTGTCTCCCTGTGTGCGCCAGTCCCTGTGTGCGCCAGTCTCTGTATGCACCAGGCTCTGTACCTCGCTGTGCACAAGGCTCTGTCTCTCGCTGTGTGCCACGCTCTCTGTTTGTTCCAGTCTCTGTCTTTCTATGTATGTCAGCCTATCTGCCTGCTTTCTCTCCACTTTCTCCGGGAGTATTACTGTGCTTCTCTAAGTGTGGGGCCCCAGAGATATCCATGTACAGGGCCCTAGGATTTCTGTTGATTGCCTTGTATGTATGTATGTATGTATGTATGTATGTATGTATGTATGTGTGTGTATCTACAGTACTGTATGTATATGTATCTATGTGTATGTATGTGTGTGTGTGGGGGGCACAATTTGTATAAGTGGCACTTCTGTGGGCATTATATGTAACTGGCACTACTACAGGGGGCATTATGTGTATAAGTTGCACCATTACTGGGTACATTATGTGTACAAGCGGCGCTACTACAGGGGGTGGTATTATGTGTATAAGCAGCACTACTACAGGGGGTATTATGTGTACTATATAAGCGGCGCCACTACTGGGGACATTATGTGTATAAACAGCACTACTATGCGCCATTACAGGGGCGGGGCTTCTCCTCAGAGCAGATCCAGCACTCACCAGCACCATTTTCTCCCTGAAGATCACACTGAAGAGACGCTGACAGGGAGCGCTGCCCTCCACATAACTCCAACATACCTCTTCTGTACCATGGTGTTATAGACAGGGTGGAAAGAGTGTTAAAGTCACTGTTTAATCCTATTAAGGTTATTCAGTCAGCACCGGCCATTTAGTGTATAACTGCCTACTGGGGCGCTGTGTGGCTGGCTCCATATACTCTGTGACTCTCTGAGGGTACTCTGGGGGAAACTGTGTCTGCATTTTCCTGTGTGTGTGTTTATATAGCTCACATAAGCATGTCTAGGAACTCTGTATCTTGTGCTTCAGAGTGTTTATCATCTTCTGAAGAGTCTATTCCATGTACTCAGGACTGCAATATACTGTCTCTGCCTTCTGAATCCGAACCTCCATGGGTGGATTCTATTAGGGGAATGATATCCCAGATTTCATCTCAGATCGCTCAAAATGAGACTGAAACACAGGTTTTAAGAAAGTCTGTTGAGTTTTTGTCGTATTCAGCTCCCACTACCTCATCAAAAACCCCTATTATATACCCAAAGAAACGTGCTCTTTCCCAAATAATGCAAGCTGACATGGATACCAACTCTGATACAGGGGACGGTGATGGGGATATGCAACGGGGAGATGCATCCCTTGCTAAGGGGGTGCAACTCATGATTGAGGCTGTGAAGGAAATTTTACACATTACTGATAAGGTACTGTACCTGAGCAGGTAGAGGAGGCTTACTTTACAGACAATAAGAAAACCTCCCTTACCTTCCCTGCGTCTAAGGAATTAAACGCATTGTTTGAAAAATCATGGGAAAACCCGGGAAAAAAAGTTCCAGATCCCAAGAAGGGTACTCATTGCTTTTCCTTTCCCTGAGGAGGACAGGAAAAAGTGGGAAAACCCACCTGTAGTAGACGCTTCTGTCTGTAGGTTGTCTATAAAGGTGGTTTACCTGTCCCTGGGTCCACCGCTTTAAAGGAGCCGGCGGACCGCAAGATTGAAACTATGCTTAAATCACTATGCACAGCTAATGGCATAGCTTTAAGACCCACTATTGCTTGTGCATGGATTTTTAAAGCCATAGTAAAGTGGTCAGGCACATTACTAGAGGAATTAGATACTATGAATAGAAGTGACTTTGAATTGTTTTTACGTCACATACAGGATTCTGCAGGTTTCATGGTGGAGGCCATGAAGGACCTTGGCCATCTTAATGCGAGGGCTTCTTCCATGGCTGTCTCGGCACGCAGGGGACTCTGGCTGCGCTTATGGTCTGCGGATGCAGAATCAAAAAAAAGTGTAGAGAACCTACCCTTCACAGGTCAGACTCTGTTTGGGGAAGCATTAGATGCATGGATCTCCACGGCAACTGCTTGTAAGTCAACCTTTCTTCCCTTAACAACACCGCCGACTAGGAAATCTTATCCTACATCTACAATGCAGTCCTTTCTGACCACGAAAGTTAAAAAGTCCAAACCCCCTTCCACTTTCTTTAGAGGAGATTGGGGGAAATCCAGAAAACCTGCACCAACAGGTTCCCAGGAACAGAAACCTGGTTCTGCTTCCTCAAAATCCTTGGAATGACGTTGGAACTCCCAGCCTGGAGATCAGGCAGGTGGGAGCAAGACTAAGAAATTTCAGTCACGTCTGGGCGTCATCATGCCTGGCCCCTGGGTACAAGATATCATTACCCAGGGGTACAGACTGGAGTTTCAAGAACTCCCACCTCACAGTTTTTTCAAATCAGGCTTACTAGCTTCGCTGACAGAAAGTGCTTTTCTACAGGAGGCCATTCAAAAATTGCTAAAGTCAAATGTCATTGTTCCAGTTCCACCTCACCTAACAAAAAAGGGTTATTACTCATACCTGTTTGTGGTACCGAAACCAGATGGTTCGGTCAGGCCGATATTGAACCTAAAGTCATTGAACCCTTATCTGAGGGAATTCAAATTCAAGATGGAGTCTCTGAGAGCGGTGATCTCAGGTCAGGAGGAGGGAGAATTTCTATTATCCCTAGATATCAAGGATGCGTACCTTCACATTCTGATCTGGCTGCCTTACCAGGCTTATCTAAGATTTGCGCTGCTGGACTGTCACTATCAGTTCCAGGCACTGCTGTTTGGCCTCTCCACAGCACGGAGAGTGTTCACCAAGGTCATGGCTACTCCTTCGCAAGCAGGGTGTGAACATAATTCCTTATCTGGACGATCTGGTGATAAAAGTATCTTCCAGGGAGAAGCTGTTACAGAGCATTGCTCTCTCAACTCAACTACTCCAGGATCATGGATGGATCCTGAATCTTCCAAAGTCGAATTTGGAGCCGACTAGGAGACTGTCCTTCCTGGGGATGATCCTTGACACGGAAGTATAGAGGGTGTTTCTGCCGGCGGCGAAAGCGTTGGTGATCCAAACAATGGTCCGGGATGTCCTGAAGCCAGCCTGGGTATCGGCTCATCAGTGCATTTACCTTCTGGGAAAGATGGTTGCCTCCTTCGAGGCTCTAGTGTACGGAAGATTTCATGCACAGTGTTTTCAACTGGATCTCCTGGACAAATAGTCGGGATCTCATCTTCACATGCACCAGAGGATACGTCTGTCCCCGAAGCCAGAATTCCGCTCCTCTGGTGGCTGCAAACTTCTCACCTACTAGAGGGCCGCAGGTTCGGAATTCAGAATTGGATCCTTTTAACCATGAATGCAAGTATCAGAGGTTGGGGAGCAGTCACCCAGGGGGAAAACTTCCATGGAAGGTGGTCAAGTCTGGAATCCATCCTTCCGATAAACATTCTGTAACTAAGGGCCATGTACAACGGTCTTCTACATGCGGCACATCTTCTACAAGATCAGGCCATTCAGGTTCAGTTGGACAATGTAACAACGGTGGCCTACATAAACTGACAGGGCGGGACAAAGAGCAGAGCTGCAATGTCAGAGGTAACAAGAATCCTCCTCTGGGCCGAAAAGCACGCAGTGGCACTGTCAGCAATCATCATTCCGGGAGTTCACAACTGGGAAGCAGACTTCCTCAGCAGACACGATCTCCATCCAGGAGAGTGGGGCCTCCACCCGGAGGTGTTCGCGGAGGTGACAGGTCTTTGGGCGTACCTCACATAGACAGGATGGCCTCCCGCCTCAACAAGAAGCTTCGGAGGTACTGTTCCAGGTCGAGAAACCCACAGGCAGTGGTGGTGGACGCTTTGGAGACTTCGTGGGTGTTCAAGTCCATGTATGTGTTCCCTCCACTTCCACTCATCCCAAGGATTCTCAAACTAATAAAAAGAACAAGAGTTCAGGTGATCCTCATTGCTCCGGACTGGCCAAGGAGGGCTTGGTACGCGGATCTTCTGCAGTTACTGCTGGAAAATCCAAGGCCTCTTCCTCTTCTTGAGGACCTTCTGCAACAGGGGCCGTTCACTTATCAAGACTTACCATGGCTACGTTTGATGGCATGGAGGTTGAACGCCAGATCTTCGCTCGGTAGGGCATTCCGAACAAGGCTATTCCTACCCTGATACAGGCTAGGAAAGGAGTAATGTCTAAACACTACCATTGAATTTGGAAAAAGTACGTGTCTTGGTGTGAATCCAAGAAGTTTCCGACGGTGGAGTTTCAACTAGGACGATTTCTTCTCTTCCTGCAAACAGGAGTAGATGTGGGCCTGCGTTTGGGCTCCATAGAAGTCCAGATTCAGCCTTGTCCATTTTCTTCCAGAAACAATTGGCTGCCATCCCTGAGGTTCAGACTTTCTTGAGAGGGGTTCTGCAAATCCAGCCTCCCTTTGTGCCTCCTACTGCACTTTAGGATCTTAATGCGGTGCTGCAGTTCCTGCAGTCAGATTGGTTCGAGCCTTTACAGGAGGTTGATGGTCAAGTTTCTTACTTGAAAAGCTGTCACATTGTTGGCATTAGCATCTGCTAGACATGTGTCAGAATTGGGGGGCATTGTCCTGCAAGAGCCCCTTCTTGATATTCCATGAAGATAGAGCTGAGCTCAGGATGCGTCAGCAATTTCTTCCGAGAGTTGTGTAGGCTTTTCATATCAACCAACCTATTGTGGTGCCAGTGGCTACTGACTCCTCAATCACCTCAAATTCCTTGGATGTTGTGAAAGCTTTGAAGATTTATGTGAAGAGAACTTCTCATCACAGATCGTCAGATGCTCTGTTTGTCCTTTATGATCCCAACAAGGTTGGGTATCCTGCTTCTAAGCAGACAATTTCTCGCTGGATCAGGTTCACTATCTAGCATGCTCATTCTACGGCAGGATTGCCGTGTCCAAGCTCTGTTAAGGCCCACTTTACTCGTAAAGTGGGTTCTTCCTGGGCGGCTGCACGGGGTGTCCCGGCTTTACAACTTTGCCAAGCAGCTACTTGGTCAGGGTCGAACACATTTGCTAAGTTCCACAAATTTGATACTTTGGCCTCTGAGGAAATTAAGTTTGGTCAATCGGTGCTGCAGGAGCCCCCGCCCTCTCCCTCCCATACTGGGAGCTTTGGTACATCCCCATGGTACTAATGTGGACCCCAGCATCCTCTAGGACGTAAAAGAAAATAGGATTTGGACTACTTTTCTCGTAGTCCATAGAGGATGCTGGGCACCCGCCCAGTGCTTCGTTTTCCTGCATTTATTACTTGGTTAAGTACTGCCTTGTTGCTTGGTTAAGTACTGTATTGTTGCTTGGTTAAGTACTGTTGTTTAGCCATTGCTGAATTGTTTCAAGCTGGTTAGCTTGACTTTCTGTTATGTGTGAGCTGGTGTGAACCTCACCACTATCTGTGAATTTCCTTCTCTCGAAGTATGTCCATTTCCTTGTGCACAGTTTCTAGACTGAGTCTGGTAGGAGGGGCATAAAGGGAGGAGCCAGCCCACACTATATTACTCTTAAAGTGCCCATGGCTCCCAAGGGACCCGTCTATAACCCATGGTACTAATGTGGACCCCAGCATCCTCTACAGACTAAGAGAAAAGGATTTACTGGTAGGTAATTAAAATCCTATTTTTAACAAGCGCACCCCTTTATTTTTACAGCATACAGGGCCAGTGTTCTTTTATTTTAACAAGAGCACCCCTGTATTTTTACAGCATACAGGGCCAGTGTACTTTTATTTTAACAGCACCCTTGAATTTTTACAGCATACAACACAGGACCAGCACCCCTAACAGCACATGAAATACCAGTGAAAGCCAGGACAGCACCCCTAACAGGACAGGGACATCACAGTGACAGGAACAGCAACCCTACAGAGTACACACTGACCCCACCCGACGCCACCACCCAAAGAGAGACAGAGGTCTGTCTCCCTCACTCTCCAAGTGCAGAGTGAAAATGGTGGTGACGCGCGGCTGATTTTATTGAATCCAAAACCCGTGAGAATCCGACAGCGGGATGATGACTTTTTGCCTCGTTCTGGTTTCTGAATCTGGTGTGAAGTCCCGAGCCGGACTTGGATCCGGGCTCGGAGCGTGACATTCGGTGGTGTTGGTTCTCTGAGAACCAAACTCGAGCTTCTCTAGTTTCTATGTATCTAAAATGTGTCTGACTGAAACAACATTCCCTATTATACATTGATGACGTAATGACCAATGTCTGGGGATGGCCTTAATGTGTCACTTGAAAAATTGAAAGTTCAGTGGTCTCAGGGACAGATTTATTAAGCCTGGTGAAGTGATAAGGTGGAAGGTGATAACGCACTAGCCAGTCAGCTTCTAACTGTTATTTTTCAAACCTAGCCTGTGCCATAGAAGTTAGGAGCTGATTGTTTGGTGTTTTACTACCTTCCACCTGTGATTTACCAACTGCTATGGGACTACAAATGCCAGAATACTGAGCAGACTGGACCAGGACTTGAACAAAACTTATGATGAATTAGGAGGAGGAATGATAATGATTAGGAGGAGGAATGATGATGAATTAGGAGGAGGAATGATGATGAATTAGGAGGAGGAATAATGATGATTAGGAGGAGGAATGATGATGAATTAGGAGCAGGAATGATGATGAATTAGGAGGAGGAATGATGATGAATAAGGAGGAGGAATGATGATGATGATTGATGATGATGATGATGATGATGATGATAATAAGGAGGAGGAATGATGATGATGATGATGATGATGATGATGATGATGATGATGATGATGATGATGATGATGATAAGGAGGTGGGGGTAAGGCACTGCTGGTCACTGTCTCAGTCAATAGCAAACAAAAACTTTACATGCACAGTAAATGCACTTTGGAAATTATCAGTTAAATCACCATGAGCAATAGTAGGCTAAAGGTACGTAACAAACTTTTAACTAGTTATCTTGCAAAACTTTTAACATACTAGTTTTTCAACCATGGTAAAAACTAGTTAATTTAACTGTAAAGTTGGTTATGTTGCCAGAATCTTCTTAGATTAGTGCACAATGACACATTTTGAAATACAGTACAATGCCCTTAGGGGCTAATCTTCTGCTACATACTGCATGCAATTTGATGTATCATTTGGGAGCCTTCTCCATGATCCTGATGGAGATCATTATTTCTACAAACCATTTGATGATTATCTGAACCACAGAAATTAAGCACATATGAGTATACCAGTATTATAGGGCAAACTGCAGGTATGGAACAAAAAATAATGTCTTCCTTTATGCTCAATTTATAAAGTTAATGTTTACATGACTGCAATATAATAATGCAATACAAAATAACATTTAGCTGTCATATATTAAAATCATTTATGTGGTCTATGACGTTAGGAAAAATTGTACAGAATATTTGCTCTGAATAATTTATTTTAAATGTTACAATGTTTCATTATCATTATTAATAGTTTTGATGCTTGCATGCATGTAATTCTAATTGTATATATACATTATGATTGCAAAAATACTAATTTGCAATAATCAGCAATACAGGGTGCAATTTTAATTGTGGGCAAGGTGAATGAGTTACAGATTTCACTAAAAAGAATGTTCATTATTAACAGAGGTTGCAGGAACTTACTACATACGGTATGCTCAGTGTTCCTTCAATTGCATTGTAATAAAACCTAAAATAGGGATCTTATTAAGGACCTTGAAGAATACCTTCATATAATTTTATGTGCATTACACTGTATGTGAGCATATTATGGGGCTGATTCTGAGTAGGGCCAAATAAAAAAACAAGTACTGTATTGTAATATTGTATTGTATCTGGAAAAAATCATGTTGCAATGTAAGGGTTGCAAACATATTTTTCCTTTTTATTTGCATGCAGGGTAAATACTGGTTGCTTTGACATGTACAGTAGCCCACAAATATTGGACAGCTTTATTGTTACACTGTAGTTTAGATTTGAGTTTAGACACACACCTCTCAAATCTAAATCAATCTGCACATTTTAAATCTGCAACATGGTTTTATCAAATTGCAAAGTTACGTACTCATTTTTTCTTTTCCCTCAACTCAGAATTAGCCCCAACCTACAGTATCTAAGTGAATTTTTTTATGTGGGTATCTGGACAATTACCACATAATTATCACTCTGCTGATTTGATAAGGATTCTAGTACAAACGAATGCTTGCTGTACATTTATCGTATTTGGATGTTTTACCACATGCTCTTAAGAACTGTTTAACTCCACTTCTACCAGCTTTATGGTAATTGTGTATTTTACAGCCAACTACAGAAAGATTTTACAGATTAAAGCTGTGTGGCTTTTTTAATGTGCATTTTATTAAAACAATATTATACTATGTATATCTTTTTTTCTTTTTTCATGTATCATTTAGTTATGAACTACTGCCGTTGAAAAAGTAACACTATTGAAATACTACAGATACTGGGAATAAGTATTTCCTCTTTCCTACATGCACTGGTGTAACTAGCTATCCACTTGTGTTGGTGACTAGTAATTTGGTGGAGGGTAAGGAAAACCTCTATTTGGAAGTGCAAGTTCTATCAGCTGCATAACTGTGCACAGTGGGCCTAATTTAGAGTTGATAGCAGCAGCAAATTTGTTAGCAGTTGTGCAAAGCCATGTGCACTGCAGGGGGGACATATGTAACGTGCAGAGTAAGTAAGATTTTGGTGGGGTGTGTTCAAACTGAAATCTAAATTGCAGTGTAAAAATAAAACAGCCAGTACTTACCCTGCACAGAAACACTATAACCTAGCCAAATCTAACACTCTCTGCACATGTTACATCTGCCACACCTGCAGTGCACATGGTTTTGCCCAACTGCTAACAAATTTGCTGCTGCGATCAACTCTGAATTACCCCCAGTGTCTTTGGGTAAACTTATTGTGTTCAAAGGAATAATATTGTCTTATACAGGAGAACTAAAGGTCCTAGCAAGCCTCCCCCACATGATGGTACTTGAAGAACCACAAGTACCAGCAGGAATGGCATTAAGGGCCAGCAAGTACCTACAGTCCCCCTTGTAAAAGAAATATTAAAATAAACACAGGACACCAAGTAATATATTATTATAAAGCATCATTCACCTAATTGATGGCCTTCAAGCTTTTTTACATGGACATCGCCTCCCCCAGGACTTCCCCAAAATCTTCCTTTGGGGGGGGGGCGGGGCTTTAAGTGCTTTTGAATGGTCGCAGTGAGCCATGATTGTCTCACCTTGGTCATCTTGAATGTTCAAAAATGGCACAATGTGCCATTGTCAAAAGTGGGAAACCGCACCACCACTTTGCTCTACCTCAGCAAAGCTAATGTGTCCAGTCCCACCACCTTGTTCCTTGCTTTCACAATGAACACATTTTTTTTTAGATATATCCCTGCGCACAAATGCAGCCAACCCAAGGTCTATCCAGGTGTGTCACCTAACACACTTGATAAATGTCAAAGAAGTTTTTTAGGATAGTCCCTAGATGGCGCAAATAATAAACAGTGAAAATAAATTACCAGTGTGGGCTAAAGTCCGTTCTTTTTCATACAGGCAAGTTCATACGTAAGTCCGTCGTCCAGAGAATGGTGTATGAAAAAAAACACAATGCAAACACAAATGGTCAATGACACTTTTTGCAGATGATCAAGTGATATGGTATCTACACAGGCTCCTTTGGCTATTCCAGTAATGGGGGATTGTGCAGTTCTATTCGTAAGGTTCACCTCAGTGGTTCACAAATAAGTGCTGCTCACATGAGCTTACTTCTAAATAAATGGCATAAATCCCATCAAGGTTTCTTTTACTCATATACACATGGTATCCAAACAGTCAAGTACCCATGAATATATCTCTAGATATGCAGAATGCTCACGTGTGTGCTTACTTCAAGATGTAGTGTACTTTCACATAAAGGTTTCTTTCGACGTATTCAAATGTAGTCCTCTTATATTCCTTCAATTTTACTTCATGCTCGGTGTAAGCACAAAACAAACGAAGGAATTTGTGAGGGTACAAAGGATTTTTAATAAAATGAATTAAAATACACAAATATTCGTCACAATGACTTCTGTATTCTGACAAAATGCAGAAATGTTATAACCAGATAGTGCAACTCCTCAACGTGAGAAAAAAAGATGGAAAACCCGGGTATTCTCACCGTTGTTTCGTTGAGTTCACTGGTAATTAGTGTTCAGTTTCCACATGCTCCACCACCAACGCGTTTCAACTGTAGGTAAGTCTTTATCAAGGGGCATGTGAATACTGATCTGAGTGGTTTTTTATATCCTGTGTTACAAATTGGCCCCGCCTCTTCCTGGGCGGGAATATAACTAATTACACTTAAAAGATCTCCAATTAATGACCTTAACTATGGTTGGATATTGTGTCCTGTATACTTGTATAAGGACTGATGAAAAAGGGGGACTAAGTCTAAACAAATATTACCGCAAACGGGAATTCCCGATATGCGTTCCACTGACAGTGGAACGCACACATCGTCTGCCGGATATCCGGTACGGCGTCCAATGCTGTAAGGATACGTCCGTACCTAAAGGAGGAAGTGACGTGGTATTTACATCATATGCGCTCCACGTCCCCTGGAGCGCATTGAACACCGCCGTGCATCAGCGTCGAGGGCGGAAGTGATGTGGGGTATACATCCGGTGCGTTCCACATCTCCTGGAACGCACTGAGGTCATCGCTATCTTGCTAATGTATACTTACGCCCTGGACTGGCACGGCACCATGATCGATATTATACATGAGCATGGCATATACATTATTCTACAATGGATGAATGAAATGGGAGTTTATAAGTCCCAACCGGTTATATTTGTTGAATTAAAAGTATAAATCAGTCATATAAGTGGAACTATATAAATGGCTAGTGATATAAATAATTAAATAAATGACAACAAATGAAAGAAGAAATTACACATATATAAATGTTTTTTTCCCATTACAATGTATCCTAATGGAGCCAAACTAAAAAGAATTTCTTTACTAATAAACAAAAAGTGATAGGTCTTTGAATGATCTATGATTTCTTATTACAATCCCTAAAACAGGAGCAATAATAAAGATGAGTTTTTAGTGTTATATATTTCCTGATCTACAATCTATAGGAATAGTCTATATAAGGTGATAAAACATCTTGGTGTAGAGAAGGATAAAAGAGAGGATTCCTTATAGAAACCATTTCGTTTCAAAATCCAGATTAAGTCCCGCCGGATATAATGTACAGTACCTAATTCAAAAATACTTCTCATTTCTCTTCTCGCCTGCTGTTCTTCTGTGTCATTTTTCCGCCAATTGCCCTTGATAATGTGAATTCCACAAAAAGAAGTCAGACCTGATAATGAACATTGATGGGTTTCCTTGAAGTGAGCTGACACCCCATGTGTGATGACCCCTTTCTTGATATTCCGTACGTGCTCAGCCATTCGCTCTTTTAATTTTCTTGTTGTCCTTCCAACATATTGTTTCTTACAGGAACATGTTAGCAGATATACAACATTGTTACTGTTGCACGTGATAAATTGGTTAATCCGTTTTACTTTTCCTGTAGAGGAGGAGGTGTATTCTGTGATCTTGGTGGTGGCACTCTTACAGTTCCTACACATACTGCAGGTACCACATCTATGAAAGCCTTTTGTAAGGACTGTGGTCATCTTTTTCTTTTCATGTAATACACTCTTCACCAGATGGTTTTTAAGGTTATCGGCTCTTCTGTATATAAATTTGGGTTTATCTTTAAGAGTATCCTTCAAAGCTGGATCGCGCAATAGTATTCCCCAATGTTTTTTAATTATGGTTTCTACCTGTTTGTGTTGGCTACTGAATTTGGTGATAAATGGTATACCAAAATCCTCAATGGCTTTATCATCCCGATGTTCAGTTTTGATGAGATCTTCTCTACTGATCTTCTCATATTTATGAAAGGGAGTATCCACTTTTTTTGTTGTGTACCCTTTAGCTGTAAACTGTTTCCGAAGTTTCAAGCCCTGTGTCTGGTAGTCTCCCAGTTTGGAGCATTCTTCCTTATATGGTGGAATTGACTATTGGGTACAGACGTCAGCCAATTGACGTGGTGATTGCTGTTAGACGGAATAAATGAGTTGCAATCAGTAGGTTTGGTATAAATTCGAGTGTGCAATTTTCCTTCTTCTACAAAAATCTCTAAATCCAAGAAGTTGACCGATTTATGGCTGATGTCGAAGGTTAGAGTGATGTTCTTGGTATTGTTGTTCAGTGACTGACAAAATTCTTGTAATGATGTAGGGTTACCCTTCCATACAAAGAAGATGTCGTCGATGTACCGAACCCACGAGACCAGGTCTCCCCCCTCGCCACCCCAACCGTCCACCGCCTCCTGTTCCCATTTGGCCATGAACAGATTGGCGTAGCTTGGGGCAAACCTGGTCCCCATGGCGGTCCCATTCAGTTGCAGATAGAACGTTTCTTTATACATAAAGAAATTATTATTTAGTATTAGTTCTATTCCTTCCAGGATAAAATCTCGAAACAAGCTGAGATCGGGTTCATTGGAGATGAAATGGGATATCGAATCCAAACCATCATTATGATTAATTATGGTATAGAGCGATGAAACGTCCGCTGTCACTAGATGAAAATTTGGTTCCCATTGGATGGCACCCAATTTCCTTATTACATCTGTTGAGTCCTTCAAATAGGATGGTGTTTTAACGACCAAAGGTTGTAACTTATGGTCGATAAACTGTGACAGGTTTGACGTCAGGGATTCCGTACCCACCACTATGGGTCTCCCAGGTGGTTTATCCAAACTTTTATGAATTTTAGGTAAGATGTAAAATACCGGTATCGATGGATTCTGAATGAGCAGATATTTGTAGTTTTTATCTGTGATAATATCCTGATTCTTATATTTATCCAAAAAAGTGGTGAGTTTCTTTCTAATTTGTTCTGACGGGTTCCCTCTAAGTTTCTTGTAATAAGGATTGTAATAAGGAATCATAGATCATTCAAAGACCTATCACTTTTTGTTTATTAGTAAAGAAATTCTTTTTAGTTTGGCTCCATTAGGATACATTGTAATGGGAAATAACCATTTATATATGTGTAATTTCTTCGTTCATTTGTTGTCATTTATTTTATTATTTATATCACTAGCCATTTATATAGTTCCACTTATATGACTGATTTATACTTTTAATTCAACAAATATAGCCGGTTGGGACTTATAAACTCCCATTTCATTCATCCATTGTAGAATAATGTATATGCCATGCTCATGTATAATATCGATCATGGTGCCGTGCCAGTCCAGGGCGTAAGTATACATTAGCAAGATAGCGATGACCTCAGTGCGTTCCAGGAGATGTGGAACGCACCGGATGTATACCCCACATCACTTCCGCCCTCGACGCTGATGCACGGCGGTGTTCAATGCGCTCCAGGGGACGTGGAGCGCATATGATGTAAATACCACGTCACTTCCTCCTTTAAGTTCGGACGTATCCTTACAGCATTGGATGCCGTACCGGATATCCGGCAGACGATGTGTGCGTTCCACTGTCAGTGGAACGCATATCGGGAATTCCCGTTTGCGGTAATATGTGTTTAGACTTAGTCCCCCTTTTTCATCATTCCTTATACAAGTATACAGGACACAATATCCAACCATAGTTAAGGTCATTAATTGGAGATCTTTTAAGTGTAATTAGTTATATTCCTGCCCAGGAAGAGGCGGGGCCAATTTGTAACACAGGATATAAAAAACCACTCAGATCAGTATTCACATGCACCTTGATAAAGACTTACCTACAGTTGAAACGCGTTGGTGGTGGAGCATGTGGAAACTGAACACTAATTACCAGTGAACTCAACGAAACAACGGTGAGAATACCCGGGTTTTCCATCTTTTTTTCTCACGTTGAGGAGTTGCACTATCTGGTTATATAATTTCTGCATTTTGTCAGAATACAGAAGTCATTGTGACGAATATTTGTGTATTTTAATTCATTTTATTAAAAATCCTTTGTACCCTCACAAATTCCTTTGTTTGTTTTGTGCTTACACCGAGCATGAAGTAAAATTGAAGGAATATAAGAGGAATACATTTGAATACGTCGAAAGAAACCTTTATGTGAAAGTACACTACATCTTGAAGTAAGCACACACGTGAGCATTCTGCATATCTAGAGATATATTCATGGGTACTTGACTGTTTGGATACAATGTGTATATGAGTAAAAGAAACCTTGATGGGATTTATGCCATTTATTTAGAAGTAAGCTCATGTGAGCAGCACTTATTTGTGAACCACTGAGGTGAACCTTACGAATAGAACTGCACAATCCCCCATTACTGGAATAGCCAAAGGAGCCTGGGTGGATACCATATCCCTTGATCATCTGCAAAAAGTGTCATTGAACATTTGTGTTTGCATTGTGTTTTTTTTCATACACCATTCTCTGGACGACGGACTTACGTATGAACTTGCCTATATGAAAAAGAACGGACTTTAGCCCACACGGGTAATTTCTTTTCACTGTTTATTATTTGTGCCATCTAGGGACTATCCTAAAAAAAACTTCTTTGACATTTATCAAGTGTGTTAGGTGACACACCTGGATAGACCTTGGGTTGGCTGCATTTGTGCGCAGGGATATATCTAAAAAATTTTGTTCATTGTTATTGTTTTCACCCCAAGATATAGACCAGCTGCACAGTAGATATGTTTTCCCACAGAGATGTAAGGAGAGAAAAATTAGAAGAAATTTTCTTAGAACATGCTGAATCGAGCAATTGTACAGATGGAGATTTAGAGAGTATGATGGAAAAACTGCAGAATGCACTATTAAAAGAAGCAAAAATTTGGTGGGAGCTAATCTCATTGGAGAGGTATATTGCAGAAGAAATAATCCCTAGGGGTTTGAGAATAGATAAGCTACCCTCCTTCCAAAATAGATCCTCACCATTTGAAACAGAATGGATTAGGATTTTGGATTACCGCTCACTGTCTCTAATGAGATTAATAGTAAGAGAAAGAACCAAGGAATTGAAGGAACTGGAAACAGAGATTCACTCTCTTAAAACGCTGGTGGAACCATTTAAGGGTCTACAAGACTTCAAAGAGATGGAACAAGATATAGTTGAAAAAGTGGGACAGAATGAGAAAGAAGTTATGCAGAAGAAGAGGAAGAAATACATGAGAGATGTAACCGACTTTAAGGAAGGAAAACAACATCTCATTACGAAAAAGGAGAAAAACTTTTTTGGATCACGTGGGGCCACATCTAGGAACATCGAGAACAAAGTTCGGTTTAATGAGACACGATCATATGAATATAGAACAAAACCCCATGACAGAAGGAGGGATTCCATGTACACCAATAGACACCCAGGACTACCAACTGAATTCAGAAGGAATCCCAGGGAAGAGAGACGAGATTCATGGAAAGCAAGAACCTTAAGACCTCAAGGAAGTAGGTATGGAACTGAAAGGAGAGGATCCTGGAATGGTAGGTTCCAACAGAAGCGATATCATGATATCAGAAATCATGAGGAATATAAATCCAGGTACTCACCTTACCCTGATAGGCGACGACAACACCACAGGGCTCACGATCGGTTTGGAAGTCGTCATATGGATAAAGAGGAGGATGTTTTTTTTAGAGTAGAACCCCTTCAGAAAACCAGAAGGGGAAAAAGAGGAGGGAAAAAGAAAAGAAACAGACATTCTAAGAAAAAGAAGAGTAAGAGGGAATCCCTCATCCTCAATGATAACACAGATGGTGCTGTGAATACAGATCAACCAACCACATTCCAGAATGATGGATCCGAGGAGGAAAGACACAATCAAGGATACGTTAAAATCTTCCATTTGAGCAACTACAAACTTTCAGAAACAGAGGAGAGTGTCCCTGTGAGAGGACTTAAATTTGCCCCCTCCTCCAAAACCGATAATTTTGAGGTATTTGTAGACCTGCAACGATTTATAAGGAAGCTCACCTTAAAGAAATTTTTTCAGGATCAACCAAAACCAAATGAAGAAGAGTGCAGCATTTTCAAACCAAAATCCATCTTCTATCCGCTACATAAGAAAGGCTGCTTTGTGGAGACATTTGAAAAAGCAGTTAGAGAGGATCTAGAACATGTCATCCCTTGGACTAATGGGGCAAGGAACCTGAATAAAAAAGAAAGGGATGCATTAATCCACCTCAAGAAACAGACCTCCATTGTGATTAAACCAGCGGATAAAGGGGGGGTATAGTCCTTCTCAATTTCACGGATTATGACGAAGAGGTCCTCAAACAATTAGAAGATGGACAGACATACAAGAAACTTAGAGGGAACCCGTCAGAACAAATTAGAAAGAAACTCACCACTTTTTTGGATAAATATAAGAATCAGGATATTATCACAGATAAAAACTACAAATATCTGCTCATTCAGAATCCATCGATACCGGTATTTTACATCTTACCTAAAATTCATAAAGTTTGGATAAACCACCTGGGAGACCCATAGTGGCGGGAACGGAATCCCTGACGTCAAACCTGTCACAGTTTATCGACCATAAGTTACAACCTTTGGTCGTTAAAACACCATCCTATTTGAAGGACTCAACAGATGTAATAAGGAAATTGGGTGCCATCCAATGGGAACCAAATTTTCATCTAGTGACAGCGGACGTTTCATCGCTCTATACCGTAATTAATCATAATGATGGTTTGGATTCGATATCCCATTTCATCTCCAATGAACCCGATCTCAGCTTGTTTCGAGATTTTATCCTGGAAGGAATAGAACTAATACTAAATAATAATTTCTTTATGTATAAAGAAACGTTCTATCTGCAACTGAATGGGACCGCCATGGGGACCAGGTTTGCCCCAAGCTACGCCAATCTGTTCATGGCCAAATGGGAACAGGAGGCGGTGGACGGTTGGGGTGGCGAGGGGGGAGACCTGGTCTCGTGGGTTCGGTACATCGACGACATCTTCTTTGTATGAAAGGGTAACCCCACATCATTACAAGAATTTTGTCAGTCACTGAACAACAATACCAAGAACATCACTCTAACCTTCGACATCAGCCATAAATCGGTCAACTTCTTGGATTTAGAGATTTTTGTAGAAGAAGGAAAATTGCACACTCGAACTTATACCAAACCTACTGATTGCAACTCATTTATTCCGTCTAACAGCAATCACCACGTCAGTTGGCTGACGTCTGTACCCAATAGTCAATTCCACCGTATAAGGAAGAACTGCTCCAAACTGGGAGACTACCAGACACAGGGCTTGAAACTTCGGAAACAGTTTACAGCTAAAGGGTACACAACAAAAACAGTGGATACTCCCTTTCATAAATATGAGAAGATCAGTAGAGAAGATCTCATCAAAACTGAACATCGGGATGATAAAGCCATTGAGGATTTTGGTATACCATTTATCACCAAATTCAGTAGCCAACACAAACAGGTAGAAACCATAATTAAAAAACATTGGGGAATACTATTGCGCGATCCAGCTTTAAAGGATACTCTTAAAGATAAACCCAAATTTATATACGGAAGAGCCGATAACCTTAAAAACCATCTGGTTAAGAGTGTATTACATGAAAAGAAAAAGATGACCACTGTCCTTACAAAAGGCTTTCATAGATGTGGTACCTGCAGTATGTGTAGGAACTGTAAGAGTGCCACCACCAAGATCACAGAATACACCTCCTCCTCTACAGGAAAAGTAAGACGGATTAACCAATTTATCACGTGCAACAGTAACAATTTTGTATATCTGCTAACATGTTCCTGTAAGAAACAATATGTTGGAAGGACAATAAGAAAATTAAAAGAGCGAATGGCTGAGCACGTACGGAATATCAAGAAAGGGGTCATCACACATGGGGTGTCAGCTCACTTCAAGGAAACCCATCAATGTTCATTATCAGGTCTGACTTCTTTTTGTGGAATTCACATTATCAAGGGCAATTGGCGGAAAAATGACACAGAAGAATAGCTGGCGAGAAGAGAAATGAGAAGTATTTTTGAATTAGGTACATTACATCCGGCGGGACTTAGTCTGGATTTTGAAACGAAATGGTTTCTATAAGGAATCCTCTCTTTTATCCTTCTCTACACCAAGATGTTTTATCACCTTATATAGACTATTCCTATAGATTGTAGATCAGGAAATATATAACACTAAAAACTCATCTTTATTATTGCTCCTTTTTTAGGGATTGTAATAAGGAATCATAGATCATTCAAAGACCTATCACTTTTTGTTTATTAGTAAAGAAATTCTTTTTAGTTTGGCTCCATTAGGATACATTGTAATGGGAAATAACCATTTATATATGTGTAATTTCTTCTTTCATTTGTTGTCATTTATTTTATTATTTATATCACTAGCCATTTATATAGTTCCACTTATATGACCGATTTATACTTTTAATTCAACAAATATAACCGATTGGGACTTATAAACTCCCATTTCATTCATCCATTGTAGAATAATGTATATGTAATTCCCGTTTGCGGTAATATTTGTTTAGACTTAGTCCCCCTTTTTCATCATTCCTTATACAAGTATACAGGACACAATATCCAACCATAGTTAAGGTCATTAATTGGAGATCTTTTAAGAGTAATTAGTTATATTCCCGCCCAGGAAGAGGCGGGGCCAATTTGTAACACAGGATATAAAAACCCACTCAGATCAGTATTCATATGCACCTTGATAAAGACTTACCTACAGTTGAAACGCGTTGGTGGTGGAGCATGTGGAAACTGAACACTAATTACCAGTGAACTCAACGAAACAACGGTGAGAATACCCGGATTTTCCATCTTTTTTTCTCACGTTGAGGAGTTGCACTATATGGTTATAACATTTCTGCATTTTGTCAGAATACAGAAGTCATTGTGACGAATATTTGTGTATTTTAATTCATTTTATTAAAAATCCTTTGTACCCTCACAAATTTCTTCGTTTGTTTTGTGCTTACCCCGAGCATGAAGTAAAATTGAAGGAATATAAGAGGACTACATTTGAATACGTCGAAAGAAACCTTTATGTGAAAGTACACTACATCTTGAAGTAAGCACACACGTGAGCATTCTGCATATCTAGAGATATATTCATGGATACTTGACTGTTTGGATACCATGTGTATATGAGTAAAAGAAACCTTGATGGGATTTATGCCATTTATTTAGAAGTAAGCTCATGTGAGCAGCACTTATTTGTGAACCACTGAGGTGAACCTTACGAATAGAACTGCACAATCCCCCATTACTGGAATAGCCAAAGGAGCCTGGGTGGATACCATATCCCTTGATCATCTGCAAAAAGTGTCATTGAACATTTGTGTTTGCATTGTGTTTTTTTTCATACACCATTCTCTGGACGACGGACTTACGTATGAACTTGCCTGTATGACTTTAGCCCACACGGGTAATTTCTTTTCACTGTTTATTATTTGCGCCATCTAGGGACTATCCTTGCTTTCATAGCCTACAGCAGCTCCTGCTATTGCTGCAATGGCCTCCAGAAATTCCTGCAGCAGCGGCAGATGGTGCCAGGATCACTCCAGATACTACATCGCCACCACGATGATAGTGTGCTGGACTAATGGGACTGGAGTTCGGTTGCCTGCTACAGTCTCAGCAGCCTTCACACTACAATATCAGTCGGCTGGTCGGCAGTTGGGTCTCCTAGTTTTTAAGCAGGTTTAAAAACCAGGAATCCTGACAGATGACCAGGATCGGGTGTGCGGATCGGTTGGTGGAGGGTACACACTTATCCAATGTTTGGCAAACTGGTCAGTGGGGAGTTGGATCTCCCAAGGATTGGACACGTGTGTACCCAGCTTTATATGAACTCATATACAAGACCTGTCAGATGTTTAACCATATTAATCAAACAAATCTTACAAATTGGCTGATTTATTTACTGCAGAAACAAATGTTCTATCATTTAATTATATTCTGCAGCAAAAAAGAGAACATTAATATGTTCATAATAAAGCTAACAACATATAGTATGTAAAGCTGTAGTATACACAGAGGCTGATGAGAGTTGGACACACGCCCAGGGCTACCCGCTCAGCAAAGAGATGCAAAGCAGGTAGGCGCCAGGCTGGAGAGGCGCTCTCCCTACTCTGCATCCCTGCTGCTGTGCCTGAGCACCCTGCTGCTGCTGCCTGCTGTGCCTACTGCCCTCCTGACAGCATCATCTTCAAGTTCAGTCCAGTGTCTCTGTGTGCTTCCAAAAAAGGGCGCAGGGATACACAGGACCATGCTGCAGAGGAGGACAGAAAAGCTGCAGAATACAGATCCGGCCAACCAGAAGGTAAGTTGAGGGAGAGTGAGTGAGAAAGTGTGTGTGTGTTTATCTACAGCAGGCATTCCCAACCACGGTCCTCAAGGCACACCAACAGTGCAGGTTTTAGTGATATCCAGGCTGATATGATCTGTGGTAGAACCCCCTATAAAAATATATGACTGATTAATGTTACATTTAAATCAGGGGCATTTTCTTATCCTTTTCCTGTGCAACTGACCTCCCCTTTCCCCGTCTCCCTTTGTGACCACTCTTATATGCACAAGTCTGTCTCTCTGTGTGAGTCAGTCTCTCTGTGTGTGCCAGTCTCTGTCTCTCGCTGTGTTTGCCAGTCTCTGTCTCTCACTGTGTGCGCCAGTCTCTGTCTCTCGCTGTGTGCGCCAGTCTCTGTCTTTCGCTGTGTGTGCCAGTCTATTTCTATATGTGTGTGCCAGTCTTATGTGTGCCAGTCTCTCTCTCTCTGTGCGCCAGTCTGTGTCTTGTTGTGCACCAGTCTCTGTCTCCCTGTGTGCGCAAGTCCCTATGTGTGCCAGTCCCTGTATGCGCCAGTCTCTGTGCCTCGCTGTGCGCAAGGCTCTGTCTCTCGCTGTGCGCCAGGCTCTCGGTTTGCTCCAGTCTCTGTCTTTGTATGTATGTGAGCCTATCTGCCTGCTTTCTCTCCACTTTCTCCGGGAGTATTACTGTGCTTCTCTAAGTGTGGGGCCCCAGAGATATCCGTGTACAGGGCCCTAGGATTTCTGTTGATTGCCTTGTATGTATGTATGTATGTATGTATGTATGTGTGTGTGTGTATCTACAGTACTGTATGTATATGTATCTATGTGTATGTATGTGTGTGTGTGGGTGGGGGCACAATTTGTATAAGTGGCACTTCTGTGGGCAATATATGTAACTGGCACTACTACAGGGGGCATTATGTGTATAAGTTGCACCATTACTGGGTACATTATGTGTATAAGCAACACTACTACAGGGGGCATTATGTGTACTATATAAGCGGCGCCACTACTGGGGACATTATGTATATAAACAGCACTACTATGCACCATAACAGGGGCGGGGCTTCTCCTCAGAGCAGATCCAGCACTCACCAGCACCATTTTCTCCCTGCAGATCACACTGAAGAGATGCTGACAGGGAGCGCTGCCCTCCACATAACTCCAACATACCTCTTCTGTACCATGGTGTTATAGACAGGGTGGAGAGAGTGTTAAAGTCACTGTTTAATCCTATTAAGGTTATTCAGTCATCACCGGACATTTAGTGTATAACTGCCTACTGGCGCACTGTGTGGCTGGCTCCATATACTCTGTGACTCTCTGAGGGTACTCTGGGGGAAACTGTGGGGTATATTTACTAAAATTCGTATTTTTCAGAATGAGGTTAAAGATCAAACACGAATGACATCGAAAGTGTGAATTTGCAACTTTTTGAATTTATTACGACTAATTTACTAAGCTGTCGTGTTTTTCAATTTCGTGTTTTCCGATGTCGATGTCATTCGTAGTTTTGTAAGATAGAATGCGGCCGATTTAGTGGTTTTGCGGCCGTGTTCTGTTGTTTTTTTACGACTGCATCAAATTTTAGTTACGGCAGTGTTTGTCCGTTCACGGCCGCAATTTTTTTATAAGTTTAGTTTTTGTCACTCGTCCGTGATTGGTTTGATTCGTGATGGAGGAGTGTCTGTGCATATTACTATAAAAACGCCCCAAACCGTCAGCACCTCGTGGGTTTAGCTAGTGGAGAGGTGAGAGGAAGGTGTGTTAGGAGTTGGTGAGTTTTTTGGAGTTTGAGGAGGATTTGAGGAGGTTATTTGCGATTGTTGAGTGCTGTACTGTGTGTGTAAGTAGTCTTGTCATACTTGTTGTGTAGTTATTTTAAAGTTTGTCTACTTTTTTGTCATTGTTTTTTATTTAACGTCTATTGTCATTGTTTGTGAGTAAGTGTGTGTGTCTTTGGTGTGTGGTGTTTAGTGGTAGTGGAGGAGTGTGTTTTCTTTTTTTTTACTCAGTGTTATTTGTTGTTTGTCCTGATTATGTCCCAGTCAGAGGTGAGTGTGGTGGAGGAGGTGAGTGAGGTGGAGGAGGTGAGTGAGGTGGAGGAGGTGAGTGAGAGGGAGGAGGTGAGTGAGGTGGAGGAGGTTAGTGAGGAGGAGGGGGTGGCTGCTGCTGCGGCCTCCAGTGATAGTGATGGTATTGTGGCTCCGCAGCCACGCACCACTACAAAGACTGGCCTCAATGTTAAATTCAGCTACGCTGAAAATATGGCTTTAGTGCGGGAGCTGATGAGGCATCATCGGCGGTTGTTTGGCCATGATGCTGCGAAGGTGTCGACAAGCAGGAAGTCTGTTCTGTGGGGGAAGGTCATTGCGGCTGTGAATAGTGAGGGTGTGGTGAGGCGGACCGAGGACACGTGTCGTAAGCGTTTTTACGACATAAAGCGCCGTGTCAAGGCGAAGATGGCCAAGGAGGCTAAATCAGCACGCCAAACCGTGGGTGGACACCCCTTCCGTGCATCTTATCGTGATTGGGAGGAGCCTGTGCGTGCACTCATTCCGCCAGAAGTGGTTGATGCGACTCATGTCCGGGATTCTGACCGGCCAAGGCCGGATGGTGAGTTTTTTTTTTTTAAATGAAAAATGTAAACATCTGTGCTTTGTCCTTTGTTGTCTGAAATTTCTTCAAGCTAATTGTGATTGTTAGTTTGTTAATTCTTCTAATGTGTTGGTGATGTAGTGCAGGCTTGGCCAACCTGTGGCTCTCCAGGTGTTGCGAAACTACAAGTCCCATCATGCCTTGCCTCAGTTTTGCTATTAGTGAATGCGAAAACTGTGGCAGGGCATGCTGGTATGTGTAGTTTTACTACATCTTGAGAGCCACAGGTTGGCCAGGACTGATGTAGTGTTAATATCTATTATGTATATTTGTATCCTTTGTATAGTTTTTTTTCTCTGGTTACCGTTGCCTTTTCCTGGTGTTTTATATCAGTAGTAAATCTTTGTAGGTGTATTTGAAAGAAGTGTGATTAATATGTTTTATGCAAAGTGTTTTTTATAAAGTTTTCATAGGATTTATTTTTATTGTGTGTTGTTCTGGGTTGTCCTTTGTGTGTTTGATGTGTTTTTCAGGCATATTTGTTTTTGCAGTTTTCATTTTTGTGCAGACATTTGTGGCTAGTGTTTTCTTGTTTGGTTTTTAAATTGGCGCCTTTGTGTATGTTTTTTTTTTTTCTTATTTAAAGTATACACACCCAATGAAGTCAGGCAGAAAAGCATAAGCATCGTTTAGTTCACTTATCATCAGGTTCCACATATGTTTACATCACAATAAGGATTTTGCATAAAAAATTAACAAAAATAGTATGTTGATAAGGTCATTCTTCATATTTTTACAGTACGCCAGAGAAGCAGCAAAGCCAGGGCACATCCAACACTGCCAAGTGATGCAGATGGTGGGAATGCAGGTAAGATTTAACTGTAAACACATATTCAGCAAACACATAGAAGCACAAAATGTTAATGTTTATCTTATCACATAGGTTCTTCTTCTGCAAACCCCCCTCCACTGAGGCGCCCATCACAGGGCTCGGTGACTGTGGCTAGGAGGCCAACCAAGAGACGCCGTCTTGAGGCTGAATCAGCAGCACCATCATCACCACCCCAACGGCGCATCTCCGCAGTGTCGTCCCTGCCACCACAAGCAATTTTGGCCAGTCCACAAAGCGAGGATCCACAATCACCTCAGCTGTCTGGTGAGTAAACATAAAAGTTTTTTTTAAATAATTTACAAAACAGTGTGGTCGATGAATTAACCTGGATAAGGCATAATGAAGTGATAAACCAGTGATATGTGCAAGGTGATACACGCACCAGCCAATCAGATCCTAACTGTTAAATTACAGATTGGAGCTGTTTGGCTTGTTCCTTTATCACCTTGCACATATCACTGGTTTATCACTTCCTTATGCCTTATCCAGGTTAATTCATCTGCACCACTGTTTGTGTACAGCCAAAAATAATGTATTATAAATACAAAATCATCCTTGTAATAATCACAAAGAACAAGCACATGGGGTTAACTTAATTTTTGTGGTTACATTTTCAGATGTGATGTTGGCCATAGCAACCAATTTAGAATTATATTTATTTTTCAAAAAACAGCAACATAAATGGAATCTATAATCCAATTGTTTTGCATGGCCAACATCCCCAGTTCTAAATATAGGCCACCTTAAGAAATTTACATGCATTTTTAACGATTAATTTTTGTTTTACTTTATTTGTCAAATTTTTGCCCAGACCACTGACTGCCTTGAACAATGTATGAGTGTTTTGCAAAACACATTTAATGTATTGTGTGTGTTTAACAAAAGGAAGGTTCATACTCAATCTGTAAATGCAGTAATTTAAAATTGTTAGAGTTCTTCGTGTTTGCACATTAATTTTGGCTCAGAGTCCGACAATTCCCTAAATCATTTTTCAACTGAGTATGGAACGTTAGAAGCCACATATGTCTACAAAAAGGTTAGCTACATAGTTAATTTTAGGCCACAATCTCTGTATCATTTACAACATGAATATTATTAAGTAAGGCATGTTGACGTAAAGCAATAAAAAGAACAATGCAAAATATTGACTAAATAGTGGCTGCCTTCAACCCCATACAGAACCACCCATCATGGACGAGGACGCCCAGCAGGAAAGTGACCAGCAGGATACCTACACACTACACCTGCAGCCCATCGATCCTACCCAGCCAACCACGCCGCAGGACATAACCCAACCACCCCAAACATCCCACAGCCCCCAATTGAGGCCAACACCACCCCAGCAACAAATGGCCCCAGCGTTTTGGAGCAGTTGGGCCACACAACAGGCGCAAAACTATGCCTGCCTCAACACCAACACCCAATACCTTGCCAGTCTGCCCCATCATCTGCCTCGACTCAGTCGGAACTCAGGCAGACTGATAGTTCAGGTTGGCAGAATTGCCAATTCAATGGAGCAGATGAGGGCAGACAACAGTCAAATGCAAGCCAATTTACTCCGAATCATTGATGAACAACAGCGGCAGCAACAAGCCCTCATACAAATTATCCAACACAACCAACTGATAAATGAAAACCTCTCCTGAATTATTGCCAGCAACACTGCCGCAAATACACAACTGACTGCAAGCATACACAACCTGAGCCAAAGCATTAATGTGTTGGCATCCCAACAAATAAGCTCAAGCTCGGGAACAACCACACCAAGCCAGACCCCAGTTACCTCCCCTGTTAGACGCTCCAGCAGAACACGGACCAACGAACCAGGCCAATTCTCTGCACCAAGCATACACAAAAAAACAAATGAAGGCAGCAAATCGTTGTTTACCAATAAAGTTTTGGCAATTGTTACACCAAAAATGCCTGTGTTCCAGAAAATAATTTTTTAACACGCAATATGTGTATGGTTTAATGTGCTAATGAGTGACAGTGTAAATTATTCAAATTATAGTATAACTGTAAAGAACAGGATAAATAACAAACACTAACGCAACACAAACAACATTCACACCTACAATACATTTTAGAAAAGTGGTTAGGCAAGGTTATTTATAACTAAATAATACTTACCGTTAAAATAACGCTGAATCACTTCTTGCCTTACCTGCCTCCCTACATCTGTACTCACACTGTCACCAGATGTATCTAACTCACCTACTTGCTGGCTGTTTTCTTCATCACCAACATGTGGCAGATATTGGCGCAAACACATGTTATGAAGAAAACAGCAGCAGAACACAATCCTAGTCACCTTTGAGGGACTATAAAACAAAAGCCCAGCAGACTTATCCAGACACCAAAACCTAGATTTCAGCACCCCAAAACATCTTTCTATCACATTCCGCGTAGACTTATGTGCATTATTATAATTGTGTTCAGCAGGAGAATCAGGTTGGGACAATGGAGTAAGGAGCCAAGAGTAGCAGCCATAACCACCATCACCTGAAAGACAGATATAGGCAACATTAGGACATGTGGATTATGGTAAATAACATACAAAAATCAGGAGGTTGAAGTTACCACACATACACACAACACACTTGGAACATACCCAGCAGCCAGCCATCAGGCATTTGTCCATCCTCAAAGTTATCGAAGAGGGATGACAGACTGCGGATGAAGGAGTCATGGCAGCCACCAGGGTAACCTGCAACCACACTCATAATTTTTAGATTTGCATCACAAACCACCTGGACATTAGTGGATTGGCCCATATGTCTATTTGTATAAATATATTGCCTGCCCCTAGGTGGTCTCAGCTCAACGTGTGTGCAATCTATGACACCCAGCACATTGGGCATGCCAGCAAGCTCATAGAAAGCTACCCTGAGTGCATGCCACTGCAACTCCTGGGTAGGGAAGCAGATAGAGGCATCTATGTGGAGTTCCAAGACATCCAAAACCTGAGTGGACATTACAAAATATAAGGTGAGTGTCATGATCTGTAATCAATACAATACTGTGTTATGTTACATAACAGAAGCACCACTTAGACATAGACGTGTATGTATGTTTAAAGTCACCTGATTTAAATATTTAGAAAAGGTGGGCTGGGAGATACCAATTACATCGCCAGTCACAGCCTGGAAGCTCCCAGTAGCCATAAAGTGGAACACAGCCAGGAGTTTGTGCAGGCCTGAGACAGAGCAAGAGCGTGCTGTCTCAGGGTCTAGGTCCAGTTTGACAAGGTCATACAGACGGAAAATGTTGTTTCTATTTAGCCGGAACATCTGTATGACCATATCATCGGCCAATGCATTCAAGTTTAAACACCCCCTAAAAAAACGAGGCCTGCGCAGCCTCCGCAGCACCTGTACAACCTGCTGACCATGTTCACTTACCTGACCCTGGTTTATTGTAGCCTCATGGAGCAGTCTCAGGTATCCCCCAGCAAACAACAAATCTGTAGTACACACGGCTGCAGCCATTTCAGAGTGAGAGTTGCTCAAAATGTGCTTGGGTCCCTTTTACAGGTCCAAAAATTCAGGTGTGACTAATGTATAATTGAAAACACATGTAAACACGCTTCTCAAAAGCAGGTCTATTTTTTTTTAGGACTTTTTTTACGATTTATATTTTTTCACGGCCGCAAATGCTTTATCACAGTGGAGATTTCAAATACGAATGTTTATTAATGACCGTGTTCCATACTTAAACAGCCGCGTTTGACCGATGGTGTATTAATTCGTATTTTTTATCTTGGACTTCCAAAAAAATACGAATGCCCTCATCACTGCCGTGATTTGAGTTTAGTAAATTCCAGAGATGACACTTTGAAGAAAAAACACCATCTCAGTCAAAATCGGGAACTTAGTAAATATACCCCTGTGTCTGCATTTTCCTGTGTGTGTGTTTATATAGCTCACATAAGCATGTCCAGGAACTCTGTATCTTGTGCTGCAGAGTGTGTATCATCTCCTGAAGAGTCTATTCCATGTACTCAGGACTGCAATATACTGTCTCTGCCTTCTGAATCCGAACCCCCATGGGTGGATTCTATTAGGGGAATGATATCCCAGATTTCATCTCAGATCGCTCAAAATGAGACTGAAACACAGGTTTTAAAAAAATCTGTTGAGTTTTTGTCGTATTTAGCTCCCACTACCTCATCAAAAACCCCTATTATATACCCAAAGAAACGTGCTCTTTCCCAAATAATGCAAGCTGACATGGATACCAACTCTGATACAGGGAACGGTGATGGGGATATGCAAGGGGGAGATGCATCCCTTGCTAAGGGGGTGCAACTCATGATTGAGGCTATTAAGGAAATTTTACACATTACTGATAAGGTACTGTACCTGAGCAGGTAGAGGAGGCTTACTTTACAGACAATAAGAAAACCTCCCTTACCTTCCCTGCGTCTAAGGAATTAAACGCATTGTTTGAAAAATCATGGGAAAACCCGGGAAAAAAAGTTCCAGATCCCAAAAAGGGTACTCATTGCTTTTCCTTTCCCTGATGAGGACAGGAAAAAGTGGGAAAACCCGCCTATAGTAGACGCTTCTGTCTGTAGGTTGTCTATAAAGGTGGTTTACCTGTCCCTGGGTCCACAACTTTAAAGGAGCCGGCGGCTCGCAAGATTGAGACTTTGCTCAAATCACTATACACAGCTAATGGCATAGCTTTAAGACCCTCTTTTGCTTGTGCGTGGATTTTTAAAGCCATAGTAAAGTGGTCAGGCACATTACTAGAGGAATTAGATACTATGAATAGAAGTGACTTTGAATTGTTTTTACGTCACATACAGGATTCTGCAGGTTTCATGGTGGAGGCCATGAAGTACCTTGGCCATCTTAATGCGAGGGCTTCTTCCATGGCTGTCTCGGCACGCAGGGGACTCTGGCTGCGCTAATAGTCTGTGGATACAGAATCAAAGAAAAGTGTAGAGAACCTACCCTTCACAGGTCAGACTCTGTTTGTGGAAGCATTGGATGCATGGATCTCCACGGCAACTGCTTGTAAGTCAACCTTTCTTCCCTCAACAACAGGAAATCTTATCCTACATCTACAATGCAGTCCTTTCTGACCACAAAAGTTAAAAAGTCCAAACCCCCTTCCAATTTCTTTAGAGGAGATTGGGGGAAATCCAGAAAACCTGCACCAACAGGTTCCCAGGAACAGAAACCTGGTTCTGATTCCTCAAAATCCTTGGCATGACGTTGGAACTCCCAGCATGGAGATCAGGCAGGTGGGAGCAAGACTAAGAAATTTCAGTCACGTCTGGGCGTCATCATGCCTGGCCCCTGGGTACAAGATATCGTTACCCAGGGGTACAGACTGGAGTTTCAAGAACTCCCACCTCACAGTTTTTTCAAATCAGGCTGACTAGCTTACTAGCTTCGCTGACAGAAAGTGCTTTTCTACAGGAGGCCATTCAAAAATTGCTAAAGTCAAATGTCATTGTTCCAGTTCCACCTCACCTAACAAACAAGGGTTATTACTCAAACCTGTTTGTGGTACCGAAACCAGATGGTTCGGTCAGGCCGATATTGAACCTAAAGTCATTAAACCCTTATCTGAGGGAATTCAAATTCAAGATGGAGTCTCTGAGAGCGGTGAACTCAGTTCTGGAGGAGAGAGAATTTCTATTATCCCTAGATATCAAGGATGCGTACCTTCACATTCTGATCTGGCCACCTTACCAGGCTTATCTAAGATTTGCGTTGCTGGACTGTCACTATCAGTTCAGGCACTGCTGTTTGGCCTCTCCACAGCACGGAGGGTGTTCACCAAGGTCATGGCTACTCCTTCGCAAGCAGGGTGTGAACATAATTCCTTATCTGGACGATCTAGTGATAAAAGTATCTTCCAGGGAGAAGCTGTTACAGAGCATTGGCCCTCATTCCGAGTTGTTCGCTCTGTAATTTTCTTCGCATCGCAGCAATTTTCCGCAAACTGCGCATGCGCAATGTTCGCACTGTGACTGCACCAAGTAAATTTGCTAAGAAGTTTGGTATTTTACTCACGGCATTACGAGGTTTTTTCTTCGTTCTGGTGATCGTAGTGTGATTGACATGAAGTGGGTGTTTCTGGGCGGAAACTGGCCGTTTTATGGGTGTGTGTGAAAAAACGCTGCCGTTTCTGGGAAAAACGCGAAAGTGGCTGGAGAAACGGGGGAGTTTCTGGCCGAACGCTGGGTGTGTTTGTGACGTCAAACCAGAAACGAAACTGACTGAACTGATCGCAGTGGCAGAGTAAGTATCGAGCTACTCAGAAACTGCAAAGAAATTTCTGTTCGCAATTTAGAGAATCTTTCGTTCGCAATTTTGCTAAGCTAAGATTCACTCCCAGTAGGCGGCGGCTTAGCGTGTGCAATGCTGCTAAAAGCAGCTTGCCAGCGAACAACTCGGAATGAGGGCCCTTGCTCTCTCAACTCAACTACTCCAGGATCATGGATGGATCCTGAATCTTCCAAAGTCGCATTTGGAGCCGACAAGGAGACTGTCCTTCCTGGGGATGATCCTTGACATGGAAGTACTGAGGGTGTTTCTGCCAGCGGCGAAAGCGTTGGTGATCCAAACAATGGTCCGGGATGTCCTGAAGCCAGCCTGGGTATCGGTTCATCAGTGCATTCACCTTCTGGGGAAGATGGTTGCCTCCTACGAGGCTCTACAGTACGGAAGATTTCATGCACAGTGTTTTCAACTGGATCTCCTGGACAAATAGTCGGGATCTCATCTTCACATGCACCAGAGGATACGTCTGTCGCCAAAGCCAGAATTTCGCTCCTCTGGTGCCTGCAAACTTCTCACCTACTAGAGGGCTGCAGGTTTGGAATTCAGAATTGGATCCTTCTAACCATGAATGTAAGTCTCAGAGGTTGGGGAGCAGTCACCCAAGGGGGAAAACTCCATGGAAGGTGGTCAAGTCTGGAATCCATCCTTCCGATAAACATTCTGTAACTAAGGGCCATGTACAACGGTCTTCTACATGCAGCACATCTTCTACAAGATCAGGCCATTCAGGTTCAGTTGGACAATGTAACAACGGTGGCCTACATAAACTGACAGGGCGGAACAAAGAGCAGAGCTGCAATGTCAGAGGTAACAAGAATCCTCCTCTGGGCCGAAAAGCACGCAGTGGCGCTGTCAGCAATCTTCATTCCGGGAGTTGACAACTGGGAAGTGGACTTCCTCAGCAGACACGATCTCCATCCAGGAGAGTGGGGCATCCACCCGGAGGTGTTCGCGGAGGTGACAGGTCTTTGGGTGTACCTCACATAGACAGGATGGCCTCCCGCCTCAACAAGAAGCTTCGGAGGTACTGTTCCAGGTCAAGAGACCCACAGGCAGTGGTGGTGGACGCTTTGGTGACTCCATGGGTGTTCAAGTCTATGTATGTGTTCCCTCCACTTCCTATCATCCCAAGGATTCTCAAACTAATAAAAAGAACAAGAGTTCAGGTGATCCTCATTGCTCCGGACTGGCCAAGGAAGGCTTGGTACGCGGATCTTCTGCAGTTACTGCTGGAAAATCCAAGGCCTCTTCCTCTTCTTGAGGACCTTCTGCAACAGGGGCCGTTCACTTATCAAGACTTACCATGGCTACATTTGATAGCATGGAGGTTGAACACCAGATCTTAGCTTGGTAGGGCATTCCGAACAAGGCTATTCCTACCCTGATACAGGCTAGGAAAGGAGTAATGTCTAAACACTACCATTGAATTTGGAAAAAGTACGTGTCTTGGTGTGAATCCAAGAAGTTTCCGAAGGTGGAGTTTCAACTAGGACGATTTCTCCTCTTCCTGCAAGCAGGAGTAGATGTTGGCCTGCGTTTGGGCTCCATAAAAGTCCAGATTCAGCCTTGTCCATTTTCTTCCAGAAACAATTGGCTGCCCTCCCTGAGGTTCAGACTTTCTTGAGAGGGGTTCTGCACATCCAGCCTCCCTTTGTGCCTCCTACTGCACTTTAGGATCTTAATGTGGTGCTGCAGTTCCTGCAGTCGGATTGGTTCGAGCCTAGTGGTGCAAGTAGAAAAAATGTCTTACGGGTACTGTGGCCAATGGGTGTGGCCAAATGCCACATGGGGCGTGGCCAATGAAAATGGGGGTGTGATACACACATTGGGGGAGGGGCAGATACACGTATGACCCCAATAGTGCCAGATACATGTTGCCCCACATTGCCAGATATACATTGCCCCACAGTGACAGATATACATTGCCCCACAGTGCCAGATACACATTGCCTCACTGTGCCAGATACACAAATGCTCCCAGAGTGCCAGATACACAAATGTCCCCAGAGTGCCAGATACACATTGCCTCACAGTGCCAGATACACATTGCCCCACAGTGCCAGATACAGAAATGCCCCCAGAGTGCCAGATATACATTGCCTCACAGTGTCAGATACACATTGCCCCACAGTGCCAGATACACAAATGCCCCCACTGTGTCAGATATACATTGCTCCCAGTGCCAGATACAGAAATGCCCCTACAGTGCCAGATATGCCCCCAGTGCCAGATACAGAAATGCCCCCAGTGCCAGATACACAAGTATGCCCCCAGTGCCAGATATGCCCACAGTGCCAGATATGCCCCCAGTGCCAGATATGCCCCCAGTGCCAGATACACAAGTATGCCCGCATTGCCAGATATGCCCTCAGTGTCAGATATGCCCCAGTGCCAGATACACATGTCTCCGCAGTGCCAGATATGGCCACAGTGCCAGATACACATGTCCCCCCAGTGCCAGATACACATGTACCCCCAGTGCCAGATATGCCCCCAGTGCCAGATATACCCCCAGTGCCAGATACACATGTCCTTCCAGTGCCAGATATGCCCCCAGTACCAGATATCCCCCAGTGCCAGGTACACAAGTCCCCCCCAGTGCCAGATATGCTCCCAGTGCCAGGTATACATGCCCCCCCAGTGTCAGATATGCTCCCAGTGCCAGGTATACATGTCCCCCAAGTGCCAGATATCCCCCAGTGCCAGGTATACATGCCCCACCCGGTGCCAGGTATATATGCCCCCCTGTGCCAGATATGCCCCCAATGCCAGATATCCCCCAGTGCCAGGTATACATGCCCCCCCAGTGCCAGATATCCCCCATTGCCAGGTATACATGCACCCCAGTGCCATATATCCCCCAGTGCCAGGTATATATGCCCCCCTGTGACAGATATGCCCCCAGTGCCAGATATCCCCCAGTGCCAGGTATACATGCCCCCACCACTGCCAGATATCCCCCAGTGCCAGGTATACATGCCCCCCCCTGTGCCAGATATCCCCCAGTGTCAGGTATACATGTGTCCCCCCTCCTCCCCTGCTCACCGCTGCCGTCTGTCTGTGTGAGGGGAGGAGAGCGCAGCCTGCGCCTCTCCTTCCCCTCAGTCTCCGGCGGGTGTCTCAGTTTAATTCAGCACCGATCCGTGAGCCAATCAGAGCTTGCACCGCTGGAGACTGAGGGGAAGGAGAGACGCAGGCTGCGCTCTCCTCCCCTCATATCAGCGGCGGTGCAGCGGGTGCGGCGGGGATGGCGGGTGCGGCAGGTGCGGTGTGGAGCAGCAGAGGGAGGGAGGGAAGAGGCCCGTCGGTGTGGGTACGGCGTACCCACGGCTAAATTCTTACGGGTACGCCGTACCCACCCATACCCACACACTTGCACCACTGTTCGAGCCTTTACAGGAGGTTGATGTCAAGTTTCTTACTTGGAAAGCTGTCACATTGTTGGTATTAGCATCTGCTAGACAAGTGTCAGAATTGGGGGCATTGTCCTGCAAGAGCCCCTACTTGATATTCCATGAAGATAGAGCTGAGCTCAGGATGCGTCAGCAATTTCTTCCGAAGGTTGTGTAGGATTTTCATATCAACCAACCTATTGTGGTGCCAGTGGCTACTGACTCCTCAATCACCTCAAATTCCTTGGATGTTGTGAAAGCTTTGAAGATTTATGTGAAGAGAATTTCTCATCACAGATCGTCGGATGCTCTGTTTGTCCTTTATGATCACAACAAGGCTGGGTGTCCTGCTTCTAAGCAGACAATTTCTCGCTGGATCAGGTTCACTATCCAGCATGCTCATTCTACGGCAGGATTGCCGTGTCCAAGCTCTGTTAAGGCCCACTTTACTCGTAAAGTGGGTTCTTCCTGGGTAGCTGCACGGGTTGTCCCGGCTTTACAACTTTGCCAAGAAGCTACTTGGTCAGGGTCGAACACGTTTGCTAAGTTCCACAAATTTGATACTTTGGCCTCTGAGGAAATTAAGTTTGGTCAATCAGTGCTGCAGGAGCCCCCGCCCTCTCCCTCCCATACTGGGAGCTTTGGTACATCCCCATGGTACTAATGTGGACCCCAGCATCCTCTAGGACGTAAAAGAAAATAGAATTTTATTACCTACCAGTAAATCCTTTTCTCGTAGTCCATAGAGGATGCTGGGCACCCGCCCAGTGCTTCGTTTTCCTGCATTTATCACTTGGTTAAGTACTGCCTTGTTGCTTGGTTAAGTACTGCATTGTTGCTTGGTTAAGTACTGTTGTTTAGCCATTGCTGAATTGTTTCAAGCTGGTTAGCTTGACTTTCTGTTATGTGTGAGCTGGTGTGAACCTCACCACTATCTGTTTATTTCCTTCTCTCGAAGTATGTCCGTCTCCTTGTGCACCGTTTCTAGACTGAGTCTGGTAGGAGGGGCATAAAGGGAGGAGCCAGCCCACACTATATTACTCTTAAAGTGTCTATACCCCATGGTACTAATGTGGACCCCAGCATCCTCTACAGACTACGAGAAAAGGATTTACTGGTAGGTAATTAAAATCCTATTTTTAACAAGCGCACCCCTTTATTTTTACAGCATACAGGGCCAGTGTACTTTTATTTTAACAAGAGCACCCCTGTATTTTTACAGCATACAGGGCCAGTGTACTTTTATTTTAACAGCACCCCTGAATTTTTACAGCATACAACACAGGGCCAGCACCCCTAACAGCACATGAAACACCAGTGAAAGCCAGGACAGCACCCCTAACAGGACAGGGACATCACAGTGACAGGAACAGCAACCCTACAGAGTACACACTGACCCCACCCGACGCCACCACCCACAGAGAGACAGAGGTCTGTCTCCATCACTCTCCAAGTGCAGAGTGAAAATGGTGGTGACGCGTGGCTGATTATATTGAATCCAAAACCCGTGAGAATCCGACAGTGGGATGATGACTTTTTGCCTCGTTCTGGTTTCTGAGTCTGGTGTGAAGTCCCGAGCCGGACTTGGATCCGGGCTCGGAGCGTGACATTCGGGGGGTGTTGGTTCTCTGAGAACCAAACTCGAGCTTCTCTAGTTTCTATGTATCTAAAATGTGTCTGACTGAAACAACATTCCCTATTATATATTGCGTGGATGACGTAATGACCAATGTCTGGGAATTGCCTTAATGTGTCACTTGAAAAATTGAAAGTACAGTGGTCTCAGGGATAGATTTATTAAGCCTGGTGAAGTGATAAAGTGGAAGGTGAAAACGCACTAGCCAGTCAGCACCTAACTGTTATTTTTCAAACCTAGCCAGTGACATAGAAGTTAGGAGCTGATTGTTTGGTGTTTTACTACCTTCCACCTGTGATTTACCAACTGCTATGGGACTACAAATGCCAGAATACTGAGCAGACTGGACCAGGACTTGAGCAAAGCTTATGATGAATTAGGAGGAGGAATGATGATGATTAGGAGGAGGAATGATGATGAATTAGGAGGAGGAATGATGATGAATAAGGAGGAGGAATGATAATAATGATTGATGATGATGATGATGATGATGATGATAAGGAGGAGGAATGATGATGATGATGATGATGATGATGATGATGATGATGATGATGATGATGATGATGATGATGATAAGGAGGTGGGGGGGAGGCACTGCTGGTCACTGTCTGAGTCAATAGCAAACAAAAACTTTACATGCACAGTAAATGCACTTTGGAAATTATCAGTTAAATCACCATGAGCAATAGTAGGCTAAAGGTACGTAACAAACTTTTAACTAGTCATCTTGCAAAACTTTTAACATACTAGTTTTTCAACCATGGTAAAAACTAGTTCATTTAACTGTAAAGTTGGTTATGTTGCCAGAATCTTCTTAGATTAGTGCACAATGACACATTTTGAAATACAGTACAATGCCCTTAGGGACTAATCTTCTGCTACATACAGTATAAATACTGCATGCAATTTGATGTATCATTTGGGAGCCTTCTCCATGATCCTGATGGAGATCATTATTTCTACAAACCATTTGATGATTATCTGAACCACAGAAATTAAGCACATATTAGTATACCAGTATTATAGGGCAAACTGCAGGTATGAAACAAAAAATAATGTCTTCCTTTATGCTCAATTTATAAAGTTAATGTTTACATGACTGCAATATAATAATGCAATACAAAATAACATTTGGCTGTCATATATTAAAATCATTTATGTGGTCTATGATGTTAGGAAAAATTGTACAGAATATTTGCTCTGATTTATTTATTTTAAATGTTACAATGTTTCATTATCATTATTAATAGTTTTGATGCTTGCATGCATGTAATTCTAATTGTATATATACATTATGATTGCAAAAATACTAATTTGCAATAATCAGCAATACATGGTGCAAATTTAATTGTGGGCAAGGTGAATGAGTTACAGATTTCACTAAAAAGAATGTTCATTATTAACAGAGGTTGCAGGAACTTACTACATACGGCATGCTCAGTGTTCCTTCAATTGCATTGTAATAAAACCTAAAATAGGGATGTTATTAAGGACCTTGAAGAATACCTTCATATAATTTTATGTGCATTACACTGTACGTGAGCATATTATGGGGCTGATTCTGAGTAGGGCCAAATAAAAAAACAAGTACTGTATTGTAATATTGTATTGTATCTGGAAAAAATCATGTTGCAATGTAAGGGTTGCAAACATATTTTTCCTTTTTATTTGCATGCAGGGTAAATACTGGTTGCTTTGACATGTACAGTAGCCCACAAATATTGGACAGCTTTATTGTTACACTGTAGTTTAGATTTGAGTTTAGACACACACCTCTCAAATCTAAATCAATCTGCACATTTTAAATCTGCAACATGGTTTTATCAAATTGCAAAGTTACGTACTCATTTTTTCTTTTCTCTCAACTCAGAATTAGCCCCAACCTACAGTATCTAAGTGAAATTTGTTATGTGGGTATCTGGACAATTACCACATAATTATCACTCTGCTGATTTGATAAGGATTCTAGTACAAACGAATGCTTGCTGTACATTTATCGTATTTGGATTTTTACCACATGCTCTTAAGAACTGTTTAACTCCAGTTCTACCAGCTTTATGGAAATTGTCTAGTTTACAGCCAACTACAGAAAGATTTTACAGATTAAAGCTGTGTGGCTTTTTTAATGTGCATTTTTTTAAAACAATTTTATACTATGTATTTCTTTTTTTTTCTTTTTTCATGTATCATTTAGTTATGAACTACTGCCGTTGAAAAAGTAACACTATTGAAATACTACAGATACTGGGAATACATTTTTCTTCTTTCCTACATGCACTGATGTAACTAGCTATCCACTTGTGTTGGTGACTAGTAATTTGGTGGAGGGTAAGGAAAACCTCTATTTGGAAGTGCAAGTTGTTTCAGCTGCATAACTGTGCACAGTGGGCCTAATTTAGGGGGTAATTCTGAGATGATCGCAGCAGCAAATTTGTTAGCAGTTGTGCAAAGCCATGTGCACTGCAGGTGGGGCAGATGTAACATGTGCAGAGAGAGTTAGATTTGGGTGGGGTGTATTCAAACTGAAATCTAAATTGCAGTGTAAAAATAAAGCAGCCAGTATTTACCCTGCCCAACAGTTTTGCCCAACTGCTAACAAATTTGCTGCTGCAATCAACGCTAAGGGGATAATTCTGAGTTGATCACAGCAGCAAGTTTTTTAGCAATTGGGCAAAACCATGAGCACTGCAGGGGAGGGGGCAGATATAACATTTGCAGAGAGATTTAGATTTGGGTGGGTTATTTTGTTTCTGTGCAGGGTAAATACTGGCTGCTTTATTTTTACACTACAATTTAGATTGCAGATTGAACTCACCACACCCAAATCTATCTCTGCTTTTGCACCCGTGCGGGGGGGCAGAGCCAGACATGCGGGGCGGACTAGCCCTTTGCTGGGCGTCCCCCCACATGTCTGAGAAACTGAACGTAGATGTGCTAAATTTAGCACATCTACGATCAGATCTGAATTATCCCCTTCATGCTATCAGCAGATATTTAATTGCATGTAAAATAATATTATAATCAGGAACTGAACAGTCTGAAGTGATCGCAAGCGCTGAGTAGGTTTTGAGCTGCTCTGAAACTGCACAAAAAAACGTTGTAGCCGCTCTGCGATCCTTTCGTTCGCACTTCTGCTAAGCTAAAATACACTCCCAGTGGCCGGCGGCATAGAGTTTGCATGGCTGCTAAAAACTGCTAGCGAGCGATCAACTCGGAATGACCACCAGTGTCTGCAGGGGTGGTCTTCAGTATGCCGAATGTCGGGATCCCAGCGCACAGTATAACGGCGCCGGGATCCCGACACCCGGCATACCGACAAATATTCTCCCTCGTGGGGGTCCACGACCCGCCTGGAGGGAGAATAAATAGCGTGGCGCACGTAGCGCGCCACCGAGCCCGCAAGGGGCTCATTTGCGCTCGCCACGCTGTCGGTATGCCGGCGGTCGGGCTCCCGATGCCGGTATGCTGGTCGCCGGGTGCCCGGTCGCTGGCATACCATACTACACCCGTCTGCAGGTCAGCCTGTGCTCCTTGCTGCTATAAGTGATGGTGTGTGTGTGTGTATGTATCCAAAAATATACAGGTAGGTTAATTAACCCTAGTGGGAATTTGTGTACATGTAGGAAGGATTATAGATTGCAAACTCCACCATTAATCTGGCCCTGAATATAGTAAGTGCAAATACAGTCTCTGTGTGTAAAATGTAAGCCCAGGTAACTTTAGTGAGTTTGGTATCTGAGGTACAGTGAAAAAAGTGGTTATTCCAAGGCAGGGACCGACTGGGCCCTGGCATTTGTGTGCGTGGCGCATTAAAGGGGGCATGTGTGCATAGAAGGGGGTGCTCGAACACTGTTCACATGGGTGTGCAGTGAGTCAGGGGGGCGTGGATTCGCAGCATGTCCCAATATCTATTTGAAACAGGCACTTCGGGTGGGTAGGGGAGCAAAACGTGCCTCTCTGTGTGTCTGGACAGGCCCACCAGACCATCAGCCCTTCTGGCATATGCCAGAAGTGCCAGATGGGCAGTCCGGCACTGTTTCAAGGCCTCAGTGCTGCCTGTGAGTTCAGCTCATCATCTAAAGACTTCCCCTGTGTTCCAGCATTTTCAGGACTACAGTGAAATTTCCCTTGCATTATACTATTCCTCTATGGTGCTTCAGCAATTCCTAAACCGCCAGTGTTCAATTGCCTGCTCCTCTCAAGACTCTCTGAGAGTTCTTGGAATTACTGCTACTAAGATAGCTACATACATTCCTTCTGCAAACATCCTGATATCTTGAAACAATTAACCCTTGACATTCCTGCAAACTTTAGTTTGTACCAGTCCCTTTCAGCATTAATCAGTTCTCAATTTAGTTGGACATTTTCATAAAAATTTCCTGCTCTGTATGCATAGTAATTCTCTATACACAGGGCCAGATTAACAATGGGGCGGATGGAGCTGCAGCACCAGGCCCTCCATTGAAAATAGGCCCGCAGGTGGAGACTGACAGCCCTGAGAGGATACAACTGTTTCCTGTCACACAGACTGCCAGAAGCCATCCTCCCAGGCCCTGCCTCCTCAAGGCTGATTACACTGACTCTCTGACCTGTCAGTGTAATCAGTAGCCACAGAGCCGTGCAGGCAGTGCACTGGCCGCCCTTCCCCTCTCCTCCAGAGTCCACTCTCTCCTTCACTTGGGTCCTGCCTGAGCCTGACACACACAAGCTCTGCCCCCAGACTGTACTACGTGAGGATGGAGCTGCTGCTGAAATTGCTTCACGGTGCCTGGTAAATTCTATAATAGCTCCATGATGAGCAGAATCGATTTATGATGTGTGTGTGTGTTAGGTGTGTGTATAGGGGTGTGAGGTGTGTGTATGGTGGTGTGAGGTGTGGGGGTATGAGGTGTGTGTATGGGGGTGTGAGGTGTGTATGGGGGTGTGGTGTGTGTATGGGGGTGTTAGGTGTGTGTATGGGGGTGTTAGGTGTGTGTATGGGGGTGTGAGGTATGTGTATGGTGGTGTGAGGTGTGTGTATGGGGGTGTGAGGTGTGTGTATGGGGGTGTGAGGTGCGTATGGGGGTGTGAGGTGTGTATGGGGTGTAAGGTGTGTGTATGGGGCTGTGAGCTGTGTGTATGGGGCTGTGAGGTGTGTGTATGGGGGTGTGAAGTGTGTGTATGGGGGTGTGAGGTGTGTAGGGGGCGTGTGGGTGTGAGGTGTTGGGGTGTGAGGTGTGTGTGTGCATCTGTATGGGGGTGAATGTGTTAATGGGTATTGGGATGTAGAAATTGTTGGGTTACTGAGTGCTAGGTGGGGTGAAGTTAATGGGGGCTGTGTGAGTGTAGTATGGGTGCCGCTGTGTGAGAGTAGTATGGGCGCTATGTAGTATGGGTGCCGCTGTGTGAGTGTAGTATGGGTGCCGCTGTGTGAGAGTAGTATGGGCGCTATGTAGTATGGGTGCCGCTGTGTGAGCATAGTATGGTTGCTGAGTAGCATGGGTGCTGCTGTGTGAGCGTAGTATGGGTGCTGTGTAGTATGGGTGCCACTGTGTGAGCATAGTATGTGTGCTGTGTTATATGGGTGCCGCTGTGTGAGCATAGTATGGGTGCTGTGTAGTATGGGTGCCACTGTGTGAGAGTAGGATGGGTGCTGTGTAGTATGGGTACTGCAGTGTGAGCATAGTATCGGTGCTGTGTAGTATGGGTGCCGCTGTGTGAGCGTAGTATGGGTGCCGCTGTGTGAACGTAGTATGGGTGCTGTGTAGTATTTTATTACTTAGTCAGAAGCATGCACAGATCAGTAAGATCCGTGCATGCTTCTGTGTGAAAGTGTTAAAGTGTTAAAAGATTAAAAATAAAAACGATGTACAGGTCCCCTCCAAATGCATAATCAGCCCATGGCACTTTGAGCTGGTCCAGGTAGCAAAAATCCGGGGGGGGAATGCCTGGGGTTCCCCCATATTTAAGTAACCAGCACCAGGCTCATGGACCGATGCTGGTTCCAAAAATACGGGGGACAAAAGAAGCAGGGGTCCCCCGTATTTTTTAAACCAGCACCGGGCTCCACTAGCTAGGGAGGTAATGCTGCAGCCAGGGGACACTTTTATATAGGTCCCTGCGGCCGCAGCATCACATACCCCAACTCGTCACCCCTGGCTGGGGTTCCCTGGGGGGGTTGGGACTCCTTAAATAAAGCCCCCCCCTCCAGGCACCCAAGGGCCAGAGATGAAAGCGAAGGCTGTCCCCAGCACCCCTGGACGGTGGGTGCCGGGCTGATAGCCAAAAAATGTGCACAAAAAGAATATTGTCTTTCTCTATCGTCCTAAGTGGATGCTGGGGTTCCTGAAAGGACCATGGGGAATAGCGGCTCCGCAGGAGACAGGGCACAAAAAAGTAAAGCTTTTACCAGATCAGGTGGTGTGCACTGGCTCCTCCCCCTATGACCCTCCTCCAGACTCCAGTTAGATTTTGTGCCCGAACGAGAAGGGTGCAATCTAGGTGGCTCTCCTAAAGAGCTGCTTAGAGAAAGTTTAGCTTAGGTTTTTTACTTTACAGTGAGTCCTGCTGGCAACAGGATCACTGCAACGAGGGACTTAGGGGAGAAGTAGTGAACTCACCTGCGTGCAGAGTGGATTTGCTGCTTGGCTACTGGACACTAGCTCCAGAGGGACGATCACAGGTACAGCCTGGATGGTCACCGGAGCCGCGCCGCCGGCCCCCTTGCAGACGCTGAAGAGAGAAGAGGTCCAAAATCGGCGGCTGAAGACTCCTGAGTCTTCATAAAGGTAGCGCACAGCACTGCAGCTGTGCGCCATTTTCCTCTCAGCACACTTCACACAACAGTCACTGAGGGTGCAGAGCGCTGGGGGGGGCGCTCTGAGAGGCAAATAAAAACCTTATTAGAGGCAAAAAATACCTCACATATAGCCCACAAAGGCTATATGGAGATATTTAACCCCTGCCTAACTTCAAAAATAGCGGGAGACGAGCCCGCCGAAAAAGGGGCGGGGCCTATCTCCTCAGCACACAGCGCCATTTTCTCTCACAGAAAAGCTGGAGAGAAGGCTCCCAGGCTCTCCCCTGCACTGCACTACAGAAACAGGGTTAAAACAGAGAGGGGGGGCACTGATTTTGGCGATATGGTATATATATAAAAGATGCTATAAGGGAGAAACACTTATATAAGGTTGTCCCTATATAATTATAGCGTTTTTTGGTGTGTGCTGGCAGACTCTCCCTCTGTCTCCCCAAAGGGCTGGTGGGTCCTGTCCTCTGTCAGAGCATTCCAGGTGTGTGTGCTGTGTGTCGGTACGTGTGTGTCGACATGTATGAGGACGATGTTGGTGAGGAGGCGGAGAAATTGCCTGTAATGGTGATGTCACTCTCTAGGGAGTCGACACCGGAATGGATGGCTTATTTAGAGAATTACGTGAGAATGTCAACACGCTGCAAGGTCGGTTGACGACATGAGACGGCCGACAATCTATTAGGACCGGTCCAGGCGTCTCAGAAACACCGTCAGGGGTTTTAAAAACGCCCATTTACCTCAGTCGGTCGACACAGACACAGACACGGACACTGAATACAGTGTCGACGGTGAATAAACAAACGTATTTCTCATTAGGGCCACACGTTAAGGGCAATGAAGGAGGTGTTACGTGTTTCTGATACTACAAGTACCACAAGAAAGGGTATTATGTGGGAGTGAAAAAACTACCTGTAGTTTTTCCTGAATCAGATAAAATAAAATGAAGTGTGTGATGATGCGTAGGGTTACCCCGATAGCAAATATTGGCGTTATACCCTTTCCCGCCAGAAATTAGGGTACGTTGGGAAACACCCCTTAGGGTGATAAGGCGCTCACACGCTTATCAAGTGGCGTTACCGTCTCCAGATACGGCCGCCCTCAAGGAGCCAGCTGATAGGAAGCTGGAAAAATATCCTAAAAAGTATATACACACATACGGTGGTTATACTGCGACCAGCGATCGCCATCAGCCTGGAGATGCAGTGCTGGGTTGGCTTGGTCGGATTCCCTGACTGAAAATATTTTATTCATGTAGAGCATTTAATAGGATGCATTCTATATATATGTATGTGAGATGCACAGAGGGATATTTGCTCTCTGGCATCAAGATAAGTGCGTTGTCCATATCTCCCAGAAGATGTCAGGGACACGACAGTGGTCAGGTGATACAGATCCCATACGGCAGATGGAAGTATTGCTGTATAAAGGGAAGGAGTTATTTGGGGGTCGGTCCATCGGACCTGGGGACCACAGCAACAGCTGGGAAATCCAACCTTTTTTACCCCAAGTTACATCTCAGCTAAAAAAGACACCGTCTTTTCAGCCTCAATCTTTCCTTTCCCATGAGGGCATGCAGGCAAAAGGCCAGTCATATCTGCCCAGACATAGAGGTAAGGGAAGTAGACTGCAGCAGGCAGCCCTTTCCCAGGAAAAGAAGCCCTCCACCGCGTCTGCCAAGTCCTCAGCATGACGCTGGGGCCGTGCAAGCGGACTCAAGGTGGGGGGGTAGTCTCAAGAGTCTCAGGGCGCAGTGGGATCACTCGCAAGTTGACCCCTAGATCGTACGAGTATTATCCCAGGGGTAAAGATTAGAGAGTCGAGACATCTTCTCCTCGCAGGTTCCTGAAGTCTGCTTTACCAACGGCTCCCTCCGACAGGGAGGCAGCATTGGAAACAATTCACAAGCTGTATATCCAGCAGGTGATAATCAAAGTACCCCTCCTACGACAAGGAAAAGGGTATTATTTTTCCACACTATATTGTGGTACTGAAGCCAGACGGCTTGGTGACACATAGTCTAAATCTAAAATGTTTTGAACACTTACATAAAAGGTTCAAATCGAGATAAAGTCACTCAGAGCAGTGATAGCGAACCGGAAAAAAGGGGACTATATGGTGTCCCTGGACATCAAGGATTACCTCCATGTCCAAATTTTGTCCTTCTCATCAAGGGTACCTCTGGTTCGTGGTACAGAACTGTCAATATCAGTTTCAGACGATGCCGTTTGAATTATCCACGGCACCCCGGGCCTTTTTACCAAGGTAATGGCCGAAAAGATGTTTCTTCAAAGAAAAAAGGCATCTAAATTATCCCTTACTTGCACGACCTAAAAAGGGCAAGTTCCAGAGAACAGTTGGAGGTCGGAAGAGCACTATCTAAAGTAGTTCTTCGACGGCACGACTGGATTCTAAATATTCCAAGAATCGCAGCTGTTTTCCGACGATACGTCTGCTGTTCCTAGGGATGATTCTGGACACGGTTCAGAAAAAGGTTTTTCTTCCCGAGGAAAAAGCCAAGGAGTTATCCGACCTGTCAGGAACCTCCTAAAACCAGGAAAGGTGTCTGTACATCAATGCACAAGAGTCCTGGGAAAAATGGTGGCTTTTTACGAAGCAATTCCATTCGGCAGATTCCATGCAAGAATTTTCCAAAGGGATCTGTTGGACAAATGGTCAGGGTCGCATCCTCAGATGCACCTGCGAATAACCCTGTCGCCAAGGACAAGGGTATATCTTTTGTGGTGGTTGCAAAAGGCTCATCTATTGGAGGGCCGCAGATTCGGCATACAGGATTTGATCCTGGTGACCACGGACGCCAGCCTGAGAGGTTGGGGAGCAGTCACACAAGGAAGAAACTTCCAGGGGGTATGGACGAACCTGGAAAAGTCTCTTCACATAAACATTATGGTACTAAGAGCAATCTAAAATGCTCTAAGCCAGGCGGAACCACTCCTGCAAGGAAAACCGGTGTTGATTCAGTCGGACAACATCACGGCGGTCGCCCATGTAAACAGACAGGGCGGCACAAGAAGCAGGAGTGCAATGGCAGAAGCTGCCAAGATTCTTCGCTGGGCGGAGAATCACGTAATAGCACTGTCAGCAGTGTTCTTCCCGGGCGTGGACAACTGGGAAGCAGACTTCCTCAGCAGACACGATATTCACCCGGGAGAGGGGGGTCTTCATCCAGAAGTCTTCCACATGCTAATAAACTGTTGGGAAAGACCAATGGTAGACATGATGGCGTCTCGCCTCAACAAGAAACTGGACAAGTATTGCGCCAGGTCAAGAGATCCACAGGCAATAGCTGTGGACGCACTGGTAACACCTTGGGTGTACAAATCAGTATATGTGTTTCCTCCTCTGCCTCTCATACCAAAGGTATTGAAGATTATACGGTGAGGAGGAGTAAGAACAATACTAGTGGCTCCGGATTGGCCAAGAAGGACTTGGTACCCGGAACTTCAAGAGTTGGTCACGGACGACCCGTGCCCTCTACTTCTGAGAAGGGACCTGCTACAACAGGGTCCCTGTCTCTTTCAAGACTTACCGCGGCTGCGTTTGACGGCATGGCGGTTGAACGCCAGATCCTAAAAGGGAAAGGCATTCCAGAAGACGTCATTCCTACCTTGATTAAGGCAAGGAAGGAAGTCACCGCGAAACATTATCACCGCATTTGGCGAAAATATGTCGCGTGGTGCGAGGATCGGAGTGTTCCGACGGAGGAATTTCAACTGGGTCGTTTCCTACATTTCCTACAATCAGGATTGTCTATGGGTCTCAAATTGAGATCTATTAAGGTTCAAATTTCGGCCCTGTCAATATTCTTCCAAAAAGAATTGGCCTCAGTTCCTGAGGTACAGACTTTTGTTAAAGGAGTACTGCATATACAGCCTCCTGTGGTGCCTCCGGTGGCACCGTGGGATCTAAATGTAGTTTTAGATTTCCTCAAATCCCATTGGTTTGAACCATTGAAAAAGGTGGATTTTAAATATCTCACATGGAAAGTGACTATGTTACTGGCCCTGGCTTCCGCCAGGAGAGTATCTGAATTGGCGGCTTTATCTTATAAAAGCCCTTATCTAATCTTCCATTCGGATAGGGCAGAACTGAGGACTCGTCCGCATTTTCTCCCTAAGGTGGTATCAGCGTTTCACCTGAACCAACCTATTGTGGTGCCTGCGGCCACTGGCGACTTGGAGGACTCCAAGTTGTTGGACGTTGTCAGAGCCTTAAAAATATACATTTCAAGGACGGCTGAAGTCAGAAAATCTGACTCGCTGTTGATACTATATGCACCCAACAAGTTGGGTGCCCCTGCTTCTAAGCAGACGATTGCTCGTTGGATTTGTAACACAATTCAACTTGCTCATTCTGTGGCAGGCCTGCCACAGCCTAAATCTGTTAAGGCCCATTCCACAAGGAAGGTGGGCTCATCTTGGGCGGCTGCCCGAGGGGTCTCGGCATTACAATTCTGCCGAGCAGCTACGTGGTCGGGGGAAAACACGTTTGTAAAATTCTACAAATCTGATACCCTGGCAAAAGAGGACTTGGAATTCTCTCATTCGGTGCTGCAGAGTCATCCGCACTCTCCCGCCCGTTTGGGAGCTTTGGTATAATCCCCATGGTCCTTTCAGGAACCCCAGCATCCACTTAGGACGATAGAGAAAATAAGAATTTACTTACCGATAATTCTATTTCTCGGAGTCCGTAGTGGATGCTGGGCGCCCATCCCAAGTGCGGATTATCTGCAATACTGTACATAGTTATTGTTAACAAATTCGGGTTATATTGTTAAGGAGCCATCTTTAAGAGGCTCTTTCTGTTATCATACTGTTAACTGGGTTTAGATCACAAGTTGTACGGTGTGATTGGTGTGGCTGGTATGAGTCTTACCCGGGATTCAAATTGCCTCCCTTATTGTGTACGCTCGTCCGGGCACAGTACCTAACTGGAGTCTGGAGGAGGGTCATAGGGGGAGGAGCCAGTGCACACCACCTGATCTGGTAAAAGCTTTACTTTTTTGTGCCCTGTCTCCTGCGGAGCCGCTATTCCCCATGGTCCTTTCAGGAACCCCAGCATCCACTACGGACTCCGAGAAATAGAATTATCGGTAAGTAAATTCTTATTTTTGCTGTGGAACTACAAGTCCCAGCAAGCCTCCCCCGCATGCTGGTACTTGGGGAACCACAGGTACCAGCATGCAGAGAAGTAAAGGGCCCACTGGTACCTGTAGTTCCACAACAAATGAAATACCCCAAGAAAGACAAAACACACACACACCGTGAATGTAAAAGTTTATTAACACACACCTACACACTCACACATACTTACCTAGTGTCCCACGCAGCCCCTCGGTCCTCTTGTCCATGTAGAATCTATGGGGTACCTTTTGAAAAAAAAAAAAATCAACCACACAGTACACAGCCACAGAGCAAAAGTGCACTGTTTTAAAAATGTCTTGACAGTCGAAAAAGACACTCCCCCAACCCTGTAATGTCATACCACTATTATAATGAGACAGTCAAAATCTCACATAAGCCAAAATCGTAAGCACACATAATCCAAATCTCAAGAAAAGTTAGTCAAAATCGGTGGTGCTGGGCTCCGGGGAGTTCAGGGGAAATCGCAAAGTGAAAATCGAACATAATACAAAATAATGCACGTTTCAACATTTTTAAATGTACTGCTTTTTCTTTAGAACCTAGAAATGTTCATATACCAGAATGGATCAGCACTTCACTCTTATCTGACTGAGTTCTCAATTAAAGGTTTATCTGACATCCCAGAGCTCCAGTTTCCAGCTTTTATAACATTTATGCTCATATACATCATCATCATCCTTGGAAATACCAGCATCTTTATTGCGATATCTTTAAATTCTCATCTACATACGCCTATGTACATGTTCTTGATACATCTTTCCATCACCGACATTGTTTATACTTCAACTATTCTGCCAAAACTACTAAATGTGCTCATCACAAACAATAGCACAATCTCATTTTGGGGATGTATATATCAGATGTACATATTTTTAGCCATGGCTTGCACTGAAGTCCTCATACTTGCAGCCATGGCATACGACCGCTATGTGGCCATCTGCCACCCTCTACATTACATTGGTCTTATGAGTATGAAACAATCTACTGTACTAGCAGCTGCTGCATGGTCTATCGGGTTTATAGACCCTAGTGGGCATGCTGTCCTTATATCTAGACTGTCCTTTTGTGCCTCCCACGTCATTGACCATTTCTTCTGTGATGTTATCCCACTGCTAAAGATCTCCTGCAGTGACACATATTTGGTAGAAATGATTAACTACATTGAAGGGACGGTAATATTGTCGTCAGCATTTATACTTACATTAGTGTCATACATATTTATTATCTCCACCATAACCAAAATAAAATCTTCAGAAGGTCGACGTAAAGCATTTTCTACCTGTTCCTCCCATCTAACCTGTGTTGTTATATTTTATGGGACTATAATCTGTTTGTACATGAGGCCCACAACAAGTTATACCCCGAAACAAGACAAGTTTATTGCTCTTCTTTATGCCATATTGGTTCCTATCTTGAACCCTGTTATTTACAGTCTCAAAAATCGTGAAATGAAATTAGCTCTGATAAAATTTAAGAATAAGTTAGTTTGAAACAAAAAACAAAAAAAGCAGCTATGGTATCAAATACCTTCCTAAATTGATGTGCCATATTAAAAGAATCCCTTCACAAAGCATAAATAAAAAATAATATTTATAATTTTCTCTAAAATAATATATTAAGTTGTGGTCTTTATTTTTTTTTAACTTTTACAGAAACGCAGTTTGCAGTAGCTTTAAAGCAAAAATATAAAACATAGGGGTAAATTCCAAGTTGATCGCAGCAGGACATTTTTTAGCAGTTGGGCAAAACCATGGAGGTCATTCCGAGTTGTTCGCTCGCAAGCGGATTTTAGCAGATTTGCTCATGCTAAGCCGCCGCCTACTGGGAGTGAATCTTAGCATCTTAAAAATGCGAACGATGTATTCGCAATATTGCGATTACACACCTCGTAGCAGTTTCTGAGTAGCTCCAGACTTACTCGGCATCTGCGATCATTTCACTGCTTGTCGTTCCTGTTTTGACGTCACAAACACACCCAGCGTTCGCCCAGACACTCCCCCGTTTCTCCAGCCACTCCTGCGTTGTTTCCGGAAACGGTAGCGTTTTTTCCCACACGCCCATAAAACGGCCTGTTTCCGCCCAATAACACCCATTTCCTGTCAATCACATTACGATCGCCAGAACGATGAAAATGCCGTGAGTAAAATTCCTAAGTGCATAGCAAATTTACTTGGCGCAGTCGCAGTGCGGACATTGCGCATGCGCATTGAGCGGAAAATCGCTGCGATGCGAAGATTTTTACCGAGCGAACAACTCGGAATGACCTCCCATGTGCACTGCAGGGGAGGCAGATATAACATTTGCAGAGAGAGTTAGATTTGGTTGGGTTCTTTTGTTTCTGTGCAAGGTAAATACTGGCTGCTTTATTTTTACACTGCAAATTAGATTGCAGATTGAACACACCACACCCAAATCTAACTCTCTCTGCACATGTTAAATCTGCCTCCCCTGTAGTGCACATGGTTTTGCCCAACTGCTAAAAAAAATCCTGCTGCGATCAACTTGGAATTACCCCCATAGTGTGCACCATTTAAGGGGATATCTAATTAGCCCCAGTAATTTACCAGGGCTAATTGTCCTGCGGGGTGCTATCTAATTAGCCCTGATAAGCCAACGCGTGCAGCGGCTTATCGGGGATTTTGTTTCACCTGCCTCCGGCAGGTGAAGCAGATTGCATGGTTTCACTGAACCTGTGTGTTTTTGGGAGAAATAGTTTTTTTTACAGGCAATCAATCTGGATAACCTGTAAAAAAAAAAATCTGTGAAACATCAGAAAAAAGTCAGAAAAATGTCATAAAACGGCCGTTTTTCAGACCCGATGTTTTACCGGGGATAATTGGATATCCCCCTTAGACCATTACTATTGCATACATATACTGTCATATGTCAGGTAGCTAAACAGTCCCAAATAAGGATCCTGCATGGATACTCATCTATAAGAAACAACTGTATTTTAATAAAATGGTCAGACGAACAGAGCAGGTAACACACATACTGTACAAAAGAAAATAATCAATATGGCTTATTTGTCCGTTGGGGCAATAGGGATGTGCAGTCAGTTCCAGTCCCAAAGTGTTTCATCCTATGTTATGGACTTCCTCAAGGGGACACATGAGGGGGTACTGGGCATGCTTTTTAAAGCAGTGTAGACTGTGTACTGTAGCGGTAAAATGTACGTCGAGAGATCAACGTCAGCCAGTGATGTCAGTGGACTGTCCCTTCTTGAAATGGCAGCTGCAAACTCACTAAGGACAGGGACCGGACTCCATGGGGGGAGAAGGATAGGAATGATCGCTGCTCACATTTTAACAAAGGAGTGGTAATATTCACACACAGCTGAACACCCTCTATTTATTATTCTTTACCCCACCGGAAATGTCCCTGCTAACCCCATGTATTATGCATCAGGGGATGTTATGCTAATATAGACAGTATGGACGGTGTAATGGTTAGCATTACTGCCTGGGTTTGATTCCCACCTTGGCCCTAACTGTGCAGAGTTTGTATATTTTCCCCGTACTTGCGTGGGTTTCTTCCCGGTGCTCCCACAGTCCCCAAAAAATAGGATTATAATTATCTACCAGTAAATCCTTTTCTCGTAGTCCGTAGAGGATGCTGGGGTCCATTTTTGTACCATGGGGTATAGACGGTTCCGCAGGAGCCTTCAGCACTTTCAGACTTTTCAACAGTGTGAACTGGCTCCTCCCTCTATGCCCCTCCTCCAGACCTCAGTATAGGAACTGTGCCCGAGGAGACGGACAACTTCGAGAGAAGAATTTACATTAAACTAGTGGCGAGATTCACACCAGCTCACACCATACCAAAAACATGTCGCCTAACATGGCCTTTAACATAACCCATGCTAACGTGCATGCATAACGTAACAGCAACTGCTGTAAAACATCTTAACACATGAGAACCTGTGTAAAAAGACAAAACGTAATTTTCAGGAAAAATGAGCACTGGTCGGGCGCCCAGCATCCTCTACGGACTACGAGAAAAGGATTTACCAGTAGGTAATTAAAATCCTATTTTCTCTTACGTCCTAGAGGATGCTGGGGTCCATTTTAGTACCATGGGGATGTACCAAAGCTCCCAGTATGGGCGGGAAAGTGCTAATGTTCCTGCAGAACTGACTGACCAAATTTTAGGTCGTCAGCAGCCAAGGTGTCAAACCTATAAAACTTAGCAAACGTGTTTGCCCCTGACCAAGTAGCTGCTCGGCAAATTTGCAACACCGAGACACCCGGGCAGCCGCCCAGGAAGAACCCACTTTCCTTGTAGAGTGGGCCATTACCAAACTCGGTAACGGCAATCCTGCCGTGGAATAAGCGTGCTGAATGGTACCTCTGATCCAGCGCGCAATAGTCTGCTTAGAAGCAGGACCCCCAATCTTGTTGGGGTCATAGAGGACAAACAAAGATTCTGTTTTCCTTATCTGAGCCGTTCTTGCAACATAAGTCCTTTTGGATTTATTTTGGAACGGCTGAGGTGTCAGAAGCCACTGGCACCACCACAGGTTGGTTGATATGGAAATAAGATACAACCTTTGGAAGAAAATGCTGATGCATCCACAGTTCAGCTATATCTTCATGAAAAAATCAAATAAGGACTCTTGTGTGACAGAGCCCCTAATTCAGACACGTGTTTGCCTGAGGCCAAGGCCAACAACATGACCACTTTCCAAGTGAGAAACTTCAACTTTACCTCTTGTAGAGGCTCAAACCAGTCCGATTTAAGGAACTGCAACACCACATTAAGATCCCATTGTGCCGCAGGAGGCACAAAGGGAGGTTGGATGCGCATAACCCCCTTCACAAACGTGAAGGAAGGGAAGCCAACTGTTTCTGAAAGAAAATGGACAAGGCCGAAATTTGGACCTTGATAGACCCTAATCTCAAGCCAGCATCCACACCCGCCTGTAGAAATAGAAGACGTCCTAATTTAAACTCCACCGCAGGAGACTTCTTGGATTCACACCAAGATACATATTTTCCCCAAAACGATGGTAATGTTTGGACGTTACCCCTTTCCTGGCCAGAATAAGTGTGGTGATGACTTCATTGGGAATACCCTTACGGCAAGGATCTGGTGCTCAACAGCCATGCCGTCAAATGCAGCTGCGGTAAGCCCTGAAAAACAAACGGCCCCTGCTGAAGCAGGTCCTCGCGAAGATGAAGAGGCTGAGGATCTTTCAGTAATAACACCTGAAGATGTGGATACCAAGCCCTACTTGGCCAGTCTGGAGCAATGAAAATTGCTCGAACCCTTGTTCTTCTGATGATCTTGAGAACTTTTGGTATTAGTGGAAGTGGAGGGAACAGATACACCGACTGAAACATCTACTGGGTCACCAGTGCATCCACTGCTATTGCTTGTGGGTCTCTCAACCTGGAACAATATTTCTGAAGCTTCTTGTTGAGACGTGTTGCCATCATATCTACTTGAGGAACGCCTCAATGATCTGCTACCTCTGCAAAGACTTCTGGGTGGAGGCCCCATTCTCCTGGATGGAGATCGTGTCTGCTGAGGAAGTCTGCTTCCCAGTTGTCCACTCCCGGAATGAAAATTGCAGGCAGAGCTTTTGCATGTCTTTCTGCCCAGAGGAGTATCTTTGTCACCTCTGCCATTGCTACTTCTGCTTTTTGTTCCACCCTGGCGGTTTATGTAAGCTACTGCTGTTACACTGTCTGACTGGATCTGTATGGGACGATCTTGAAGAAGGTGTGCCGCTTGATGAGGGCTGTTGTACACAGCTCTCAATTCCAGAATGTTTATGTGAAGGAGTACTTCTTGACTTTACCATCGTCCTTGGAAGCTTTCCCCTTGCGTGACTGCTCCCCAACCTAGGAGGCCTGCATCTGTGGTCACCAGGATCCAAGTCTGATCCCCGAACCTGCGTCCCTCCAGGAGGTGAGAACTTTGAAGCCACCATAAGAGTGAAATACTGGCTTTTGTTGACAGGATTATCCTCCGGTGCATGTGTAGGTGTGATCCGGACCACTTGTTCAGTAGGTCCCATTGGAACACCCTGGCATGGAATCAGCCAAATTGTATAGCCTCGTAGGCCGCTACCATCTTCCCCAGCAGGCGGATGCACTGATGAATCGATACACATGCTGGTTTTGAAACTTGTTTGACCATCCTCTGGATCTCTAGAGCCTTTTCCACTGGTAGGAATACTTTCTGTGCTTCCGTGTCCAATATCATTCCCAAAAATGATAACCTCATTGTGGGTTCCAATTGTGATTTTGGAAGGTTTATGATCCAACCATGCTGTTGAAGCACCATCAGGGAAAGTGCAATGTTCTGCACTAGTTTCTCCCTGGATCTCGCTTTTATGAGGAGATCATCCAAGTATGGGTTGACTTTGACTCCTTTCTTGCGAAGAAGAACCATCATCTCCGCCATCACCTTGGTGAATATTCTCAGAGCCGTGGAGAGCCCGAAATGTTTGGAACTGGTAATGGCAGTCCTTCACCGCAAACCTAAGGTATGCCTGATGCGGCGGGTAGATGGGAACATGTAAATAAGCATCTTTGATGTCTATCAATACCAGAAATTCCTTTTCCTCCAAGCTGGAGATCACCGCTCTCAGGGATTCCATCTTGAATTTGAACCTTTTCAAATAAAGGTTTAGATTCTTTAGGTTTACAATCGGTCTGACCGAGCCATCCGGTTTCGGCACTACAAACAGGCTTGCATAAAACCCTTTTTCCTGTTGTGACATAGGAACTAAGGAAATTACATTATCTTGACATAATTTCTGTATTGCATTCAGCACTTTTGCTCTGTCCTTAACAGAAGCTTGTAAGGCTGATTTGAAAAATCGGCATGGGGAAGGTCCTTAAATTCCATTTTGTACCCCTTGGGATACTATCTGCAATACCCAAGGATCCAGATCTGAGTGAACCCAGACCTGGCTGAAAGACAGTAGACGTGCCCACCACCCGATCATACTCACGCAGGGGAGCCCCAGCGTCATGCTGAGGTTTTAGCAGAAGTAGCTGTTGACTTCTGCTCCTGCGAGCCTGATGGTGTTGTAGATTTTTTACCTCTTCCTCGCCCTCTTCCTGCGAAGAAGGGGGTACCCTTTGCCTATTTGTACTTGTTGGGCCGAAAGGATTGCAACGTATGAGAATGAAATCCTTTCCTAGGTGGAGCAGCTGCAAAAGGCAGAATGCTGACTTGCCTGATGTAGTTGTTGAAATCATGGCATCCAGCTTGTCTCCAAAGAGGGCTTCTCCATTATAAGGAAGCGCCTCAATATTCTTTTTTGATTCCGCATCAGCATTCCATTGGCGGATCCACAGCGCCCTGTGGGCTGAAATCGCCATAGTGGAGGATCTTGAACTCAGAAACCCAATATCCTTCATAGCTTCAACTTTGTAACCTGCAGCATCTTTGATATGGCCGATAGTTAGGACTATTTCATCCCTGTCAACTGTGTCTATGTTAACAAGCAAGTTGTCAGACCATTTTTCCACAGAGTTACCTACCCACGCACTAGCAATGGTGGGCCTGAGCAGAGCCGGATTAAGGGGGGGGCCCGGGGGGTATGTACCCCGGCCCCCCCTTCCTAAAAGGGCCCCCCGCCGCAGATCGGAGCTCTTACCGATCTGCGGCGCTGCGCTGCATTTCCGGCTCCCGTTTGGTTGCCCTGGCAACCTAACACCTGAGCCGTGGTTCCAGCTCCGCCTATCAGTACAGGACAGCTGAGCGACGGCTCAGCTCTCCAATAGTGTAACAGCCTGCGGCTCAGTCACCGTCTGAGCGCGCAGGCTGTATGAGAGAATGTAGTGTAGGGAATGGCAGCAGTACGGAGCAGTGTTTGGAGAAGGAGAGGAACGAACGCTCACTCTCCTGTCTCCTGTGCTACAGCAGCCTGCCAGCAAAAGTAAGGCTGGCTGTATAATTATAGCTCACGTTTGTTAGTATTTATATATATATATATCTGTATATATCTGTATATATCTTTATCTGTGTATATATCTGTGTGTGCATATACAGTATATGTAAACACTAGGTGCTTCATCGCGCCCTACGGGCGCTCTTCACACCGTTGCAAGGGGCTACGCCCCCTTAACCCTTGCATGCCTTTCTGGGGTTCAATATTTGTATTATATGGAGTATTACCTGCATTCCTTTGTTAGTGGTTAAATATTGCATAATGAAAGGGAGTGCGATGGTGAAGGAGGCGCAGCCCCCTGCGACGCCGTGAACAGCACCTGCAGGGCACGATGTACAGAATGTAGCGGGTGCGGGGGGGACTGCGGATGGTGTCTGTAGATGCTGCGGGTGGAGGGGCGGCGGAAGTGGGGGTGGGGCCCGGATGGGGAAGGTGCTGCAGGTGGTGGAGGGGCAGGTGCGGGGTTGTCATTGGTGGGGGAGGGGGGGACCGTGGATGGAGGAGGGTGTCTGCAGATGCTGCGGGTGGAGGGGGGCAGGTGTGGGGGGAGACATATAAGGGGGGTGGATGGTGGAGGAGGCCTGGAGGTGCTGTGGGTGGTGAAGGGGCGGAGGAGTGGGAGCCACGGGTGGTGTAGGGGGTCTGGAGGCACAGCGTGTGGGGGAGGGGTGGAGTGCCGCATGTGGTGGAGGGGAAGGTGCGGAGGTGTGGTGCATTGGGGAGAGGTCTGGAGGCGCTGCGGGTACTGTACCTGCCAAAAAGGTAGTTGGAGGGTTTGTAGTAGCAGGGCCAGGACAGTGGTGACAGGGTCAGAACAGTGGTGATGGGGCCAGGACAGGGGTCACAGGGCCAGGACAGGGGCGATGGGGCCAGGACAGAAATGACAGGGACAGGATAGGAGTGACAGGGCCAGGGTAGGGGCGGCAGGGCCAGGACAGGGGTGACATGGCCAGTATAGGGTTGACATGGCAAGCACAGGGGAGACAGGGCCAGGATAGGGGTAACAGGGCCAGCATAAGGGTGACAGGGCCAAGATAAGGGTGACAGGGCCAGGATAAGGGTGACAGGGCCAGGATAAGGGTGAAAGGGCCAGGATAAGGGTGGCAGGGCAAGGCCAGAGGTGACAGGGACATGACAGAACACAGGGCACGGGAGAGATTGGTATTAGGGACAAAACAGTGGTGACAGACATGTGTCTTACCGGAGTCACTGCTGCTGGCTGCTGCTGTTCCACTCCAACCTGTTGGGATCTGCTGCTGGTGGAGGCTTGGCATGGCTGACTCTCTCAGGCTGGAGTCCTGCTTCCTCTGCCCGTCCGCATCCCTCCCCCCACGCCTCAGTCACACACCGCAGACCTCGCGCAGCTGTCTGGCACTGTGGTAACGGGAGACTGGGAATGACTGGTTAGCACCCAGGAGACGCTGCGGCTGGAGGGAGGAGGGGGTCATAGCAAGCACGCGGCGCAGACCTCGCGGCTGCCGGGCACTGTGGTAAGGGGAGACTGGGAGTGACTGGTTAGCCCCCAGGAGACGCTGCGGCTGGAGGGAGGAGGGGGTCGGAGCCTGCAAGCAGCGCGGACTTCTGCAGTGCTACCCGCCGGCTAAAGTGTGTGGAGAAGCTGGGCGCACCTCACTGCGGGCGGGAGCGCTGCAGCTAGCGGTGGGGTTGCCGGGGCTGGAGATAACAGAGGCAATACGGAACCTGCACAGCGGCAGGTGCCCCACAAAACTGCAGCTAAGAAGCGTGGAGTGTGCCAGAAAGTGACGCTCCTCTGCGCCAGAGAGACCCTGCTGAGTATGCCGATGTGGGGGGTCAAGCACACAGTGAGCCGGTGCCCATCTGTCTGTATGGCATACCCCCTCACACACCCCCATACCTCCCAAATGTCCCGATTTTCGTGGGACAGTCCCATTTTTGGGGGTCTGTCCCGCTATCCTACCTGCAGGTCGCAGTGTCCCGCGGTGGTGGGGTGGGGGGTGGGGGGGGCAGTTGGAAAGCTCCTTTACTCGCTGTTCTGCTTAGCATGAGCAGCGGTGAATAGTGGAGACAGAGGGAGAGGGGGCATCAGGGGGTACGGATTAATGGGGGGTTCCAGCAGCAGAGCCAGATTAAGGGGGGGGCAGGGGGTACGTACCATTGGCCCCACAGTTTTAGGGGGCCCCCACCTGGAGTAGCTCTGTCCCAGCTCTGAAGCTTCCCCGTCCTGCCAGCAACAGCGGCAGCATTGTGCTACAGTCAGCACACGCTGCTGCATGTTGGCAGGTCTGTGGTGTTGCAGGGAGGCAGCAGTCTCCCTGCTTTCTTCTGCCTGTGCGGGTGTGTAGGGGGGAGCGACCACCCCCTCTGCATTTACCCCTAGCTGAGGGGCCAAAATTCCATAAAAAATAAATAAATCCTGGAATTTGCATAAGGGGGCGTGGCCTCGCGGGCCCGCGATTAGGCCACGCCCCCAACTCCACAGCAGGCACAGCAATGAGATAGGGATCCCCTGTCTCAAGTGCCCTGGGACCCCCGGACTCATAATCAGCCCTGGGGGCATGCCAGCAGCTCACAGAGCACTGGGCATGCCCCCTAACTGACGAAAACGGAGGCCCTCCCGTGAAGCCACGCCCCCTTTTCGCCGAGTGAGTGTCCCTCCTTCTGCCTGAAGAAAGCTCCTGAAGAAAGCTGGGAGGTATGCACCCCTGTCTGCCTAAAGAAAGCTGGGAGGTCTGCATCCCTGCCTGTGCCATGCCCATACTATCTGCTTCTGCTTCTAGTCTCCTATAGATTTGGCCAGATCTGTGACTCATTTGACTAACTCCGCCCAGTGTTGTGACTCCGCCCAGCATTAGCAAATGAGTCACAAAGTCACAGAATAGGGCTATTATATAGGAGATACTGTATATTAGGGATGAGCGGGTTCGGTTCCTCGGAATCCGAACCCGCCCGAACTTCATGTTTTTTTACACGGGTCCGAGCGACTCGGATCTTCCCGCCTTGCTCGGTTAACCCGAGCGCGCCCGAACGTCATCATCCCGCTGTCGGATTCTCGCGAGGCTCGGATTCTATCGCGAGACTCGGATTCTATATAAGGAGCCGCGCGTCGCCGCCATTTTCACACGTGCATTGAGATTCATAGGGAGAGGACGTGGCTGGCGTCCTCTAAGTTTATAGAGAAGAGAGTGAGACAGTAGAGAGAGACACAGTAGTAATTTTGGGGAGCATTAGGAGGAGTACTAGTTACTTGCTGAAGTGATAGATAGTGTGACTGTATATTATCTGACTTGTGGGGGAGACACTGACAGTGGGGAGCAGTTAGAGTCTGAGAGCAGGACTCAGGAGTACATATAACGTACAGTGCACACTTTTGCTGCCAGAGTGCCACACTGCCATTGTGACCACACTGACCACCAGTATAATATATATTGTGATTGTCTGCTTAGGAGTACTACTTGCAAGTTGCTGATAGTGTGACCAGTGACCTGACCACCAGTCACCACCAGTTTAATATATATATATATATATATATAATTGTATATAATATATATATAATATTGTATACCACCTACCCGTGGTTTTTTTTTTTCTTTCTTCTTTATACATACTACTATAGTAGCTTACTGTAGCAGTCTGCGGTGCTGCTGAGCTGACAGTGTCCAGCAGGTCCGTCATCAGTCATTACATAATAAATATATATACCAGTCCGGCTGCAGTACTAGTGATATTATATATATATATATATATATTGATTTCATCTCATTATCATCCAGTCTATATTAGCAGCAGACACAGTACGGTAGTCCACGGCTGTAGCTACCTCTGTGTCGGCAGTCGCTCGTCCATCCATAATTGTATACCACCTACCCGTGGTTTTTTTTTTTCTTTCTTCTTTATACATACTACTATAGTAGCTTACTGTAGCAGTCTGCGGTGCTGCTGAGCTGACAGTGTCCAGCAGGTCCGTCATCAGTCATTACATAATAAATATATATACCTGTCCGGCTGCAGTACTAGTGATATTATATATATATATATATATTGATTTCATCTCATTATCATCCAGTCTATATTAGCAGCAGACACAGTACGGTAGTCCACGGCTGTAGCTACCTCTGTGTCGGCAGTCGCTCGTCCATCCATAATTGTATACCACCTACCCGTGGTTTTTTTTTTTCTTTCTTCTTTATACATACTACTATAGTAGCTTACTGTAGCAGTCTGCGGTGCTGCTGAGCTGACAGTGTCCAGCGGGTCCGTCATCAGTCATTACATAATAAATATATATACCTGTCCGGCTGCAGTACTAGTGATATTATATATATATATATTGATTTCATCTCATTATCATCCAGTCTATATTAGCAGCAGACACAGTACGGTAGTCCACGGCTGTAGCTACCTCTGTGTCGGCAGTCGCTCGTCCATCCATAATTGTATACCACCTACCCGTGGTTTTTTTTTTCTTTCTTCTTTATACATACTACTATAGTAGCTTACTGTAGCAGTCTGCGATGCTGCTGAGCTGACAGTGTCCAGCAGGTCCGTCATCAGTCATTACATAATAAATATATATACCTGTCCGGCTGCAGTACTAGTGATATTATATATATATATATTGATTTCATCTCATTATCATCCAGTCTAAATTAGCAGCAGACACAGTACGGTAGTCCACGGCTGTAGCTACCTCTGTGTCGGCAGTCGCTCGTCCATCCATAATTGTATACCACCTACCCGTGGTTTTTTTTTTTTCTTTCTTCTTTATACATACTACTATAGTAGCTTACTGTAGCAGTCTGCGGTGCTGCTGAGCTGACTGTGTCCAGCAGGTCCGTCATCAGTCATTACATAATAAATATATCTACCTGTCCGGCTGCAGTACTAGTGTGATATAATATATATTGATTTCATCTCATTATCATCCAGTCTATATTAGCAGCAGACACAGTACGGTAGTCCACGGCTGTAGCTACCTCTGTGTCGGCAGTCGCTCGTCCATCCATAATTGTATACCACCTACCCGTGTTTTTTTTTTTTCTTTCTTCTTTATACATACTACTATAGTAGCTTACTGTAGCAGTCTGCGGTGCTGCTGAGCTGACAGTGTCCAGCAGGTCCGTCATCAGTCATTACATAATAAATATATATACCTGTCCGGCTGCAGTACTAGTGATATTATATATATATATATATTGATTTCATCTCATTATCATCCAGTCTAAATTAGCAGCAGACACAGTACGGTAGTCCACGGCTGTAGCTACCTCTGTGTCGGCAGTCGCTCGTCCATCCATAATTGTATACCACCTACCCGTGGTTTTTTTTTTTTCTTTCTTCTTTATACATACTACTATAGTAGCTTACTGTAGCAGTCTGCGGTGCTGCTAAGCTGACTGTGTCCAGCAGGTCCGTCATCAGTCATTACATAATAAATATATCTACCTGTCCGGCTGCAGTACTAGTGTGATATAATATATATTGATTTCATCTCATTATCATCCAGTCTATATTAGCAGCAGACACAGTACGGTAGTCCACGGCTGTAGCTACCTCTGTGTCGTCAGTCGCTCGTCCATCCATAATTGTATACCACCTACCCGTGTTTTTTTTTTCTTTCTTCTTTATACATACTACTATAGTAGCTTACTGTAGCAGTCTGCGGTGCTGCTGAGCTGACAGTGTCCAGCAGGTCCGTCATCAGTCATTACATAATAAATATATATACCTGTCCGGCTGCAGTACTAGTGTGATATAATATATATTGATTTCATCTCATTATCATCCAGTCTATATTAGCAGCAGACACAGTACGGTAGTCCACGGCTGTAGCTACCTCTGTGTCGGCAGTCGCTCGTCCATCCATAAGTATACTAGTATCCATCCATCTCCATTGTTTACCTGAGGTGCCTTTTAGTTGTGCCTATTAAAATATGGAGAACAAAAATGTTGAGGTTCCAAAATTAGGGAAAGATCAAGATCCACTTCCACCTCGTGCTGAAGCTGCTGCCACTAGTCATGGCCGAGACGATGAAATGCCAGCAACGTCGTCTGCCAAGGCCGATGCCCAATGTCATAGTACAGAGCATGTAAAATCCAAAACACCAAATATCAGTAAAAAAAGGACTCCAAAATCTAAAATAAAATTGTCGGAGGAGAAGCGTAAACTTGCCAATATGCCATTTACCACACGGAGTGGCAAGGAACGGCTGAGGCCCTGGCCTATGTTCATGGCTAGTGGTTCAGCTTCACATGAGGATGGAAGCACTCAGCCTCTCGCTAGAAAACTGAAAAGACTCAAGCTGGCAAAAGCACCGCAAAGAACTGTGCGTTCTTCGAAATCCCAAATCCACAAGGAGAGTCCAATTGTGTCGGTTGCGATGCCTGACCTTCCCAACACTGGACGTGAAGAGCATGCGCCTTCCACCATTTGCACGCCCCCTGCAAGTGCTGGAAGGAGCACCCGCAGTCCAGTTCCTGATAGTCAGATTGAAGATGTCAGTGTTGAAGTACACCAGGATGAGGAGGATATGGGTGTTGCTGGCGCTGGGGAGGAAATTGACAAGGAGGATTCTGATGGTGAGGTGGTTTGTTTAAGTCAGGCACCCGGGGAGACACCTGTTGTCCGTGGGAGGAATAGGGCCGTTGACATGCCTGGTGAAAATACCAAAAAAATCAGCTCTTCGGTGTGGAAGTATTTAAACAGAAATGCGGACAACATTTGTCAAGCCGTGTGTTGCCTTTGTCAAGCTGTAATAAGTAGGGGTAAGGACGTTAACCACCTCGGAACATCCTCCCTTATACGTCACCTGCAGCGCATTCATAATAAGTCAGTGACAAGTTCAAAAACTTTGGGCGACAGCGGAAGCAGTCCACTGACCAGTAAATCCCTTCCTCTTGTAACCAAGCTCACGCAAACCACCCCACCAACTCCCTCAGTGTCAATTTCCTCCTTCCCCAGGAATGCCAATAGTCCTGCAGGCCATGTCACTGGCAATTCTGACGAGTCCTCTCCTGCCTGGGATTCCTCCGATGCATCCTTGCGTGTAACGCCTACTGCTGCTGGCGCTGCTGTTGTTGCTGCTGGGAGTCGATGGTCATCCCAGAGGGGAAGTCGTAAGCCCACTTTTACTACTTCCACCAAGTAATTGACTCTCCAACAGTCCTTTGCGAGGAAGATGAAATATCACAGCAGTCATCCTGTTGCAAAGCGGATAACTGAGGCCTTGACAACTATGTTGGTGTTAGACGTGTGTCCGGTATCCGCCGTTAGTTCACAGGGAACTAGACAATTTCTTGAGGTAGTGTGCCCCCGTTACCAAATACCATCTAGGTTCCACTTCTCTAGGCAGGCGATACCGAGAATGTACACGGACGTCAGAAAAAGACTCACCAGTGTCCTAAAAAATGCAGTTGTACCCAATGTCCACTTAACCACGGACATGTGGACAAGTGGAGCAGGGCAGGGTCAGGACTATATGACTGTGACAGCCCACTGGGTTGATGTATGGACTCCCGCCGCAAGAACAGCAGCGGCGGCACCAGTAGCAGCATCTCGCAAACGCCAACTCTTTCCTAGGCAGGCTACGCTTTGTATCACCGGTTTCCAGAATACGCACACAGCTGAAAACCTCTTACGGCAACTGAGGAAGATCATCGCGGAATGGCTTACCCCAATTGGACTCTCCTGTGGATTTGTGGCATCGGACAACGCCAGCAATATTGTGTGTGCATTAAATATGGGCAAATTCCAGCACGTCCCATGTTTTGCACATACCTTGAATTTGGTGGTGCAGAATTTTTTAAAAAACGACAGGGGCGTGCAAGAGATGCTGTCGGTGGCCAGAAGAATTGCGGGACACTTTCGGCGTACAGGCACCACGTACAGAAGACTGGAGCACCACCAAAAACGCCTGAACCTGCCCTGCCATCATCTGAAGCAAGAAGTGGTAACGAGGTGGAATTCAACCCTATATATGCTTCAGAGGTTGGAGGAGCAGCAAAAGGCCATTCAAGCCTATACAATTGAGCACGATATAGGAGGTGGAATGTACCTGTCTCAAGCGCAGTGGAGAATGATTTCAACGTTGTGCAAGGTTCTGCAACCTTTTGAACTTGCCACACGTGAAGTCAGTTCAGACACTGACAGCCTGAGTCAGGTCATTCCCCTCATCAGGCTTTTGCAGAAGAAGCTGGAGGCATTGAAGGAGGAGCTAAAAGGGAGCGATTCCGCTAGGCATGTGGGACTTGTGGATGGAGCCCTTAATTCGCTTAACAAGGATTCACGGGTGGTCAATCTGTTGAAATCAGAGCACTACATTTTGGCCACCGTGCTCGATCCTAGATTTAAAACCTACCTTGGATCTCTCTTTCCGGCAGACACAAGTCTGCTGGGGTTCAAAGACCTGCTGGTGAGAAAATTGTCAAGTCAAGCGGAACGCGACCTGTCAACATCTCCTCCTTCACATTCTCCCGCAACTGGGGGTGCGAGGAAAAGGCTCAGAATTCCGAGCCCACCCGCTGGCGGTGATGCAGGGCAGTCTGGAGCGACTGCTGATGCTGACATCTGGTCCGGACTGAAGGACCTGACAACGATTACGGACATGTCGTCTACTGTCACTGCATATGATTCTCTCACCATTGAAAGAATGGTGGAGGATTATATGAGTGACCGCATCCAAGTAGGCACGTCAGACAGTCCGTACTTATACTGGCAGGAAAAAGAGGCAATTTGGAGGCCCTTGCACAAACTGGCTTTATTCTACCTAAGTTGCCCTCCCACAAGTGTGTACTCCGAAAGAGTGTTTAGTGCCGCCGCTCACCTTGTCAGCAATCGGCGTACGAGGTTACTTCCAGAAAATGTGGAGAAGATGATGTTCATTAAAATGAATTATAATCAATTCCTCCGTGGAGACATTGACCAGCAGCAATTGCCTCCACAAAGTACACAGGGAGCTGAGATGGTGGATTCCAGTGGGGACGAATTGATAATCTGTGAGGAGCGGGATGTACACGGTGATATATCGGAGGATGATGATGAGGTGGACATCTTGCCTCTGTAGAGCCAGTTTGTGCAAGGAGAGATTAATTGCTTCTTTTTCGGTGGGGGTCCAAACCAACCCGTCATTTCAGTCACAGTCGTGTGGCAGACCCTGTCACTGAAATGATGGGTTGGTTAAAGTGTGCATGTCCTGTTTATACAACATAAGGGTGGGTGGGAGGGCCCAAGGACAATTCCATCTTGCACCTCTTTTTTCTTTAATTTTTCTTTGCGTCATGTGCTGTTTGGGGAGTGTTTTTTGGAAGGGCCATCCTGCGTGACACTGCAGTGCCACTCCTAGATGGGCCCGGTGTTTGTGTCGGCCACTAGGGTCGCTTATCTTACTCACACAGCTACCTCATTGCGCCTCTTTTTTTCTTTGCGTCATGTGCTGTTTGGGGAGTGTTTTTTGGAAGGGCCATCCTGCGTGACACTGCAGTGCCACTCCTAGATGGGCCCGGTGTTTGTGTCGGCCACTAGGGTCGCTTATCTTACTCACACAGCTACCTCATTGCGCCTCTTTTTTTCTTTGCATCATGTGCTGTTTGGGGAGTGTTTTTTGGAAGGGCCATCCTGCGTGACACTGCAGTGCCACTCCTAGATGGGCCCGGTGTTTGTGTCGGCCACTAGGGTCGCTTATCTTACTCACACAGCTACCTCGGTGCAAATTTTAGGACTAAAAATAATATTGTGAGGTGTGAGGTATTCAGAATAGACTGAAAATGAGTGGAAATTATGGTTTTTGAGGTTAATAATACTTTGGGATTAAAATGACCCCCAAATTCTATGATTTAAGCAGTTTTTTAGGGTTTTTTGAAAAAAACACCCGAATCCAAAACACACCCGAATCCGACAAAAAAAATTCGGTGAGGTTTTGCCAAAACGCGGTCGAACCCAAATCACGGCCGCGGAACCGAACCCAAAACCAAAACACAAAACCCGAAAAATTTCAAGTGCACATCTCTACTGTATATGCGTGTGTATATATGTATTTGTATTTATATGTGTATGTATGTTTACGTGTGTGTGTGTGTATATATATATATATATATATATATATATAATCAGCTGCCTGCCTTTTAATTAGGGGCCTCGCTCTCTGAAGTGCCCCGGGCCCCCCAGAGCCTTAATCCGGCTCTGGGCCTGAGCACCTTCCGTTAGCCGTATATATGGATTTTAGGGTTGTTTCTAATTTACAGTGAGCTGGATCTTTTAAGGGGGCTGAACCAGGGGCAGGCAAAACTATTTTCTTAGACAGCCAAGAAACTGAGGTGTCTATCATTGGGGTGTCTCCCATTTGTGCCTGTCTTCCTTAGGGAAAGGGTACGCTACACATATCCTTCTGGGAAGGGTACATTTCTTCTCAGGGTTAGCCCAGGATTCTTCAAAGAACGAATTCAAATCCTTTGAAGGAGGAAAAGTCACAACCTGCTTTTTATTTAATTTAAAATAATCCTTTTCCTCTGTGACCAGTGTTGTTTCAGGAAACTCCAACACTTCCTTTATAGCAACTATCATACATTGTATGCTTTTGGCTAATTTGGGGTCTACCCCTCTCAAATCCCCAGTGTCAAAATCCGAGTCGGAATCTGTGTCTGTGTCCCCTTCAGGGACGGATTGGGATCGAAAACCAGCCAGGGAAATTTATGGAAGCAGCCCTAATAGGGGTGGGGTTCTGTTGAGGGCTGGAGTCTGTGAAGTGGGCGGGATTACTGCCCAGAAGGCCTAATTAAACGCAGGAAAGTAAAGCGCACGCCACAAAATTTTAGGGACGTGGCTTCGTGGGGAAGGGGCGTGGCCACATAATAGTGCCAATTCACATTACACCACACAGTAGCGCCGCTTATACACATTGCACCAGGTAGAAACTCCTATACACACTGTGCCAGGTATAGCATGTTGTACATATTGCACCAGATAGAGCATGTCTACACTTTGCGCCAGGTAGAGCATGGTATACACTTTGCGCCAGGCAGAGCAAATTATACACCTTGCACCAGGTAGAGCACGTTATACACATTGCACCAGGTAGAGCACGTTATACACATTGCACCATGCAGAGCACGTTATACATATTGCACCATACAGAGCACGTTATACACATTGCACCAGGTAGAGCATATATGTAGGATGACAGAGGGACAAACAGTGCACATGGACACAATTTTCCCCTCACCCCAGTAGCCACTGACCTGGTCGGCTACCACTGTAGTGTGTTTCTTGTCTGTGCGGGGTCTTATGTTATGTGTACCGCTAGCTGGAGTTAACTACCATTGTAAACAGGCTGCGCCTGTTGGGACTCCAGCAAGCCGCTGGGTCCTAGTGACCGGTTGCTGCCTAACTTCCCTCCAGCAGGGCTGCAGCAATTTACAGGTGCAGCCAGGAGTAGCAGAAAGGGAGGGGTGGGGGTTGGGAGCAGGGGCAGATCCAGAAGAAAATGACAGTAGGAGCAGCATGACAGGGCAAGGGCCCACGAACCACATCCCTCTTTTTTGTCATGCAGGGTGACAGTGGCGGACATACACAGGGTGACGGAGGGGGGGCGCACGCGCGGGATGACGGAGGGGGGGCGCACGCGCGGGGTGACGGAGGGGGGACGCACGCGCGGGGTGACGGAGGGGGGACGCATGCGCGGGGTGACGGAGGGGGGACGCACGCGCGGGGTGACGGAGGGGGGACGCACGCGCGGGGTGACGGAGGGGGGACGCACGCGCGGGGTGACGGAGGGGGGACGCACGCGCGGGTGACGGAGGGGGGACGCACGTGCGGGGTGACGGAGGGGGGGGACGCGCGGGGACACACGCGCGGGGTGACGGAGGGGGGACACATGCGCGGGGTGACGGAGGGGACGTACACACAGGGGTGACGGAGGGGACGTACACACAGGGGTGACGGAGGGGACGTACACACAGGGGTGACGGAGGGGACGTAAAGAGGGGTGACGGAGGGGATGTACGTACAGAGTGATGGAGGGGGATGTACGTACAGGAGTGATGGAGGGGGATGTACGTACGGGAGTGATGGAGGGGACGTATACACAGGGTGACGGAAGGGACATACGTATGGGGGTGATGAAGGGGAGGTACATATGGGAGTTGGAGGTGCATCCTTACCCCCATTGTTAACCAGGCCCTGAGTAGACAGTGACCTGGCAGTGACCCCACATCTTTAATACATTGCCTGATTTACCTCATCATGTCCAGCCTGTCTGTATGGGAAAACAATGACACAGCCTCCCCCCTCCCCCCCCAGTGCAGAGCTGAGAGTGCTTTTTGTGTCTCCAGTCCCTGTGGAGCTAATCAGTGACTCACCAGCGACACAGTAGCTCCTCCTGGCTGGAACGGAGTTTCATGTGCCGGCCAGGGCAGACTCAGCACAGATGATTGATGTGCTCCCCGGCTGCTGGTATGTGGAGGCGGGGCTGCCTGGGAGGAAGGACCTCACAGCTCACGCACTAGAGGGAAATGTACAGTGAGGAGTGACAGAAGTAGAGCCGCGGAAGCCGCTCCCCTCACACTCACATGGGGTGCACGTCTTCCGCAGCAGCAGCGCAGCAACACAATATCCGTGCTGGGGACGTCCCTCACTCGCTGTTGTGATAGTGAGCGGCACACAGAACCTTCACCGCTGCAGCCCCAGCTTGAGCTGCAGCGGCCGTAGCTATTTGGCATTGGGGGGAACAGCCACTAAATTGCGCAAGTCTGGCAGCCTACTGACAATCTGTCCCGGCGTACCAATCCGCCGCTGGGCAGGTCCTACCTGATGCATGCGGGGGTATCCCCAGGGGCTCAAGGGGCCAGTTAAAGTCCGTGGAGGGTCAGTGGTGGTGGTGCCCACTTGTGAGGCCAGATAGGGGTGTCTGCCTGTGGCTGCTGCTGTTCCCAATCCCTTCAGAAGTTCACACACAGAGCGTGTGCCGCGCGGTGGTGCTGGGGCGGTGCTTCCGATATCGATGCACATCCTCTCCTGTGCATGCGGCACAAGGAGGCTAGGGCTGAGAACACAGTTTATCATGCCGCACCCGCCGTTGATGAGGGAGCCGAGTGAGAGAAAGGGGAGGTGGCGTCAGGACGGATGAACTCTAGCAGGCTGCTGTATCAGGAATAAATGTTTTCCTGTCTACAGTAGCAGCAGAGCAGATACTGTGGGCCTATTTTGATGGGGGGCCTGGAGCTGCAGCTCCATCTGCCCCATTGTTAATCCGGCCCTGTGTATAGGGGCTTGTCTGTGACAGCTGTCACAAACGAGGCCGGGAGGGAGAGATTACATTACAGTTTTCATTTTAGATCTAGCCTGTTCCGGTTATCACACCATCCCCGGACCATATACTGTAGGCAGGCTGTAATCTCTCCATCAATGTCTCGATTGTGACAGCTGTCAGTATGGGGAGCAGTGACAGGGAGTTTTGGTACTTGTAGTGTGGCACCCCCCATCACCCCTGCTGCACACGTTGCACCCCTGCTGCCAGCTACATTTAGACGCTTAGATACTGTATACACCACAGTGCCATTCCGGTATGAAAGGTAGACCACTCTTGGTCGACATTGGCATGGTCAGCATGGACAAATGGTTGACACATAAAAATGGTCTTAACTGGGGTGTATAGCTACGCGTCTAAATGTAGACAGGCAGCGGGGTGACTAGGGGGGATGGTGGCGGCGTCTAGGTTTAGATGGGTCTCTGGGGGGCAGGTGTGCAGCAGGGGTGAAGGGGGGTGCTGACAGACATGGGAGGGGGCACGAAGGGGGTTCCAGTGCTACCAGAGCGGGGAGCAGTGCAAGGGCATTGTGTTACTTCTAGTGCCATGGTGAAAAATAGAATACCGGAGGCAGACCGCTCTTAACTGGGGTGTATAGCTACGCGTCTAAATGTAGACAGGTGGCGGGGTGACTAGGGGGGATGGTGGCGGCGTCTAGGTTTAGATGGGTCTCGGGGGGGGCAGTGTGGCAGGTGTGAAGGAGGGCGCCCAAGGGTGCTGACAGACATGGGTGGGGGCACGAAGGGGGTTCCAGTGCTACCAGAGCGGGGAGCAGTGCAAGGGCATTGTGTTACTTCTAGTGCCACGGTGAAAAATAGAATACCGGCGGCTGACCGCTCTTAACTGGGGTGTATAGCTACATTTAGACAGGCGGCACGGGTGACTAGGGGGGATGGTGGCGGCGTCTAAGTTTAGATGGGTCTCAGGGAGGGAGTATTGCAGGTGTGAAGGAGGGCGCCCGAGGGTGCTTACAGACATGGGAGGGGGCACGAAGGGGGTTTCAGTGCTACCAGAGCGGGGAGCAGTGCAAGGGCATTGTGTTACTTCTAGTGCCACGGTGAAAAAAATAATACCGGTGGCAGACCTCTCTTAACTGGGGTGTATAGCTACGCGTCTACATTTAGACAGGTGGCGGGGTGACTAGGGGGGTGGTGGCGGCGTCTAGGTTTAGATGGGTCTCAGGGGGGCAGTGGTGTTGCAGGTGTGAAGGAGGGCGCCCGAGGGTGCTGACAGACATGGGAGGGGGCAAGAAGGGGGTTCCAGTGCTACCAGAGCGGGGAGCAGTGCAAGGGCATTGTGTTACTTCTAGTGCCACGGTGAAAAATAGAATACCGGCAGCAGACCGCTCTTAACTGGGGTGTATAGCTACGCGTCTAAATGTAGACAGTCAGCGGGAGGATGGTGGCGGCGTCTAGGTTTAGATGGGTCTCGGGGGGGCAGTGTTGCAGGTGTGCAGCAGTGGTGAAGGGGGGTGCCCGGGGGTGCTGACAGACATGGTTGGGGGGCACGAAGGAGATTACTGTGCTAACAGTAAGATTTGAGAATACTGAAGAAGAGAATTTAGTTTTTTCAGATTTAATGTGATCCTGCAATTTGCAACGACAATATCTATAGCTAGCGTGATTGGGCGGCAGTGTGGCTGAAGACCATCTGGTAGTCATACTGTGCATTCATGAGATACTGTAGGTACCCAGTTGCACTTTGCATTCAATATTTCTGCCCATTTGAAACAACAGAGACACAAAGCTAGTCTGAAATAGGATTGCTGCTTATGCTAATGTTATCCATCATTTTGTACACAACGTAAAGACTAGATGAATAGCGTGAACAGGGCAGCAGTGTGGCCTTGTATTTAGTAGAAGCGGACTTTTTTTATATGACGAGAAGTAGAAACTTAAAACACTTTATAACTTTATTGTATTAAAAAAGAATAAAAAAATTAAAATAAAATAATAAATGGGTGCCGAACTCTGTATCGAACCCGGGTCTTCAAGCATTGCAGACGGCCGCTGTTCTAGTTAGGTCACAGCCGACCATGGTAGAGGTGGGCCCTCTGGGTTTATATGTCATGTGTTGCATCTTGGTGCTTTAAAAAAAAAAAAAGGTAGCTGCTTATGCTAATGTGATCCTGCAATTTGTACACACTGTAACGACAATATCTATAGCTAGCGTGATTGGGCGGCAGTGTGGCTGGAGACCATCTGGTAGTGACTGAAACACAAAGCTAGTCCGAAATAATTCCCATATAAAGGGAAGTGATTAATGGTTTGTCATTGTCACAATAAATGTCAGCCAATTAGCAGGCGGCGCTATGAAGGGTCCGTTGGCTATTTGAGGCATGCGCTGTAGAATTTAGGAAAAGCGACACCTGGTGGACAGAAAGTAGAATGAACGTTACAATTATAATGTGACGTCACATTTACAACGCAACTTATAACGGGAGTTATAGCGCAAGGAGCTGGCGCGAGTTGCATGGCGCCCACTATGCGGTACGCAGCAATGATATATCAGGACACATCTGTATTCACCAGATGAGCCTATGCAAAGTCAAACCACTTGATAAAGCAGTTGGACCAGCCTGAAGCAGATATGTCTTCTACATGCTGGATGAAGGTCTTCACTGCAACTTCTGGTGACTCAAAACCAATCTTCAACATCTTGCACTTGGTTTGTGGCAACACAAGGAAGTCACAGGGGGGCAGGTCTGGACTGTACAGCAGATGAGCAAGCTCCTGAATGTGATCATGGGTGTCACGAACCTCGGGCAGCGGCGACCGCGCTTGTCCCTGCGGGTGGCCTGGTCTGCCCGGCGCCTCTCTTCCCCTGACGGTCTCCGGCTTCAGCGGCGGGTCGGCGCTGCTCTCCGGCGGCTTCCCGGAAGCAAGGACGCCGCCATCACAAGCGAGGGCAAGGAGGCGGAGCAGGTCTGACGTCACCTGCCTGCTCCGCCAATCAGGCTAGGGCGGGGAATTTAAAATCAGATACCAGGCAGAGATCCGGTGCCTGAGTATCTTCGTTTCTCCTGCGGAAGCTGTGATTCCAGAGCTCCCTCGTCCCTGCAAGCATCCTGTGCTTCCAGGCATCCTGTGCCTCCAAGCATCCTGTGCCTCCAAGCATCCTGAGCCTCCAAGCATCCTGTGCCTCCAATTACCTCCGTGCCTCCAATTATCTCCGTGCCTCCAATTATCTCCGTGCCTCCAATTATCTCCGTGCCTCCAAGCACCTCCGTGCCTCCAAGCACCTCCGTGCCTCCAGTTACCTCCAAGCACCTCGTGCCTCCAAGCGCCTCATCCCTCCAAACACCTCGGTGTCTCCAAACACATCCGTGCCTCCAAGCACCTCCGTGCCTCCAAGCACCTCCGTGCCTCCAGTTACCTCCAAGCACCTCGTGCCTCCAAGCACCTCATCCCTCCAAACACCTCGGTGTCTCCAAACACCTCCGTGCCTCTAAGCACCTCCGTGCCTCCAAGCACCTCCGTGCCTCCAAGCACCTCCGTGCCTCCAGTTACCTCCGTGTCTCCAAGCACCTCGTGCCTCCAAGCACCTCATCCCTCCAAACACCTCGGTGTCTCCAAACACCTCCGTGCCCCAAGCACCTTCATGCCTACAAGCACCTCCGTGCCTCCAAGGGCCTCCCTGCACTCCCTGTACTCCCAGCACCTCAGTGCCTCCAATACCACAGTGTCTCCAATATCTCAGTACCCCAGCCTTCAGTATTTCTACAAGTCTTGTCTTACAGGAGACCTTCAAGAATTCCTCTGGGCCTCCCGCCTGCCGTCTTAGTCCTGCATGAGGAAGACCTACATCCGGCCATCTCTACTACGACCCAGTGGCGGTTCCTCTTCCCGGTCATCGGAAGAAGCCCCGAGTCCACAACACTCCCAAACCAGGTCAGTGACAGTATACTCAGGCCACATGGACTCGGGGAATCGGAACACGGACTCGGGTGCCATTCAGAACCTGGCTTCTCGAGTGCAAAGTCAGGAAGCAGCGCAAGGCCAGGTGATGCAGTACCTCCAGCAGTTGTCCGGGCGTCTGGATCAGATTCAGGCGTCTCTGGCCTCAGTAATTCCGGCACCTGTTCCAGTAGTCGCACCAGTTGCCGTTGCCAGCAATGTTCAACCATCGGCCGGTGTCACTCCACGCCTTCAGTTGCCTACTCCGTCCCGCTATAATGGGAATCCCAAAAATTGTCGTGGTTTCTTGAACCAATGCGAGGTACATTTCGAGCTACTTGCACACAACTTTCCTACAGACCGGTCCAAGGTAGCATATATTATTTCTCTGTTGGAAGGTTCTGCTTTGGATTGGGTGTCTCCATTATGGGAACGATCTGATCCCATGGTTTCCAACTACACCAATTTCATCTCGTCCTTTCGAAGGATTTTCGACGAGCCCGGCAGAATGACCACTGCTTCTTCCGATTTGCTCCGTGTTCGGCAGGGCGCCCGTTCCGTGGGCCAGTACGTGGTTCATTTCCAGACCATTGCTTCCGAACTACGCTGGAATAATGACGCCCTGAGAGCTGCCTTCTGGAACGGTCTTTCCGACCGGCTGAAAGATGAGCTGGTTACTAGAGATCTGCCGGATCCATTAGAAGATTTGATTTCCCTTTGCGTCAAGGTGGATCTTCGGATGCAAGAGCGTGGAAGAGAACGTAGCCGTTCGGATCGTTCCAGGTTCCGGAATCCTACTCCTAGGCCGGTGGCCTTACCCAGCTCAGATGAGCCCATGCAAATTAACCGCTCCCGACTGTCTCCGGAAGAACGACAGCGTCGTCGTGAGGGTAAACTCTGCCTTTACTGTGGAGCCGCAGATCATTTTCTTAAATCTTGTAAAGCCCGTCCGGGAAACGGGCAGGCCTAGCTTGTTCCGGAGGAGTCAAGCTGGGAGTTACGACAAAAGCTTCTCCAACTTCGGACTGCTTGCTTCCAGTAACTCTAGTCTCCAATTCAGTCTCCAGGTCTTGTGAAGCCCTATTGGATTCCGGAGCTGCAGGGAACTTCGTTTCTTCTTTCTGTGCCCAAAGTTTGGGTTTAAAGTTACGGCCTATTGAGTGGCCAATTTCACTGACGGCTATCAACGGGACTAGAATTTCCAAAGGTCTTATAATGTGGCGCACGGGGCCAGTTAAGCTGCAGGTCGGGGCTCTACATCAGGAAGATTTGGAACTCTTGGTAATCCCAGAAATGCCTCATGATCTGGTTCTTGGAATGCCTTGGCTGAAAAGTCATAATCCCCACATCGACTGGAAGTCGTCACAAATTCTGTCCTGGAGTCCCTTTTGTCACACTAATTGTCTTACTCCTGTTTGTCCGCTCCGTGTTACCTCCAAAACGGATGAAGAGCACATTCCGGAGGCATATCAAGGGTACAAGGACGTATTTTCGGAACAAGCTGCTGACCTGTTACCACCTCACAGGCCTTGGGACTGCCCTATTGACCTTGTCCCAGGGAAGACGCCACCTCGTGGTCGCACATATCCTCTGTCTCTTCCCGAGACTCAAGCCATGTCGGAGTATATTAAGTCCAATATGCTCAAGGGATTCATTCGCCCCTCTTCCTCCCCTGCCGGTGCAGGCTTCTTTTTCGTGAAGAAAAAGGACGGGGGGTTGAGACCATGCATCGACTACCGCGGCCTAAACGACATTACTATTAAGAATAAATACCCCTTGCCACTAATCACAGAGTTATTTGATAGGGTTCGTGGTGCCCGCATTTTTTCAAAACTCGACTTGAGAGGAGCTTACAATCTTATACGCATCCGAGAGGGGGATGAATGGAAGACTGCCTTTAATACCCGAGATGGGCATTACGAATACTTGGTGATGCCGTTTGGTCTTAGTAATGCTCCCGCGGTTTTCCAGGGGTTCGTCAACGAAATCTTTCGTGATATGCTGTATCAGAGCGTTGTGGTATATCTGGACGACATACTGATTTTTTCCAAGAATCTTGTCGAACACAGGACTCAAGTCAAAGAGGTGCTACACCGTTTACGAGAGAATCATCTCTACGCCAAGCTTTCCAAATGTACCTTTGAAGTAACATCTATTCCGTTCCTCGGTTATGTCATCTCGGGGACGGAGCTTCGCATGGATCCGGAAAAGTTGTCGGCCATTCGTGACTGGACTCAGCCTCTTTCCCTGAAAGCAATACAAAGGTTCCTGGGCTTTGCGAACTACTACAGGAAATTCATTAAGGGTTTCTCCACCATTGTTGCGCTCATTACTGCCCTGACGAGGAAGGGTTCTAATCCTAGTTTGTGGCCTCCGGAAGCCATTGTAGCTTTTTCTCGCTTAAAGTTAGCTTTCATGACGGCTCCAGTTCTCCAACAACCAAATTTCGAGGAACCCTTCTTCTTAGAAGTTGATGCATCTTCAGTCGGGGTTGGGGCTGTTCTCTCCCAGTATTCCTCTGATAAAAAATTACATCCGTGTGGCTTCCATTCTCGTAAATTCTCTCCAGCCGAACGAAATTACACTATTGGAGACCAGGAACTCTTGGCAATCAAATCTGCCTTGGAAGAATGGAGATATCTTCTAGAAGGGGCTAAACATGTGTTTACCATCTACACGGATCACAAGAATTTGCTGTACATCAAATCCGCACAATGCTTGAATCCTCGCCAGGCGAGATGGGCACTTTTCTTTTCCCGATTCTCGTTCATTATCAAGTACCGGGCCGGGACTCTCAATATTAAAGCAGATGCGCTTTCTCGTTCACAAGTTCCCACAGACGAGGATGAACCTCCGGAGCGGGGTTTAATTCTGAATCCAGTTTCTGTCTCTGCTGCTTTAACTACTCCAGCTCCTCCTCCTGGAAGAATGTCCGTGCCAGCTAGATTCCGCCCAGGAATACTACTGTGGGCCCATAACTCCAAGTTTTCCGGTCATCCCGGCGCTCAGAAGATGTACAAGTTTCTGCAAAGGTCTTATTGGTGGAACACCATGAGGAAGGATGTACAAGATTGCGTTAATTCATGTCCCCAATGTACACAACATAAATCTCCTCGTCTGCCTCCTGCAGGGTTACTTCGTCCTCTGCCTATCCCTGTGAGACCCTGGACTCACATTTCCATGGACTTCATCACTGACTTGCCCTGTTCCAAGGGTTGCAACACCGTTTGGGTTATCGTTGACCGTTTTTCGAAGATGGCACACTTTGTGCCCTTGACTGGTCTCCCGACAGCACCGAAACTGGCTCTATTGTTTATCCGAGAACATTTTCGTTTGCATGGGTTGCCACAAGAGATTGTTTCTGACCGTGGAGTACAGTTCACCGCCAGGTTTTGGAAAGCCCTTTGTTCAACTCTACACATTAAACTTAAGTTTTCGTCTGCTTATCATCCCCAAACTAATGGGCAAACGGAACGAGTCAATCAAGATCTAGAGACTTTTCTTCGTTTGTATCTCTCTCCTTCACAGGACAACTGGGTGGAGTTGTTGCCTTGGGCGGAGTTTGCCCATAACCATTTGTTTCATTCTTCCACTGGGGAATCACCATTTTTCGTCAACTACGGGTTCCATCCCCGTGTTCCGGAATTTCCAAGCCTTCCGATAATAGAGGTTCCTGCTGTAGTGTCCACTCTACGACACTTTGGACAAATTTGGAGAAAGGTTCATGCTAATCTTAAGCAGGTTTCTGTTCGGTACAAGTTCTTCGCAGATAAGAAACGGCAAGCCGCACCTCAATATAAAGTTTGGGACAGGGTATGGCTGTCCACACGGAATCTCCGGTTGAAGGTGCCCACCATGAAATTCGCTCCAAGGTTCATCGGTCCTTACCCTGTGCTACAAGTCTTAAATCCTGTGGTCTGTAAACTGGGTTTGCCTGCCCATCTTCGAATACCTAACGCCTTTCATGTTTCTCTACTCCGTCCCCTCATTCTGAATCGGTTCCACTCAGCACTCCCTAGGCCAACGTCCGTAGTGGCAGAAGCTGGAGCGGAGTTTGAAATCAAAACTATTCTTGACTCTCGTTATCTTCATAAAAAATTACAGTACTTGGTGGACTGAAAGGGTTATGGTCCTGAGGAGAGAAGTTGGATTGGGGCTACTGAAGAAACGGCTCCTCGTCTGATTCGGATCTTCCACTCCAGACATCCGACTAAGCCCGGGAAGTGTCCAGGGGCCACTCCTGGAGGAGGGGGTACTGTCACGAACCTCGGGCAGCGGCGACCGCGCTTGTCCCTGCGGGTGGCCTGGTCTGCCCGGCGCCTCTCTTCCCCTGACGGTCTCCGGCTTCAGCGGCGGGTCGGCGCTGCTCTCCGGCGGCTTCCCGGAAGCAAGGACGCCGCCATCACAAGCGAGGGCAAGGAGGCGGAGCAGGTCTGACGTCACCTGCCTGCTCCGCCAATCAGGCTAGGGCGGGGAATTTAAAATCAGATACCAGGCAGAGATCCGGTGCCTGAGTATCTTCGTTTCTCCTGCGGAAGCTGTGATTCCAGAGCTCCCTCGTCCCTGCAAGCATCCTGTGCTTCCAGGCATCCTGTGCCTCCAAGCATCCTGTGCCTCCAAGCATCCTGAGCCTCCAAGCATCCTGTGCCTCCAAGCATCCTGTGCCTCCAATTACCTCCGTGCCTCCAATTATCTCCGTGCCTCCAATTATCTCCGTGCTCTCCGTGCCTCCAATTATCTCCGTGCCTCCAAGCACCTCCGTGCCTCCAAGCACCTCCGTGCCTCCAGTTACCTCCAAGCACCTCGTGCCTCCAAGCGCCTCATCCCTCCAAACACCTCGGTGTCTCCAAACACCTCCGTGCCTCCAAGCACCTCCGTGCCTCCAAGCACCTCCGTGCCTCCAGTTACCTCCAAGCACCTCGTGCCTCCAAGCACCTCATCCCTCCAAACACCTCGGTGTCTCCAAACACCTCCGTGCCTCTAAGCACCTCCGTGCCTCCAAGCACCTCCGTGCCTCCAGTTACCTCCGTGTCTCCAAGCACCTCGTGCCTCCAAGCACCTCATCCCTCCAAACACCTCGGTGTCTCCAAACACCTCCGTGCCCCAAGCACCTTCGTGCCTCCAAGCACCTCCGTGCCTCCAAGGGCCTCCCTGCACTCCCTGTACTCCCAGCACCTCAGTGCCTCCAATACCACAGTGTCTCCAATATCTCAGTACCCCAGCCTTCAGTATTTCTACAAGTCTTGTCTTACAGGAGACCTTCAAGAATTCCTCTGGGCCTCCCGCCTGCCATCTTAGTCCTGCATGAGGAAGACCTACATCCGGCCATCTCTACTATGACCCAGTGGCGGTTCCTCTTCCCGGTCATCGGAAGAAGCCCCGAGTCCACTACACTCCCAAACCAGGTCAGTGACAATGGGCATGAAAATCCACTACTTTACTCAACTTGTGGGCAGGTGCTTTGTCATTATGGAGAAGGACACCATGAGCGTGAGTCCTTGGACAGCATCTGGAATGGCTTCCAGCACTTGTGGTAGGCATTGGTTGGCATATTAATCCCCAGTGACATTGCGCTGCTGCCCAAGTGGTACGGTAGCTACTTGACCAGTTTTGCCACAAACACAGCCACCATCTGTTTGGCCACATTGCGCTCACATTGAAACTTTTGTGTGGCAAAACTCAAACTGGGGTCCACTGGCCAACTGTTCTTTGGTATCAGGGTCAAAACTGTAGTTCCAGGAATCCTCACCGCTGATCACCACTGATTATCCTTAAGTCAGAGTTTGAGTGACCACCATCAAACCTGACCAATATGTTGTGGCACCAAGTTACCCAAGCCTCCTTCTGCTCTTGAGTCAGCTGATAGGGTACCCAGAGTGCAGAAACCTTGATCAGGCCAAGCTATTTGTCGAGTGTCAAGTGGATGTATTAAGATGAGATGCCTACCTCCTTTTCTAACTGGGCCATGGTCACCCTGGCATCCACCTCAACTGAGTCCTTCACAGCAGCAATGTTGTCCTCAGTGATGGAGACACAGGTTGTCTGCAGTGCTCCTCATCTTCCAGGGACCATCTCTCATGCTGATATTCTGTAAACCACACAAACATAGTGGTTCAGGATGGTGCTTCTTCCCAAAAAGCAGCTTGCAGTCAGTTCTCCTGCTATCGCAGACCACTTTTGTAGCCGTAGAAGGTCATGGCTCTCCATAACGAGTTTATGAAGGATGTGAACATGCTGACTTCGTTGGTGTGCAGTGCTGTTTATAAATGGTTCCTGTGCCTTGACATTTTGCAGGAACTTCAGTCAGAGATTACAGTTCCCAAACATACAGATTGTGTCTACTCTACCTATGTACTGCACATCCGGAAACTTATTGCACACACCTCGTATGTGGCATAAATGAAATTTTTTCCAACTTCAAATGACAGACTGATTAAAAATAGTTAAAATTATTTATTTACGTCAAGGAAAATCCATCTGAAGTAGATACTGCTTTGTCCTGACTTTTTTCTTTTTACCCTTGCACACTATGCACATGATAGTTGCACAACAGGACAGATACTGTATATTTCAAAATTAACATAAGACAAAATGTATGCAACAGTGCAATGTCCTACTAAAAATAATAGATTATAATATATTTCAGGAAAATGAATCAACGGGAATATTGTCCCCAAGTTCTAAATGGACAAAATGTGGAGTTGGTAGATTCCTTTAAATTTGGAGGTGTTACTATCACCAATGACTTGTGTTGGACTGCTCATACCAAGGGGGTAGTTAGGAAAATGCATACCTCAGGACTGGGTAGGAAGATTTAAGTGAACTTTTATTTATTGTATTGTAGAGAGTGTTCTTCTAATATATGAGATTTTATTGTGGTTTGATAACTGCATGGCAGCAGAGTGCAAGTCGCTTGAAAGGGTTGTAAGGGCAGCTAGTAAAGTGTTTGGCTTGCACCTACCCAGTGTGCAGGAGGAAATTAAAAAAAGGCTCTTCACTAAAATACAAAGCATACTGGGAGATTTGTCACATCCGAGTTATGATATGTTTACAGTGCTGCCATCTAAAACACGATATAGATCTACTCTATGTCGTACTAGTATACTAAAATGTAGATTTTGGACCCTATTCAGTAAGGATTGCAAAATCTGCTAAACAGCAGAATTTACAATACTTTTGCTTGCATGCTGGGGGCCGCCCATCGCAGGGCAAGGCCGCCCAGCATGCAGCCAGCAGCCCACCCACTGCACTCATGCTTAAATTGCGATTGCACCGCAATTTCAGCGTGATCTCTGAAATTGTGGACGGCTCCTGCCAGCGCAGTCTGGCTGCGACGGCAGGTGGTCCGCCACCATTTTTTTGTTTGGAGCGGCTGCATGTGACGTCATGCAGCTGCCCTGATAACACCGCCGACATGCCCCCCATAAACACATGCGCAGAACGCAGAACCTGAATTAGGCCCTTTGTTCATCTGCGATTGAATCATTCCTAATGATCTTGTGGAATCACTTTTTAAGATGATGATGTTTCTTCTGTTTTTAAGCTTTTTTACATGACTTTTCTGATTGCACATGCGATTTATTTAGTTGACTATACATGCATGTAAATTGCTAATGACAATAAAGTTGAATTGAATTGAATAAATAATATTCCTCTATAATGCATTTGTAAAAGTCAATAATCATTTAGAGTTGAGAAAACTTTCTTTCTAGAACGTTAAAACTTTGTTAAGCTTTGTAGAGTCCCTATGGGACACATTTCTCATCTCATGATATAAGAGTGCAAACCTCAGTAACTGCACACTATGACCAAGCCAACATATCTTTGCACTTGATACTGTAGATCAGGTAAAGCAGATTAGATGTACTATGGCGAACATGGTTAGGTAAATAAAAAGGCAATAAAGCAGGAATGTGTTTTAATTCTATCTGTATATTTTTACTTAATATGGCATTTAATGAACATATTACATTTTGCATTGTTTTCCTTTTATCCAAATAAATAATGTGTTTTTTTTTTTTAAATTAATTTGAAAGCAAAAAATATTTACAACCACATTATCAATCATCACACTTGTGTATGTGTTCAGAGGTAAAGTATGTTTTCATCTTTTACAGACATGGGGGCAGTACGGATGGTGTAATGGTTAGCATTACTGTCTAACAACATTCAGGTTGTGGGTTCAATTCCAACCATTGCCCTAACTGTGTGGTTGGGCCAAGTGGTTCTTATCTGCTGTCAAATTCTATGTTCTAATTTTTATGTTTATTAGATGGAATAATTGTTTGTTGCTAGTGCAGTTGCAAATATAATCTTTAGTAAATAGATAATAACATATTGCAATTAATTTTTGTAATAGTAATTAGATGGCACTATCCAAAATGTAATAATCACCAGATGCAAACACACAGTTTAATTTATCTTATTATTGTATTTTATTTTATTATGTTTTTGATTAACTGTTTAAAATTATTATATAATTATGTAAATGTGTTACTTTACTTAAATTATTAGTCTATTCCTTTATTAAAATAATTTGCAAATGGATGTACACTATAAATATAACCTAAATTAATAACTCCAAAGTGCCTAAAATCACAAATGTATGCAGCACAAATATTTTTGGGCAGGATTAGTCTATCATATCATGGAAATATATAATGCTGAAATAAAACATTCCTCAATACTGTGAATGCAGAGTGTTTGCTGCAATCTTCAGATATGACCCTGTCAAAAGACAGCAGCAGTGAGCTGATATAATCTAATCTGACCACCATGAGGAGTGATGTTCAGGACTTGCAGGTGAGGTGGATGAGTTCCCCTTGTTTTTTGTTTAGTTTTTTGTGGTTTTCTGTTTAATGTTTAGTCATGCTCATCTTTGTTGCTGCAAAACCGCTTGCTGCACAGCGTGCCAGGCTGCGACTATTCGCAACTGGCGATCATTTCATCAATTACTAAAAGAATTAATGAAGTGATCACCGTCTGCGAATACTTGCAGCCTGGCACACAATGCAGCATGCCGTGATACAATATGCCACATCATAGTAAGGTGAGCAAGGCTTCATCTCTATGTGCTTATTTTTTCTTTGTCCTTGCAGTGGTCACAGTGAGGACAATCTACAAATTCTGCATACAGAAAGAAAAACTTACGTATATAACATGCTCCCTTATCCCTATGCTATTAAAACATTCAAAATTCTAATTATCTTAACAAGTGGACATGGAAATTATTCAAAATAGTTGTCAACTACAGTATGCATTAGTTTATCTATCAATATAACCAGTGTCGGACTGGGGCATGAAGGGCTCACCGGGGGAATGCAGTGGTAGGGGCCCATACTTAGGGGTGTGGTCAGTCTCTAGAGGGGTGTGGCCAATCACCACAGAGGCTTGTCTAATCATTGGAGAGTGTATAGTCTAAGCCCCTTGATGAATATACATAGTAAATACTGCTAGTGCATGCATGATAATGTACCAGATTAATAACAGAAATGCACTGTAGAGAATGCACCATATTCCTGTGCAGTATAAGGTAACATATATATAATGTATAATTTTTGCAGTATAGAACCAGATCCCTAGAGGATGGGGTGGGGCCCCAGGCAGTGGGGCCCACCGGTGGTTTCCCCTGTACCCCTGTGGGCCAGTCCAAGCCTGAATATAACTATTACTGCGACTACAGTGATTCCAGCAGTTGTAACATGCCCTGCAATGTGAGCTAGATACAAATATTGCTAGAGAGAAATATAGTAATATATTGCTAAAGATAATAAAAGGCTTACCTTGCTCCTCACTTCTATGGGGGGAATTTGAGTGTCTTGTGGAGCGGAGGCCACTAGATGTCACTCAAAGGAACTGGTAACTAGTATAAAAAAATATATATATATACTGTAAAAAACAAAAGATAGACAGCACTCAAAGCTAATCAAATACTTGATAACCAATGAATAATCATGTGGTGCAAGGCAAGGATAAATAATCACACTCACTTTTTCAGTGTACTAGAAAAAGTAAAAATAGCCAGCACTCACGGTTTTTGATGAATGAAAAAAAAGGTGTTTTAATCCTTAGAGAGACGGCATGTCAAATACAATACAAGTATTGTATTTGACATGCCGTCTCTCTAAGGAATAAAACACATTTTTTTTCATTCATCAAAAACCGTGAGTGCTGGCTATTTTTACTTTTTCTGGTACACTGAAAAAGTAAGTGTGATTGTATATATATATATATATATATATATATATATATGGGAACAGGGGGTGAGGTAGTGACAAGCGATCACTGGTGTCAAACAAATTTAAAAATCTAGGCAATAGCAGGTGTAAAAAAAATTCATACAAATTTATTACAAAACACAACACTAAAAAAACGGAGTAGTATTTTTGATAAAAACAAAGTAGAGGAGAGTGGTATAAATAAAAAACATGCATATATATAAAGGAATGTATAAAAAGATATATATATAAACCTACAAAAAAAATCAAAGAAATTATATATATAGTACATAAAACTCAGGTGCCTCTCTGATCTAACCTCACTTACACAAGTTAAGCCAAATTTATCCTCTTTTTGTTTTTTCCTGTGTTTTATGTAATATATATATATATATATATATATATATAAAAAAAAAATTTAAACATAAAACATGTTTTACCACAAATCAGTGCCGTTACTAGACATTTTAGCGCTGTGTGCAAGAAACGGCATGGGCACTCCGGGTTTATGTAAAATAGGTGCGCGCAAAAAAATATGGGCGTGGCTTCATGGGGAAGGGGTGTGGCCACACAATAATACCAATTAATATAACGGTGCACAGTAGTCTCCATTATTCAAATTACACCGCACAGTAGCGCCATTACACCAGGTAGAGCCCCTTTTACATATTACAGTGGACAGATTCCCCTTTTTACACATTACTGCAGACAGTGCCCCTTTTTACACATTACGGCAGCCAGTCCCCCTTTTTACACATTACGGCAGACAGCGTCCCCTTTTTACACATTACGGCAGACAGCGATCCCTTTTTACACATTATGGCAGACAGAGTCCACCTTTTACACATTACGGCAGCAGTGTCCCCCTTTTTACATTACGGCAGACAGTCCCCCTTTTTACACATTACTGCAGACAGCGTCCCCCTTTTTACACAGTACAGCAGACAGAGTCCTCTTTTTACATATTACGGCAGACAGTGTCCCCTTTTTACACATTACGGCAGACAGCGTCCCCTTTTTACACAGTACGGCAGACAGCGTCACCTTTTTACACATTACGGCAGACAGCGTCCCCTTTTTACACATTACGGCAGACAGCATCCCCCTTTTTACACTTTATGGCAGACATCGTCCCCTTTTTACAAAGTACGGCAGACAGCGTCCCCTTTTTACACATTACTGCAGACAAAATAGATAGATAGAGAGATAGATAGACAGACAGACAGATACTTACCATCTCTCCGCTGGCTCAGGCAGTCAGGCTCCTTGTTGCTGGCAGCTCCGGAGGCAGGGGAGAAGGAGGAGGAGGAAGGGGGACTCGGGAGCCATAGCAGTGCAGTGTAATTGCTGGTGGCGCTGCATGCAGCTGTCCCTCTCCTTCTGCATTGTCTGGCCACCACCGCTGTGAATGCTGGGATGAGGGAAGCGCATCCCAGCATTCACAGCGGCGCCGGCCAGCTAATGCGGAATGAGAGGACCAGCTGCAGCGGTGCCGCTACCAATTACATATCGCTGCTGCGGCTCCGGAGTCCCCCTCCCTCCTCCTCATCCCCTGCCCCAAGAGCTTCTCCTCTCCTCTCCTCCTCAGGCGCACACAGCACAGGCGGCTTGTAATGAGTCAATTTGACTCATTACAAGCTGCTGACTTGGAATGCTGGCAGTTGCGCCCTCAGGGCGACTGCGCTGTGTGCCAGGCACACACGTAGTTACGGCTCTGCCACAAATGACTAAATGTTCAATATTTTAGTCAAACCACTCAAGGACAACACCTGATGTGGATGCACCAGAGTCCAATTATATATATTAGATTCGCTGCTCCCCTCTCAAGAATGAAGCCTGGAATTCCTCAGGTGGCTATTTCTGCAAACAAAGGAAAGAGAAGGGGCGCTCCATAGTGCATAAACATTTTATTTTTAAAAATATTCATGGTACTGCTATTAAAATGGTAAAGAGAAAACCCGTACCAAATTGTAACCAATGTGGGCTGGCTACCACATGATATATTACAAATTCCCACTGGCAAACCGGGGCCTTCGCTCTACGAGAAAACGGACTCCAAACCTCCTGCCGCTGATCACACAAAGGAATCGCTGCAAGCCAGGTCACGAACACCGCGGAAGCCGGGATACTCGGAAGCCAGGGATAGTACCGTCACAGAACTCTGCCCTCACCGGTTTCGTCAATGGGCTTCATCAGAGGGCTGAGCTCTGTGACATTTTAGATGGTATAAATCAGTCAGTCCAGCCAATCAGCGCATGGACTTCAACAATTAAAATCAGCTGTCTGGCATATTTATAATTGGATGCTGCTCAGCCTCAAACACACTACTAAATTTGTAAATGAATCCATATACATATAGAAAAATATAAAACTATGACAATAGTATTGTATTGTCTTCATTTTTTTTTCTGCAGCAATCAATTTTTCATATGCCGCTCACAATCTATAAATATACAATGATACATATTTAAAATATAACACCAATAAAACAATATCAATGATAAAATAATAAAATGTGCAGACACCATCTCTAAACATTGTATACCCCTCGTATATCATACACAGGTTATAGAGAGAGATAAAGTTGTTATGTGAATTCAGTGTATTTGTTACTCAGACATACACACAATATACAAGACCATCAATCAGCAGGGACTTTATAGAAAAGGAGTGATCTCTAAACCTTCATTTAACCCTTTTGGTGTCAGAGTATATAATGTTAGAATCCAATGTGTTTCCCTTTTACTTAATGCTTTTTCACGATCACCCCCTTTTTTTCATGAAAAACTTGTTCCTGAGGGGAACCCTTCAGGCAGTGTTTTAACCAAATATTGGATAGGAGGAAATATATACCTTCAGGTACCAGTCAAAGGCTTTGTTCTGCTTCTGATATCAATCCGAATAAAAGTCAAATAATAGATTACAGAGTAGTAGAGAACTCAACTATACTAATATTATGTATTTTGGCACCCCTGATAAAGTCATAGATGACGAACCACAAAAAAAAGCTGTCTACGAAGTACTTGTTGAAAAACTGAATTGTACCTGTGTATCAATTACTGTCTTGGTATAAGGCTTCACTATTTTTATGAATTATTTTAAGAAAGTATTTTAATAAATATATGTATACTCTGAAAATATTTTATGCGGTTGTAATCCCTAAATAGCTTGATATAAGGGATTCAATTATTTGTACTATAGATACAAATCCAAAGGGTACTGATCCCCAGAAACATATAAATATTAGGCGCCCCCTAAAGAAACAATTCCCATATATCTATCTAAGAGGTCCATTCAGGTAGAGGACCAATCTGTGGGGTTGCTGCCGACTACAAGAAATATTATAAAAATACTAAAGAACCCTTAAAGAATATCTGGTTATAGAAATGTCTACTATATATATATATATATATATATATATATATGTAATAATTCCATCTCCAAAGTTTGGAAGCGCAGTACTAGTTACTAAACATTTTCTAATATATATATATATATATATATATATATATATATACAAACGCTCGGCTCCGGCACTCCAGAATACCATAACCTGCTAAGGTGCCTTCCCTGTGGGACCAGCCCACTGAGCATACAGACCGGATTGAGGCGGCACTCAGAGACTTAGTATATTGGTGAAGCAGGCATCCAAGCTCGGATGCTGTTTTTATTAGTGTTACGTTTCGGGGACGTATCCCCTTCCTCAGACGAAAATACAGTGCATCAAACAAGTATATATACACAGTGTATAATTAGTGCAACTTACCCCCCTTACGGCAGCGTGCATCGCGGTCCACCGGGCTTCCCCGCTCGGCACATCCGGTTTCTGCGTCACCACAGCACAGGAAGTGACGTGTGTGGGCCGGCCGGTTGCCACGACGACGCGCCGCAGGCTGTAATATAACAGAATGTAAACAACTGTGAAACATCTACATGTTAAGTACGAATAATGCATTTTTGGACAAACATAGTGATAAAAAATCAAATAAAACATGGCATACATGCAAAAGCGCTAATACAAGCTCGAGTATGCCTCACACATAAATAGTTTAACAAGGTGATAAAAAACATACATTATACTCCTATAGTGCCTGCACTGTATAATAGGAGCCTGTGACCTGTACTGTGAGTGTTATTTAGAATTTAAATTTTAAATATTGAATATTAGCAATTAGCTGTTACAAAGACTTACGCATGATTGCTGTTCAAGCTACCCTGGTATTTCACATCTTGCTAGAAGATCATAAGTCACCAGCTGTGGATGAATATTCTGTATATGTCTACTGTTTGACCATTTTGGTCTATCATCTTTTACACAGTGGGTATTGGCTAGCCCTCCTCAGCGGGCACTTATAGAAAGTTAATAAGTCCCAAGGATTCATTAAGGCCCCTTGGTGACATACAATAGACCATGTCCCAGCCTCTTTAAGAGGAGGTGATAGGGGCAAAAAATTGCTCCAATTGGAATCCAAATGGATTTTCCAATTAGATTGTATGTCACCAAGGGGCCTTAATGAATCCTTGGGACTTATTAACTTTCTATAAGTGCCCGCTGAGGAGGGCTAGCCAATACCCACTGTGTAAAAGATGATAGACCAAAATGGTCAAACAGTAGACATATACAGAATATTCATCCACAGCTGGTGACTTATGATCTTCTAGCAAGATGTGAAATACCAGGGTAGCTTGAACAGCAATCATGCGTAAGTCTTTGTAACAGCTAATTGCTAATATTCAATATTTAAAATTTAAATTCTAAATAACACTCACAGTACAGGTCACAGGCTCCTATTATACAGTGCAGGCACTATAGGAGTATAATGTATGTTTTTTATCACCTTGTTAAACTATTTATGTGTGAGGCATACTCGAGCTTGTATTAACGCTTTTGCATGTATGCCATGTTTTATTTGATTTTTTATCACTATGTTTGTCCAAAAATGCATTATTCGTACTTAACATGTAGATGTTTCACAGTTGTTTACATTCTGTTATATTACAGCCTGCGGCGCGTCGTCGTGGCAACCGGCCGGCCCACGCACGTCACTTCCTGTGCTGTGGTGACGCAGAAACCGGATGTGCCGAGCGGGGAAGCCCGGTGGACCGCGATGCACGCTGCCGTAAGGGGGGTAAGTTGCACTAATTATACACTGTGTATATATACTTGTTTGATGCACTGTATTTTCGTCTGAGGAAGGGGATACGTCCCCGAAACGTAACACTAATAAAAACAGCATCCGAGCTTGGATGACTGCTTCACCAATATACTAAGTCTCTGAGTGCCGCCTCAATCCGGTATATATATATATATATATATATATATACACCCCGTTTAAGGATACAGATATAGCTATATATATAAGTCAGAAGGATAAGACATAGCTCTCCCTAGATGAAATGCATTGGGTGAATCATTGCCGTATGCTGCCATTCAGATAAGCTGTCTTTCTTTTATTTTAATGTACTGGCATATACAGTACATATGTTTTTGTAACACCTTGTTGTATATTGGTTACACTATGTCTGCCTTTTTCTTGTGTTTTTTATGTACTCGTATTTTAATAAAAAAAAATTAAAATAAAAAAAATCATTTTTTAAAACTTTATGTGAGCAAGGACTTCATGTGGATCATAAGAGGGCTTGAGATAAGTTGTTTTATATGTGTCTATCTGGTTCGGGTCCACTTTTATTTATTATTTATTTTTCTTCAATACACACTGGTAATGTTAATTTTTCATTGCACTAAGAGGTGCTTTTGTCAAATCCTATTTTTCAGATATAATTATGTATTTAACAGTACATAAATGAGCCCTGGTATGTTGGGGGATTTATATGTATAAGTGTCCTTTTAATAATATTAGAACTGTAAATAAATACTCTATACACAGTGATAAAAGTGCTGATAAAGGAATAAGAGGGAGCTACAGTATCTATGTCCCAGATTTTTGAGCCAAACAATTTAAACCCCTAGAAATATGTCTGTTTCTGCAAAACAGACATACTGTAGCCTGATAAAAACGTTGTTTACCAAAGCCCGTTTTTTGGGAAGAAAACTTTCCCTTTTCATGCTATAACACATAGGATGCATGTTACGTATCCAGACCCATGTGTTAACGCAAGCTCTGAGGGCTGCTTAATGAGGATTATGCTTCAGGTGCCTGAGACTCAAGAAAACTAGCTATGACTAGATTGCATGAAACTCTGGACTGGGTGTGCTGTTTATCTGGCTGCTATGTGTTTAGAGTTGTCCATCTACCCTAGGAGAGGGGGCACCCATACCCTGATATCTATCTATCTATCTATCTATCTATCTATCTATCTATCTATCTATATATATATATATATATATATATATATTAGTGATGAGCGAGGTTCGGTTTTACTCGGTTTTACTCGGTTCTCAAAACGGCATCTTATTGGCTATCCAAAACACGTGACATCCGTGAGCCAATAAGATGCCGTTTTGAGAACCGAGTAAAACCGAGTAAAACCGAATCCGCTCATCACTAATATATATATATATATATATATATATACACACATACTACCTGTTGCATGGGAGTTTCTGATTTTCACATTATAAATATAAATGAGTGTTAAAAATGTGCTAAATCTAGAGATGTAATTTTGATACATGTTAATGTAAGTAAATATTAATCCACAGTTTTTGACGTTACCCGAACAACACCCGTAGCAGATACGGTAAAAAGTGACAGTAGCATTTTTGTGTTTTAAATTCTACACACTGGAGGTGCAATACAAATTTTTATCCGATTGTCCATTTGGGCGTTATCGTTCACGCAATGCAAGCCGTGCAACGGTAATGATGTCATTATGTCAACCCCCTTTTTCATTCCCTTAGGGGAGGTTTATTCAAATTCTGATTACATAGTTTTCCTATTTCCCACCTGAAGAATAACTATGCTAAATTTCATCTTCCTAACATATCGGGTAGTAAGAGAATTAGTGATGAGTCAGTCAGTCATTGAGTGAGTGAGCGAGTGAGTGAAGGCTTTCGCATTTATATATATGTGTGTGTGTGTGTTTGTGTTAGCAGGGGTGTATCTACCCATTGGCCAGGATGGCACTCGCCAGGGGCGCCAGGCAAGGAGGGGGCGCCGCCTGGAGGTGCCACCCGCGGCCAAAGGGTAGAAGAGTAGTACTGTCAGATTGTACCTGGTGAGAGTCTGTTACTGCTGGCATGGCGTTGGTGTCCGTCAGTACTGCACTAGTGATCAAACTCAAAATAAACTACAGCTCCCAGCAGCCCTTGTTGCTGGGAGCTCCTGGCAACAGGGGCTGCTGGGAGCTGTAGTTTATTTTGAGTCTGATAACAAGTGCTGTGCTGATGGACACTAGTGCAGTGTGGTGCTGACGGACACTGGCAGTAACACACTCTCACCCAGAGCTGGCCCTAGCCAATAGGCATTATAGGCAAATGTCTAGGGCATCTGGAATGCCCAGCGGCATCCATTCCCAAGGCTAGGGCCAGCTCTGTTATCGCAGCCAGCCAGTAGGAGAGAGGAGAGTTAAGTGCCCCATACACTTATACGACATGATGGTCCGTCATGTCGTCTAGGATTTCCCTTCAACCTCCTGGCAGCCTCCCGGGCGGCAGGATAGTAAAAGATACATCGTATGCGGTCCTTTTGCATACAATGTATCTTTTACTATCCCAGCCATTCCTGCGGGATCCGACATATCACGAGTGCAGCACTCGTGATATGTCGAATCTATGGTGATCTGATCTGATGCTCACGGGAACGCTCATCAGATCAGATCGGGTGTAAAGCACAACAAAAATGCCCGATTTCACCCAATATATCGGCCCGAATGCCCGAATTGGGCTGAAATCGGGCATTATCATTCTAGTGTATGGGGCCCTTTAGGACGGAGACTGCAGCAGAAGCACACAGAGCCGGATCTCTGCTCACACAGGTAGGAAGTGACTTTACTTTCACTTTCTGCCTGCCCTGTGGCTGAGCACAGACGGCAGCTGCAGAGGAAGCCAGGTACTGAGCCTGCGGAGCCAGAACCCTGCCCCAGCACTGCAGCATCACAGCACAAAGGTAAGATATGGATGGGGTAACAGGGGACTTATGGGGAGAGGAAGGTGGCTAATAACACTGCTATGGGGGGGACCTATGAGGAGTGGGGGAAGGGAGGTAATGGCACTGCTATGGGGGGGACCTATGAGGAGTGGGGGAAGGGGGTAATGACACTGCTATGTGGGAGTGGAAGATCTAGGGGAAGTGGGGTAAGGGTGGTAATGACACTGCTATGAGGGGTAGAACTATGGGAAGTGGGGGCACAGGAGAATATGACACTGTTAGTGGGGGAGACATGGGGGTGTAGGAGCAGCTGATAACACTGCTATTAGGGGGTAGGGCATGAGGCAGAGACACATGGGGAGGGGGGCTAATTGCTCTGCTATGGGGGAGGGGGCATAGGCTTGCACACGGTGGGTGGCATGTTGGGCACCCCCCTCATGCCTAGTCAGACACTGCACAAATATTTAATATATAGAACCAGCCCTGGCCAGCACTTGCTGACTAATTACACATAATACACACTATGCAGTCACAATGTGCGGGTAACATCTCTTCCCGGCTCCCATTGTGACACTGTCCGCCGTGATTCCTAACCTGCCAATGGAGCGGACACCGCATACCAGGAGAAGGTTCTGTGTGAGCTGTGCTGGCTGATAGGGGGAGATATGTCTCAGGGGGATGGGGTAATCTTCTATATTGGGAGGAGGGGGCTATTCTGTGCTAAGGGAGATAATGTGTCTGAGAGGAAGGGGGATCCCTGTACTAGGGGGAAATAATCTGAGGAAGCAAGGTGCAGGTGTGAGAGATGGAAAGTGGGAGTGAGGTGCAGGGGAGATGGAAGCTGGGACCAAGGTACAGGTGTGAGACATGGAAGGTGGCAGTGAAGTGCAGGTGTGGGGGATAGAAGGTGGGACCAAGGTACAGGTGTGGGAGATGGAAGGTGGGAGTGAGGTGCAGGGAAGATAGAAGGTGGGAGCGAGGTGCAGGGGAGATGGAAGGTGGGAGTGAGGTGCAGGGGAGATGGAAGGTGGGAGTGAAGAAGAGGTGTGAGAGATGGAAGGTGGTAGCAAGGTGCAGGGTAGATGGAAGGTGGCAGCGAGGTGCAGGGGAGACAGAAGGTGGGAGTGAAGAAGAGGTGTGGGGGATAGAAGGTGGAAGCGAGGTACAGGTGTGGGAGATGGAAGGTGGGAGTGAGGTGCAGGGGAGATAGAAGGTGGGAGTGAGGTGCAGGGGAGATGGAAGGTGGGAGTGAAGAAGAGGTGTGAGAGATGGAAGGTGGTAGCAAGGTGCAGTGTAGATGGAAGGTGGCAGTGAGGTGCAGGGGAGACGGAAGGTGGGAGTGAAGAAGAGGTGTGGGGGATAGAAGGTGGAAGCGAGGTACAGGTGTGGGAGATGGAAGGTGGGAGTGAGGTGCTGGGGAGATAGAAGGTGGGAGTGAGGTGCAGGGGAGATGGAAGGTGGGAGTGAAGAAGAGGTGTGAGAGATGGAAGGTGGTAGCAAGGTGCAGTGTAGATGGAAGGTGGCAGCGAGGTGCAGGGGAGACGGAAGGTGGGAGTGAAGAAGAGGTGTGGGGGATAGAAGGTGGAAGCGAGGTACAGGTGTGGGAGATGGAAGGTGGGAGTGAGATGCAGGGGGGATAGAAGGTGGGAGCGAGGTACAGGTGTGGGAGATGGAAGGTGAAAGTAAGGTGCAGGGGAGATGGAAGGTGGGAGTGAAGTGCAGGGGAGATGGAAGGTGGGAGAGAAGAAGAGGTGTGGGAGATGGAAGGTGGGAGCGAGGTGCAGGGGAGACGGAAGGTGGAAGTGAAGAAGAGGTGTGGGAGATGGAATGTGGGAGTGAGGTACAGGTGTGATGTGAGAGATGGTAGGAAGGAGTGAGGTACATGGGTGATAGAGGGAGGGAGGGAGAGGTGCGGGGGGGGGTGATACTGAGAGATGGAATGAGGGACTGAAAACTACAGGGCTAAAGAGGAACAGAGGGCATGAGAGGTGCAAGGGGGTAAGTAAGGGAAGGAGGAAGTTCAGTCAGGGGTGACATATGAGACATTAAGGCGTTTGTCATCCTGGCGGTTGGAAAGCTGATGCCAGCATCCCAAAAATGCTCGGAATGCTGATGCTGGCATCCCAACATAGATAGTGATGCAGAAAGCCAAAATCCGAATCGAGTTGGTGACAAAGTCTCCACTGGCAAGCCGTGTGGGAGAGTTAAGGTTAGGCTGCGAGGGTGGGAGGGTTAGGGTTAGGCTCAGGGGGAGATTAGGAAGGGTGGGTTAGGGTTAGGCACCACCGAAGAGGCTGGGGGGTGTGGGTGGGTTAGGGTCAAGCTGTGGGAAAGGTGGGTTAGGGATAGGGGGGAGGACAGGTGTAACGTGAATAAGAGACATTACTGTGCGGTGTAATGTGAATAAGGGATACTACTGTGTGGCATAATTTAAATTGGAAGTACTATTGTGTACACGCCCTTCCCCCACAAGACCATGCCCCATTTCCGAAACTCACACCCTATTTCAAATGTGTGTAGGGGGTGGGGGCACCAGCCCCTTACTTTGCCAGGGGCGCTGAGACCCCTATTTACACCCCTGTGTGTTAGTAATATATAAAATAATTTAACGCTATTAAATATAATGTTTTATTACCTGCACATTGTTGTAAAGAAAGAAAACGTTCTCATTTGTACAGGATTTTTTCTGCCTAAAATGACATTTGGAGATTGCTATAATGGGACATTATTCACATTGCTGGGTCTGACTGATGATCACGACTTACAGGTCAGAGTCGGTGTGTTACTTATATTTGCCTATGTCATTATTTTTTTAGGAAACTTCACCATCATCGCTCTTTTTTCTGCAGATTCCCATCTGCGCTCTCCCATGTACATTTTCTTATTAAACCTTTCCATCATTGACATTGCCTTCTCCTCAAACATTTTGCCTAAACTTTTTAATATGCTCTTCACAAAACAGAACAAGATTTCATTTGCAGGATGTATAACTCAGATGTATATGTTTATCTTCCTGGCTCTTACCGAGCTTCTCCTACTCACAGCCATGGCATATGACCGCTATGTGGCAATCTGTCACCCTCTTAATTATATTATTGTAATGAGTTTTGCAAACTGCATTGGTCTCTCAGTTGCCTCTTGGCTTGTGGGGTTTTTGGACCCAATTGGACATGCTGTCCTTATATCTAATATGAACTTTTGGGCAGATCGTCCTATTGACCATTTCTTTTGTGATGTAGCCCCATTGCTGATGATCGCCTGCAGTGATATATCCATGGTGGAAATGCTAGACTATATTGAAGGGTTTCTGGTGGCATTTCCTACATTTCTGCTTATATTAGCTTCATATATATTTATTATCTCCACCATTCTGAAGATAAAATCTGCAGAAGGGAAACAAAAAGCTTTTTCCACCTGCACCTCCCATCTAACCTGTGTGATCATTTATTATGGGACTATGCTCTGTTTGCATATGAAACCTACATCAAGTTATTTCCCAAAACTGGACAAGCTCTTTGCTCTGGTGTATGTTGTTTTGGTGCCTATGCTAAATCCTATTATTTACTGTCTGAAGAACAAAGAAGTAAAGAAATCATTACTCAATTTTAAGAATACATTTTTTATAAAAGGTTTGTAGTCCTGTTGAAAGTATCTGTATAAGTACATACTGTACTGTAGCAATGTATTTATTTTTGTAACTATTTTTAGAGATCACATCACATCCAAGCTTTTACAATAGGTATCTGTGGTTATAATGAGTGCTTAAAATGTTTTAGTCCAAAAGTCAGTCTTTATCCCATGTGGCAATCAAAAAGCTTTTGAAGATATATTTTAAATAAACACAGTTCGTTTCCATCCATAATTTTACATTCTGTTTTTATTTAACTTTTAATAAGATATTCTTCCTACCTTATTTTAGATATAGCTGCTACAGTATATACTGTTTTAATATGGGGGGAGGAAAGGGATGGGGGAAACTTGAGCACAGGTGGTGAGATATAATATACCGCTGAATGAATTGGAAAAACCACAATAGTTTGAAATTACGTCCTTCACTGAAGGGTACTATAACAATAACTCATGTGGAGGTGCACCCCTGAGAGAAAGCAATAATGTACCAAAAAAGAAGAAAAAGAGACTCTCATTTTTTGGGGGGCACTCATTGAAAGATATTACATAAAAAAATTGCTTTTATTGATTATCATTAAAAAAATGTTGCCACAAACCAAGACTAGGACATGAACATGTACACATAAATACCAGAATTCACAAAAAAAAACAAAAAACAAAACAAAAAAACCACGCCTAAATTTACGCGTGGTATGAACACACCATGGGGAGATACACGTGACCTGGTCAGGGTCGATGTTATTGATCCTAACAATAGTTCCTGTAATAATAAGCATTGACAGTCCCCTAACAAGAGGAGACAAATTGTAGGATGATATAGTCGGCTGAATAAAGAAGCAGTAGCCCTATAGATAGATTTACCATAAATTTCAGCCTGTTGTAATGGATGCTACTGGCGTAGAATATAAGTAACAATAACAGTGTTAATTAGTATGTGTCCAAACTTCATAGCACATACAATCTCCCCATCGATTGCATATCATATGTTCCCTTAGAGAGGTAGTAGCGAAATAATCTAATAATTATTCAAGATCTAGGATATAAATCTCCATAATATGAGTAAAAACTGATCCTGTAATTGTCTTAGTGCAAATACTATTGATTTTCTCAGTGCAGTGTACCGGTAAGCCTATAATTGGTAGAATTGATAATTTCTTGGTAAAAAATGTCCACTATATATAACACCCTGATCCGCGTCTCAGGTATTGGCAGGTTATTGCTGATTGAATTTGTTGTCTGGGCAGAAATATCTAGTATGCCTCAAGAACACACTGTAGCAATAAATGTATCAATCTTGCTCCTCATATGTAACCATCATATTGATATTCAGAAATCAGTATAACAGGGTATACATCTAACATATCCTCTAATACGTGTATGTAAAAAGATGGCTTAAAGAGGTAAGGAGCATATGAATGAGCTGGTACAAATTGCAGAAAAGGGGAAGAAAAGGCACTCCTATCATTGATGCAGTGGGGTGGCTTCTGTTTACTGTGTGACATGCATTAATACAGTAAATGAGCGTGTCCCATTTGCACCTAAGGGTTGGAAACAGAGAGAATGCTTCTGCTTTTGAAAAGATCACCCTCGGGCACCCTGATGTAACAGCGCAGGGGGTCCTCTGAGTTCTCCTTATGACAATGAGAGAGCATCGAAAAAAGATTTAAGAAACATATTATCAATAAGATGAAAATAAAGAGCACCAATCCCCTTTTGAATGTATGCTGCTTCCTTGCATATGTGTATACATTGATGCCAGGTGAGCGGTACCTTCCTTACGCCTATAGTGCCTGAAAGAAAGTAGTTAGGTGACAGTGCTGGGACCCTAATGGTAGTAACGGTCCTGATGCCGCAAGGTATTGCAGGACCCGTTACCCACCATGCGGTCCCGCCGGCTGTCACTCGAAATAAAAGGTACCTGAGAGTACGTGTGGATGTCAGGGTGTACGGCTCCGGCTGCACTGCACTGAGCCTCAGACAGCTGTTTTGCTTTCCTGCTTCCTCAGTGAGACCTAACTACTTTCTTCCAGGCACTATAGGCTAAAGGAAGGTACCTCTCACCTGGCATCAATGTATACACATATGCAAGGAAGCAGCATACATTCAAAAGGGGATTGGTGCTCTTTATTTTCATCTTATTGATACTATGTTTCTTAAATCTTTTTTCGATGCTCTCTCATTGTCATAAGGAGAACTCAGAGGACCCCCTGCGCTGTTACATCAGGGTGGCCGAGGGTGATCTTTTCAAAAGCAGAAGCATTCTCTCTGTTTCCAACCCTTAGGTACACTGCACTGAGAAAATCAATAGTATTTGCACTAAGACAATTACAGGATCAGTTTTTACTCATATTATGGAGATTTATATCCTAGATCTTGAATAATTATTAGATTATTTCGCTACTACCTCTCTAAGGGAACATATGATATGCAATCGATGGGGAGATTGTATGTGCTATGAAGTTTGGACACATACTAATTAACACTGTTATTGTTACTTATATTCTACGTCAGTAGCATCCATTACAACAGGCTGAATTTTATGGTAAATCTATCTATAGGGCTACTGCTTCTTTTTTCAGCCAACTATGGGGTATATGCAATTGCCGGCGAATCGCGGCAATTTTTCGTCCGTTTATTAATTCAACACAATTCGACCATCGAATTCTGGCAGGTGGGTGACGGAATTCAACATATTCAATAAAAATCAGATTCGACAGTCCCGCTGTCGAAAAACGGCCGATTTGACGGATTTTGATTAGATTTTAAAAAATGTTAAAAAAACGGGGAAAAACTGTAAAAAAAACCCCAAAAAATTGCGTGGGGTCCCCGCTCCTAAGCATAACCAGCCTCGGGCTCTTCGAGACGGTCCTGGTTCTAAAAATCCGGGTGGAAAACTGACAGGGGATCCCCGTATTTTTAAAACCAGCACCGGGCTCTGCGCCTGGTGCTGGTGCAAAAAATACGGGGGACAAAAAGAGTTGGTGTCCCCCGTATTTTTTACACCAGCATTGGGCTCCACTAGCTGGGCAGATAATGCCACAGCCGTGGGTCACTTTTATTCAGCACTCTGCGGCCGTGGCATTAAATACGCAACTAGTCACCCCTGGCCGGGGTATCCTGGAGGAGTGGGGACCCTTCAATCAAGGCCCCCCCCAGCCACCCAAGGGCCAGGGGTGAAGCCCGAGGCTGTCCCCCCCATCCAAGGGCTGCGGATGGGGGGCTAATAGCCTTTTGGAAAATGAGAGAATATTGTTTTTTCCAGTTCTACTACAAGTCCCAGCAAGCCTCCCCCACAAGCTGGTACTTGGAGAACCACAAGTACCAGCATGCGGGAGAAAAACGGGCCCGCTGGTACCTGTAGTTCTACTGAAAAAAAATACCCAAATAAAAACAGGACACAGACACCGTGAAAGTAAAAGTTTATTTCACACATGTCGACACACACATACTTACCTATGTTCACACGCAGACCTCTGTCCACTTGTCCAAGTAGAATCCGGGGTACCTGTGAATAAAATTATACTCACCTGATCCAGTGTCCTGTGGTCTTTTATTATAATCCACGTACTTGGCAAAAAAAAAAAAAAAAACGAACACCCGGACCAGGCGGACTGAAAGGTGAAAGGGGTCCCATGTTTACACATGGGACCCCTTTCCCCGAATGCAGAGACCCCCCGTGACTCTTGTCACAGAAAGGTCCCTTCAGCCAATAAGGAAGCGCCACTTCGTGGCACTCACCTGATTGGCTCTGCACGTCTAAGCTCAGACGCGCATTGCACAGTCCCCTCCATTACTTTCAATGGTGGGAACTTTGCGGTCAGCGGTGAGGTCACCCGCGGTCAGCGGCTGACCGCGGGTAACCCCACAGCTGACCGCAAAGTTCCCACCATTGAAACTAATGGAGGGAGCTGTGCGATGCGCTGTCTGCCAGCTCAGACGCGCATACAGCCAATTAGGAGAGTGCCACGAAGTGGCGCTTCCTGATTGGCTGAAGGGACCTTTCTGTGACAGCAGTCACAGGGGGTCTCTGCATTCAGGGAAAGGGGTCCCATGTGTAAACATGGGACCCCTTTCAGTCCGCCTGGTCGGGGTGCTCATTTTTTTTTTTTTTTTGCCAAGTACGTGGATTATAATAAAAGACCACAGGACACTGGATCAGGTGAGTATAATTTTATTCACAGGTACCCCGGATTCTTCACTGACGAGGGGGTCGTGGCCAGTGTCGGCATGTCAACATGTGTTTGTCGGCAGGTGTGAAATAAAGTTTTACTTTCACGGTGTGTATGTCCTGTTTTTATTTGGGTATTTTTTTCCCAGTAGAACTACAGGTACCAGCAGGCCCGTTTTTCTCCAGCATGCTGGTACTTGTGGTTCTCCAAGTACCAGCTTGCGGGGAGGCTTGCTGGGACTTGTAGTACTACTGGAAAAAACAATATTCTTTCATTTTTCAAAAGGCTATCAGCCCCCCATCCGCAGCCCTTGGGTGGGGGGTACAGCCTTCGTCTTCACCCCTCGCCTTTGGGTGGCTGGAGGGGGGGACCCCTTGATTAAAGGGGTCCCCACTCCTCCAGGGTACCCCGGCCAGGGGTGACTAGTTGCGTATTTAATGCCATGGCCGCAGGGCGCTGTATAAAAGTGACCCCCGGCTGAGGCATTATCTACCCAGCTAGTGGAGCCCGATGCCGGTGTAAAAAATACGGGGGACCCCTACTCTTTTTGTCCCCCGTATTTTTTTGCAAAAGCACCAGGCGCAGAGCCCGGTGCTGGTTTTAAAAATACGGGGGATCCCCTGTCAGTTTTTCCCCCAGATTTTTAGAACCAGGACCGGCTCGAAGAGCCCGAGGCTGGTTATGCTTAGGAGGGGGGACCCCACACATTTTTTTTTTCAGATTTTTACCATTCCATTTAAAAAATAAAAAATAAAAAAATAATATTTTTAAAAATATATAAATAATACTTGTGCCTCCAAAATAGACAAACCAAGTACCTAATCCCTTCTGATATAAATAGATATGCTATTACCAATAAAAAAAAAAACACAAAAAAACATGTTTTTAAATTTTTTTATTAGATTCAGCCAGCAAAGTGTGGCGGATTGAAAATGACGAATTTACTGTCTAAAATCACTGTTGTCGAATTTACAATCTTCAATTGAATATACTTTTGTCGAATTGCCGCATTTGTACCATTGCAGAAATGTTGAATTTGACAAATGTCGAATTTCAAAAAGTCGAATTTGGAATGGCCGTTTTTTTGGCGAAAAGTACTGTATTGCATTGTCGAATTTTTTGGGGGGGCGAAAATGTCCCGTTTTTCAACATTTTCGGGATTTTGACCGCAATTGCATATACCTCTATATCATCCTACAATTTGTCTACTCTTGTTAGGGGACTGTCAATGCTTATTATTGCAGGAACTATTGTCAGGATCAATAACATTGACCCTGACCAGGTCACGTGTATCTCCCCACGGTGTGTTCATACCACGCGTAAATTTAGGCGTGTTTTTTTTTGTTGTTTTTTTGTGAATTCTGGTATTTATGTGTACATGTTCATGTCCTAGTCTTGGTTTGTGGCAAAAAATGTTTAATGATAATCAATAAAAGTTATATTTTATGTAATATTTTTGAATGAGTGCCCCCCAAAAAATTAGAGTCTCTTTTTCTTCTTTTTTGATACAGTATATACTGTGTAATTCTAGCAATATATATGGTCTAAAAGTCTATGGGCGGGATGTAGTAAGGGAAAAATGCAGTAAAAATTTTTTTTCGGGGGTTTTACCGCATTTTCAAATGTATGAAGACTCGGCCGCCGGGTTTTCGCCATCTCTGGGTGGCGATACCCTATAGAAGCCTATGGGCTTCTTATCGCCGGCAACCAATACCCACCGCCTCCGCCGCAGACACCTCCCCCCCTCCCCCCCGGCATACCTTCCTCCAGGCAGCCCTGGTCCAGGAAGGTAACCTCCTCCTCCCCCTAGCAATGCAGCCGGAGGTCCTTCTGGGTGCAGGGGGGAGGAGAAGGCACCGGGGACAACTTGCTGCCTTGTACCCAGCAGCTGAGGTGAAGGAGAGCCCAGGGAGGTAACGGAGACCCCCCACCTTACAGGTATCGCGGGGGGGCCCTGTCACAGCATTGCGATGTTGATCGCATATGTTAGTACATATGCGATCAACATCGCTGCGATGGGTGGCGAGGGGCAGCGATGTATGTTAATACATCCCGCCCTATATGAGTGTAGATAGTTGATAATGGTGTTGGGCTAACTACTTTTATTGTGCTTCTGCATGATGTGACTGATTCAGAGTCACATGCAAGTTGCGTACTTGTAGGTAAATATAGATCTTATATTCAAACATGTCTGCACAATGCAGCCACACCACCCCATCCATCCACTTGTGAAAGTAGCAATCATCAGTATTAAATCAGATGGATATCTGCATATGTTCACCTATGAACATCCTGCATTTCTGTCTACACACCCACATCATTCCCATGGAACAGTTACTCTATGTGCAAATTCCCCATTGTGCCCAGTAACTCCCACTCATGGAGGTGCAGCTGAGATGTGTGTGATTCAGAATCACCTGTAGTTGTTCAAAGTTGCATGTGCTTGGCTACGGAACATGCACAGTGCTAAAATAGCAAGATCAAGACAGAATGTATGTGAAAAAGACGTAGTGCAACTGTGAGAACCGAGTAAAACCGAGTAAAACCGAATCCGCTCATCACTATGCAACTCTGATTCAACCTCTATATACTGTAATGATTCATGAAAAACTAAGACTAAAACAGTGGCAATAGCTTCTTCTATGCTTAGAACATTAGTACTAATACCGTCCTGCAGTCTTGACTCAATAGTAAGTCCAGAATCAATTAAAATTACTAGAACAATGTATTTCTCCATGTATAATATGGGCAATCACTATGGATGAAATGTAAAAGCAAGCATCAACAAATGTCTCATTATGTTATTCATTCTTCCTGAATTGAGTGGAAAGTATCCATGAATGTTATGTTACTGTTTTATTGTGACTTGTGATTAGAGATGAGGGGGTTCGGTTCTCGGAGAACCCACTGAACATTGAGATCCAAGCCGGCATCCGAGTCCGGATCAGGGCTTCCCACCTTACTCGGATCCCAAAGCGAGGCCGAATGTCATCATCCCGCTGTCGGATTCTCTGATGACCAAAACACAAAGAATATCCAGATCCAAAACCAAACCACAAATCCCGAAAAAAGTCCCAGAGCACTTGTGATGTGTACTGTAATAAGTGGCCATACCTCTACCTAATCTAATCTTCAAATGTGGTACTGTACTTGTGCACAACCCGTATTTCTCTCTTTTATTTTGTGCCTGTTACAGTATATTTTAGATGCATTTGTTATAGTGCACATGGGACAGATTAATTTTGGGGGGGCATCTAAAAATCCTGTCTAAATGGGACCTTTTAGACAACCAAACAATTGTCACAATTCAATTGTGTTTGGGCACCCATGCACATCGCGCATGTCTTGCCCAAACAGACCTGTTTACCCATCTAAAATGGCTAAACCTGTCTAAACTCCCTGCATTGGACATACAAACTCCCATTTGGACGCCCAATGTGCCCAGTGTCAACACATTTTTTCTTGCACCTCAGGAGGCTGAGAGAAAAAATGTGTCTTCCACGGCCACTGGGTGCCCAAACGGCAGAACAATTTAACTGCTGCCACTGGGCGCCCTCTAGTGGCGCCCTGGAAAAGAACATTTGAATTGGTCCCAGGAATTGATATCTGCTCAGAAATCAGATGGCATGGCTCATTAGCATATGAACCGACTTGGGGGGTCATTCAGACCTGATCGCACGCTAGGTTTTTTCGCTGCACTGCAATCAAGTCAGAACTGCGCATATGTATGCACCGCAATGCGCAGGCACGTCGTATGGGTACAAAGCGGATCATTGCTGTGCGATGGATTTTACGAAGAATTCATTCGCATAGCCGATCGCCAGGAGATTGACAGGAAGATGGCGTTTGTGGGTGTCAACTGACTTTTCTGGGAGTGTTTGGAAAAACGCAGGCGTGTCCAAGCGTTTGCAGGGCGAGTGTCTGACGTCAATTCCGGGCCCAGACATGCTGAAGTGATCGCAGTGGCTGAGTAAGTTCTGGGCAACTCAGAAAATGCACAAAACTTTTTTGTACCACTTGGCTGCACATGCGATCGCAAACTTGCAAAGCAAAAATACACTCCCCTATAGGCGGAGACTATATGATTGCAGCACTGTACAAAATAGTTAGCGAGCGATCAGGTCTGAATTAGGCCCTTGGCCATTACACATACAAGATACCTGGACATGGAACAGTAGGTTTTATCTACATCCTCTGCAAGGCACACCCAGATTTGAGATATACAGTACTGTACTACCAGAGAGACACACAGGTCAAACATTCTCCATCCCCCAGACAGGAAAAATGTTCCACATTGAGATGCTTTTATTAATATATAATTTTCTCATTAATAACACAGAGGTTGGTCCATGAACATTGTTCTGAGGTGCAGATATTATTCCTGTTCCTAATTTTAGGAATGTATGGATATATCATAAATCAATTTCATAGCCACTTAACTAGAGTCTACATAGATTGAACAATAGTTCACCTTGAGTTAATATTCATACAGTAACGTCACTGGAGCCATCAAGCACCTAGTGCCTCTTTTTTAATACACTTTTCATTCTTTACTATTCACTCTAATTTTAACCCTATTTTCGCTTTTTAACTTCTCTCTTTATCAAACATTAATAAAAGTTATATTTTAATATATATATTATTTATTATGTGCACCTCTTTTATTACATTTTCTTTTCCTTCTCAGTTTTCCATTTTAATGGCATAGTACATAGTTAAATATGTGAAACAGTTGGCTTTAATGGTAATTATGCAATCTAGGAATGTGGTAGTTTGTGTGGTTGGCAGCATATACATGTAGTATATTATGTTATGGGTGTGAATTTAAAGATTGACAATGAACAGATCGTCAGTCAATAGGTCAACACCATATGGTCAATATGCATTAGACAGACAGGTACAAAAGATTGATAGATGAAGGTCAACAGTGCTTCTGGTCAACACTTTTAAAAGATCGCCATTAAAATGGTCGTCACGAAGCTGGTCAACATTTTTCTTGTTTTATAATAATAATAATATTAAAAATAATTTTATTTATATAGCGCTCTTTGTCCAACAAGACTCAAGGTGCTTTATACTCATCAAAAAAAAATGCACATAAAAAAGAAGATTTAAGTGATACAGCAATTGACAAGCCACACAGACATAAAAAGAAAACCTTGAGCACACAGTGAGCATAATGCAGGATTGGTGTAGGCATTTTGGGTAACAACTTCAAAGGGTTGTGTATTCCACCCTCACAGGTACCAGATGAAGCAGCCATCTTTGCCGCACTGTGTAGGATTACCCTGGGTGGAATAGTCAACCCCTAGAAGAGATGACACAAAATGGGGAGATTGTAATGTCTTAACGCTCACAGTAGTTCCCAACAAAACCACCAGATCCATGTTTTTTTCACCCCATCCACAAGTGTGCCAGATGAGGCAGCCATGTCGAGCACACTACAAAGGTTACACTGTGGGAGATGAGCCATACAAGGGCCCAATGCATGCATGGGAAAACTGACACTTATGTAGTAGTAGTAGTATGTAGTAGTAGTAGTAGTAGTATGATATACCCTGTATGGAAAGATCCACATAAAGAACATCCTGACCTAGGAGGAACCATCTGAGGCCACCATCTGGGGTGCACTACGTAGGTCACACTGTCAGGATGTGCAAACAGTGGAGGTACACATTACAGGAATAGCACACAGTGGGGTGGAAAAGAGATAAAAAAACACATGTTAAGAAAACTTTTGCAGATAACCAATGGTAGAGTGAAAATTAGAATAACATTATTTTGATAAAACTATTAATGTCCTGGTCTCATAGGATCAGGACAGGTGAGTGTCCCCAGCCTGGTCCTGGTGCCCTGTCCCAATAGCTCCCTGCTTTAGAGTATACTTGGCTGATTAAGCCTGGCTGATTGATCCAGGGTGCAGGACTCTAAGGGAGTAGGCTCAAAGGGAGGAGATATATAATTTTAATATCAAAGCCTGGAATTAGCCTGCATGAAATACAGTAGGCAAAGGACTGCGATCTCCCCCTAACATCTTATTCTCTCACCTGCAGGTAATCAAAACAATTACTACAACTCTCAACAGCTGCACAGTGAACTAGGATACTATAGCCTACAGTGTCTGTTTTGTTTAGGTAATCAAAACAATTACTACAACTCTCAACAGCTGCACAGTGAACTAGGATACTATAGCCTGCAGTGTACACCTGTAACGCTCCATGTTAAGGAAGGCAGCAGCCAGATGTTATCAAAATCCGAAAACCCTAGGTATCCGACTTCCGTTATCACCGACTTCCAGCCGAGCAGACAGGTCAGAATGTAATACAATCCGCATTTGTGACCGCTTATAAAGAGCGGCCAAGTCACCAAGATTTTCCAGCAATTGTGGAGGACTCTTTTCAACGTAATGCGTAATACAATTTCTCTCTCAATACTGAGCACACAAGACTTCTGAGTGGAGAAAGGAACACTGAATCACAATCTTCGAAAGATACCTTTATAAGAGTCATCTCACGTCGTACATTGTGAGTTCGGGTACACAGTGTATTATACCCCAAAGATACCTAGATGTGTTTATAGTCTGCACTTATTGTGTGAGTTTTGGGGTACGTTCCCAATTGGACTATCCTTTACTCGAAAATATTTTTCAAGTTGTTACACTATGTGGTGAATTAAACACGTGTTCAAAGGAAAAAGAGGACATAAGATACCTTTATGAGCATATATTGATATCTGTTTATGTGAGTTTGGGTACGCAGGAGTTCTGATTTCACTATAGAGACATTCAACACAGAGACTATTTGCAAATAAGAAGGAACTACACATTGGTGGTTGTTTTTTTTTCATATTTTTCGGAGCTTACGGATCAGAGATTCTCTACTAGAAGAAATGTGAAGAGGAAGATCGACATTCAAAGAAAGAAATTAAGGGACGTATCTCTGTATGCTGCGCCGAGTGTGTAGAAAAGGGCTTAAACTCTGTATATGGTAAATCAAAACAATTACTACAACTCTCAACAGCTGCACAGTGAACTAGGATACTATAGCCTGCAGTGTCTGTTTTGTTTAGGTAATCAAAACAATTACTACAACTCTCAACAGCTGCACAGTGAACTAGGATACTATAGCCTGCAGTGTCTGTTTTGTTTAGGTAATCAAAACAATTACTACAACTCTCAACAGCTGCACAGTGAACTAGGATACTATAGCCTGCAGTGTCTGTTTTGTTTAGGTAATCAAAACAATTACTACAACTCTCAACAGCTGCACAATGAACTAGGATACTATAGCCTGCAGTGTCTGTTTTGTTTAGGTAATCTGAAATTATTGTTATATACAGAATTTAGGCTGTTTAATTGTTAGATATTTGGGGAATTTTGGGATGTCCTCCTCCCATATCATTATCTGTTTGTTTTAGCTTTTATTGCCTACCAGTGGGTGTTGGGCAATGGGTGGGGCCTTAATCAGTGAACCTATACCTTACACATGTTAATGTTAGTTCATATTAGAGTATACTAGGCTGATTAAGCCTGGCTGATTGATCAAGGGTGCAGGACTTTAAGGGAGTAGGCTCAAAGGGAGCAGATATATAATTTTAATATCAAAGCCTGGACTTAGCCTGGACTTAAACTGGACGAAAAACTGAAAGAAAACCTCAAACAACAACAGATGAACTACTTATCAATATCAACTGTATATGCAAATTTATCACCCTCAAACTTTCACTCTGTGAACACTATGCAACCCATTTGCAGAAATAAACATATGTAAGATCAAGTTTCCATCCATAATCAGGATCACAAAGATTTGGGACAATTGTGAGTTCATCTTCTCATCTACAAACACTTAAAAAAATCAAACAGTATTACCATTGCTTCTTAACCCTCTCACAATCCTTTCATTTCTTACAGCCCAAATACATTTCTGCACCCACCTTATTTACGCTTTTGACTCATTTCATACTAAATCTACACCCATTGAGCCTACACTGCTTTTCTCACCTGTATTTCTGCAATTATTCTGCTCTGATTCCCTTACAGTCTCCTCTCCTACTTCTACTTTCCCTCAACCTATTTACCTACTTAACACTATGTCAAGGCTTTCTTATACTCCCCACATCACTCAGTGTCTACCTAATAATGTATCTTTATCCTTCCACCCAGTGGCGTAAGTTTGTCCCAGTTGCCCGGAGGCAAGGAAAATATTGGTCCCCCCCTAAATATCATCCGTAAGCCAATAAGATGCGGTTTTGAGATCCGAGTAACACAGAGTAAAACCGAACCCGCTCATCTCTAATTCTAACTATATGAAGCTACTACAAAACCCATTGCAACTAGGCAGATCTATGTAGGGGTCCAACCACACACTACATAGATCTGCTCAGTCACTCTCAATGCTGATTATTTCTCTAACAATTAATTTGCAAGTGTCATATCCAGGATTAGAACCCACGACCTATTACACTGGAAGCATGCACCTTACTGGTGGAGATATGTGCTCTTGCATAGGAAGTAGGAGAATTCTAACTATATTAAGTTACTTGTGATTGTCAGAGAAATAACTTCATATAGTTAGAATTCTCATGTTTCCTTTATAGGAGCAAATAGCTTCATCAGTAAGGTGTCTGCTTCCAGTGTATCTATAATAAAGAAGGTGTGATTTGTAAGGTGTAGCGACTAGTGGGGAAGTCGGCTACGGAAGATATACTGGCTGCTGTCAATTAACTTAATTGATTAATGTCGCTGAACACACGGAACAGGAGGAGAGGTGCCCCCCTTCAAAGCAGGAGCCCGGCGGCAGGTGACTCCGTTGCCTCCCAGAGTTCTGCTTCTGCTTCCACCCTAGTCTCCTGCACCTCCTCCTCTGTCTCCCCTCCATCCCTCTGTTTCCTTCCCCCTCCTTTCCTGTTACCCCACTTTCATTCACCTCTGCCCCATAGTCCTGCTACCCCACAACTCAGCCCTGCTCCCTCTCTCCCTTCCCTGTCACCTCCCCACACCCCCATCCACATCACACTGACCTCCCTCCTTGCCCACCTCCTGCAGTTTCCCCTCCTAGCTCAGGCACCCGTACAGTCACTACTCTCTCATCATCCCTGCCCTCAAAGTTAATCTCACCTCATCGCTACAGCAACCCTGATAATCTCATTCACATCTCTCCCACAAACTCATACCCCCTATCCTGTTCCCTCTGGAATGCCAGATCTGTTTGTAACAAACTGGTCCCCACTCATGACCTTTTCATTTCCAACTCCCTACACCTACTAGCCATTATTGAAACTTGGATTACGCCCTCTGACACTACTTCTCCTGCTGCTCTCTCTGTTGGGGGCCTCACATTCACACACACACACCGACCAGGGGGTCGCCCTGGGGGTGGTGTTGGGGTCCTTTTACCTTCTAGTTACTCCTACCAACTCATACCACCAGAACCGTCCCTTACATTCTCTATATTTGAGGTACATGCCATACGCCTCTTCCAACCAGTCCATTTTAGAGTAGCTGTCATTTACCGCCCCCCTGGCACTGCTTCCAAATTCATCGACAACTTTGCTTCCTGGCTTCCTCACTTCCTCTCTTCTGACATTCCCTCCATTATCCTAGGCGATTTCAACATCCCTATTGACATCCCCACACAATCCCCTGCCTCTAAACTCCTTAACCTCACCTCTTCACTTGGTCTCTCCCAGTGGACCTCCTCACCCTCCCATGTGAATGGGAGCTCACTGGATCTGATCTTCACTCACCGCTGTGATATTTCTGATTTTTCCAACTCCCCATTTCCCCTCTCTGACTACCACCTGCTCTCCTTTATTTCTCTCGACTTCCCATCTCTACCTCCTAAGGCTACCATCACTAAGCGTAACATTGAAGCTATTGACACCACATTCCTTTCCTCCCTGTTTGACTCACTTCTTTCTCCTATTCTCTCTCTCATGCCCTGAACAAGCCACTTCCACATACAATGCATCCCTTACTTCTGCTCTTGACTCTGTTGCTCCACCAACCACTCTTCACCCTCGCAAATTAACACCTCAACCCTGGCACACCAAATGCACCAGATATCTGCAAAAAAGCTTACGTACTGCTGAGCGACACTGGAGGAAATCACGCTCTAAGGCAGACTTCCTCCATTTCAAACTTATGCTCTCACCCTTCAGTGCTGCACTTTCTCTTGCTAAACAGTCATACTTCGAGAACCTCATCCCCTCCCAGTCTTCCAACCCCCGGCGCCTCTTTGCCACTCTCAACTCACTCCTCTGCCCACCTCCACCTCGTCTCCCTTCCTCACTCTCTGCTCTTGACTTTGCCCCGTACTTCACATCCAAAATTGACTCCTTACATCAGGACATCACATCACACCAGTCCATCAGTAACCAGCCTTCTCCTATCCCTTACCAACCCTCCCCATCCCTCGCACGTACTCTGACATCTTTCTCCCATGCATCTGGAGAGGAAGTCATGGCCGTCATTCGTTCCTGTCCCCTCACCACCTCCCCACTTGACCCTATCCCCTCCCGCCTCCTCTGCTACCTCTCTCCTTCTGCTTGTTCCCATCTTTCCCACCTTCTCAATCTCTCCCTCTCATCAGGCACTGTCCCCTCTGGCTTCAAGCATGCCCTCATCTCTCCTATTCTTAAAAAACCTACCCTTGATCCAAACACTCTCTCCAACTACCAACCCATCTCTCTCCTCCCTTTTGCCTCCAAACTCTCTGAGCGTATTGTCTACAACCGCCTTACTTCCTTTCTTTCCTCACACTCACTGCTTGACCCATTCCAGTCTGGCTTCCGTCCTCTCCACTCCACTGAAACTGCCCTTACAAAAGTATGCAATGACCTCCATGCTGCTAAATCTAAGGGACACTACTCTCTACTTATTCTACTTGATCTCTCTGCTGCTCTTGACACTGTGGACCATCCTCTCCTACTGCAAATCATTCACTCCAATGCCCTCTCTTGGCTGTCCTCCTACCTTTCTGACCATTCTTTCTCTGTCTCCTCTCATGACTCCACCTCCCCCTCACTTCCACTTACTGTAGGGGTACCCCAAGGTTCGGTCCTTGGTCCTATTCTCTTCTCTCTCTATACGTCCTCACTAGGAAAGCTCATTAGTTCTTTTGGTTTCCTATATCATCTCTATGCTGATGACACCCAAATCTATCTTTCCTCTCCAGACCTCTCCCCTGCTCTCCTCGCTCGTATCTCCAACTGTCTCTCTGCTACCTCTTCCTGGATGTCCCAGCGCTTTCTTAAACTTAACATGTCTAAGACGAGCTGATCATCTTCCCTCCCTCCCGCATAACCTCACCTCCTACAATCTCATTATCTATTGATGGCACTACTATCTCCTCTAGCCCCCAAGTGCGCTGTCTTGGAGTAATCCTTGACTCCTCCCTCTCCTTCAAACCGCACATTCAGCACCTCTCACAAACCTGCCGTTTTCATCTAAAAAATATTTCCAGGATCAGACCCTTTCTGACCCAGGATGCTACCAAGACTCTTATCCACTCACTGGTCATCTCAAGACTGGACTACTGTAATCTACTCCTGACTGGAAATCCTGACAAATACCTCTCTCCACTCCAATCTATCCTCAATGCTGCTGCCCAGCTCATCTTCCTCACCAAACGCACTATGTCCAACTCTCCTCTCTTACTAGACCTTCACTGGCGCTCCTTCCCTTTCAGAATCCATTTCAAGCTTCTCACACTTACAAAGCCCTCACCCAATCCTCTCCCATCTACATCTCTGACCTTATCTCCCTTTACACTCCCACCCGTCCTCTTCGCTCTGCTAATGCACACCGACTCTCCTGCCTACGGATTACTTCCTCCCACTCCTACCTCCAAGATTTTTCATGTGCTGCACCACTTCTCTGGAATTCCCTACCTCTCTCCCTCAGACTCTCCACCTCTCTACAAAACTTAAAACGGGCTCTCAAGACCCACGTCTTCACCAAACCCAGCCAAATCTCATCCTAACCCTCTGTTCTACGCTCTCTATGTACCCCATCTGTGTCACCCCTGTCTGTCTACCCCTCCCCTTCAGAATGTAAGCTCTCACGAGCAGTTCCCTCTTCCCTCATGTGCTTATCCTTTCTTACTTTAATAATCTTCAACTGCACCAAATCCAGCAGTCTTCTGCCACCAGATACTTATTCCAGTGTCATCTGCTGATGTAACTATGTTCATTTACCCTGTACTTGTCCTATACTGTCATCAACTGTAAGTTGCTGTTTTCCTGTTTGATTATTTGTGTATGTACTCTGTAATTGGGCGCTGTGGAACCCTTGTGGTGCCATATAAATAAAGGATAATAATAATAATAATAATAATAATAATAATAATAATAATGTTGAGGGTTAGGCCTAGGTGCAGACCTGGGGGGTATATTTACAAAGATTCGTGTTTTTGCCATTTTTAAGGATGTTTGATCTCAAATGGTATCGGGAGCATTTTACTGCAACTTTTTGAATCCTGATACGGTCATTCACTAAGCTGCCGACTTTTCCAAATTCGTATTTTCCGATGTCGATGTGATTCGTAACGTCAGGCAGTGTTTTACGGGAGTGATGAGTAAAACACTGCCTGACAAAACACAAGGAATCCCGGCCGGATCTGTGAGATCCGTGCAGGGCTTCATTGTGTACCTTCAAAAGGTGTTTAAAGTGTTAAAAAATCTGAAAAAAATTGCGTGGGGTCCCCCCTCCTAAGCACAACCAGCCTCGGGCTCTTTCAGCCGGTCCTGGTTGACAAAATATGGGGGGGGGAATGACAGGGGTTCCCCCATATTTCATCAACCAGCACCAGGCTCTGCGCCTTGTCCTGGTTCAAAAAATACGGGGGATAAAGAGCGTAGGGGTCCCCCGTATTTTTTAAACCAGCACCAGGCTCCACTAGCCAGATACATAATGCCACAGCCGGGGCACACTTTTATTGTAGTCCCGGCAGCCCTGGCATTACATACCGAACTAGTCACCCCTGGCCGGGGTACCCTGGAGGAGTGGGAACCCCTTAAATCAAGGGATCCCCTCCTCCAGCCACCCAAGGGCCAGGGGTGAAACCCGAGGCTGTCCCCCCATCCAAGGGCTGCGGATGGGGGGCTGATAGCCTTGTGTAAAAAATGTGAATATTGTTTTTAGTAGCAGTACTACAAGTCCCAGCAAGCCTACCCCGCAAGCTGGTACTTGGAGAACCACAAGTACCAGCATGAGGTGGAAAACCGGGCCCGCTGGCACCTGTAGTACTACTACTAAAAAAATACCCCAAAAAAACAGGACACACACACCGTGACAGTATAAGTTTATTACATACATGCACACCTACATACATAAATACTTACCTATGTACACACGAGGCTCGGTACGCTTCTCCCTGTAGAATCCTCGGGGTACCTGTAAAAAAATTATACTCACATATTCCAGTGTTGCTTGTGTTCTTTGTATAATCCACGTACTTAGCAAAATAAAAAAACGGAAACCCGACCACGCACTGAAAGGGGTCCCATGTTTACACATGGGACCCCTTTTCCCGACTGCCAGGACCCCCCCTGACTCCTGTCAAAGAGGGTCCCTTCAACCAATCAGGAAACGCTACGTCGTGGCACTCTGCCGATTGGCTGTGTGCTCCTGTAGTGTCTGTGAGGCTGCACACGGCAGAGATACAATGTAGCGCCTATGCGCTCCATTGTGTCCAATGGTGGGAACTTTGCGGTCAGCGGTTGACCGAAAGTAACCTCACCGCTGACCGCAAAGTTCCCACCATTGGATACCCTGTCGACCTAGTAACTGTCGACCAATAGTGGTCGACCTAGACATTGTCGACCTAGTTACTGTCGACTTTCAATACCACACCCCTTCATTAACAGCATTCGAAATTGGCTGCAATAGAGATCTGAATAGGATTACATGTTGATGAGAAGGAGAGAGGAGGAGTCAATCTGCAATCGATATCAGCTGAAGATGTTACTAATGACATTCAGGTATAATGCTGATATTGATTTTAAGCTGACACCTTATAACTAGTCACTTCATATACTGTACTAGGCACCGTAGTGCCCAAAGTCTAACCCTAACCCTCTCCCTAGTGCCTAACGCTAATTGTATTCCCATTGCCTATCCCTGACTGTCCCCTCCAGAAACCTAACCCTAACAGGCACCTTTGGTGCCTAACTTTAACAGTCCCCTCCTGTAGCCTAACTTTAACAGGATCCTTTGGTGCCTAACTCTGACAGTCACCTCTTTCAGCTCAACCCTAACTCTAGAAATGTTGAAAAAACATGTCGACATTTTGAATGTGTAGACCTTCTGTACCTGTCGACCTTTTTGTATTTTGACCTTTTTACCTGTCGACTAAATGCATGTCAGCAACATGGTGTCGACCTATTGACTGCCGACTTGAATGTTGTCAATCTAACATCTGGTGCCCATTTATTGTAGGCTTAGTTAGCTGAAACAACAGTGTGTGGTGATTTATATACAGTATTGTAGCTTTAGCTGTGGATATATTTGATAGAGATGTTAAGGGGGGTAATCACAAAGAGATCCATGCTTAAAATCTAAGAAATCTGACTAGATTGCTTAGATTTTAAGCATGTATCTCTCGCGTGTATGACCCCCAGCGATAGCGATGCGCGGCCCCGCGTGTCACTAACGTCTGTGCTAGATTGGCCTGGCAGGTTCAGTCTAGCACATCCCTCATTTCACCGCTGGGTGAAATGAGCACCCCCCCCCCCCCCCGTGTCACCTCTCTCACTCAGCACACATCGCGCAGTGCTGAGCGGGGGAAGAGATGTGTGCTGAGCGGTTCGCTCAGCACACATCTCCCCCCGCATCTCCCCCGTGTGTACGGCCCTTAATAGTAAAATGCCATGTGCTTGCAACAAGGTACAGACAAATTGTGAATGCTGGCTGCACTATGATAGTGTTGTGATGTGAATAAGTTGGTAGAGTATGATGGAAGTATCTAACTGTTGATATATTTGGTGGAGATGAAAAAGTGGGATCTAATAGGATAGTGGAATGATGAATCTAAAGGTAATTCAGCATTACATGTTTGTGGTCTATGGACACTATAGTATTATGGGAGTTAAATTACTAACAATCCAAAATGATGTCCGGGGGGCTGGATGTAATGGTGTGAGAGACGGCTGGAGCTCCGAGATTCCGACCGATCTCTTACGTTTTTTATAGCAGCAATCATTTACAAGGCAAAAACAACCTGGTTTTGCCTAGTAAATGTTTGATGCTTTAAAAAAAATGTACAAGTTTGGCCGTAATCTCAGAGCTCCAGCCATCTCGCAATCCATTACATCGGGCCAGTGTATTTCAGATAAACAAAGAAACCATGTGGCTTCTCATCCCCACACATCCCCAAACTGTATTTACCTCTGTCTCTTTCTGTGTGTCTCTCTTTGCTCTTCCTCTATGGGGGTCATTCCGACAGCGATGAGAGATGAGTAGCTCCCGGCCAGCACGCTAAAGCTGTGCAGGCCAGGAGCTACTCTTGAAGTGCAAAGGCATCGCCGCTGTGTGATGCCTTTGCACTTCTGAGGGGGGGGGGGGCGGCATTAACATGCGGGGCAGACTAGCCCTGTGCTGGGTTTCCCCCCGCACGTCAGTGTCAATGATCGTAGCTGTGCTAAATTTAGCACAGCTATGATCAATTCGGAATGACCCCCTGTATACCTTGCATCACACGCTCACGTATATAGTTAAAACACACTAAAAATGTGGGTTTTATATGACAATGTGATAGTACTGTTTAATAAAATATGTGAACTTTTTATGTCAATACACTCTAATTTATTACATTTTCGTCAATCTTACTTGAATAGACAAATCCTAATGATTTAAAGTTATATTTCCTTGGCACAACCTTGCGAGTAAATTATTAAAAGGTATATATTTATTTTTTAATTTTTTTATTAATAGAGATGAGCAGGCTCAATTCTCTGAGAACCAAGCCCACCTGAACATTGGAGATCCAAGGGAATCCGAGTAGCGGCTCTGCTTTCCCGCCTTGCTCGGATTCCAAAACAAGGCAAAATGTTAACATCCCGTCATCAGATCTTGTGGGTTTTGGAAACAATATAAGTGCCTGCAGTGCCATTTCACAGCAGATGCCGGACAGGGAGCACATCCACTAGACGGCCAGGCTATTACAGACAAGGAGCACATCCACTAGATGGTCAGGCTATTACAGACAAGGAGCACACCCACTAGACTGCCAGGGCATTATATTAATCCTGGCATAAGACACAGCCCAGAGTTCCTATTAAATATTGAAGGGCAGCATTATTTATTTTTAATGCCATTAACCATTACATTAACCCTTTATTGGTGCCAGGGGTGTTTCTAAAGAGGAGGAGGCCATATGCAGGTTCCATCTGTGCCCCCTCCTCTCTAGGCGGCAGTGTACTGTCACACTGTGCGGTAACTGCCAGCAGTGCAGCCGAGAGATCGTAAGACAAAAACCCTTTGTGCACAATGGTGTTGTTTTTTGTTAGTGCCTGTAGTGCTGCTCAGAGCTCCTAATTCAGGGGCATCATTAACCCTTTATTCACACTGGTGCTCTTTTTTTTGTCACCGCAGTGCAGCATTAGCCTATTATTGGTGCACACTGGTGCTTGCCACCATTACTGTAATAAGCACAGTAGTGTGTCATTTTTTTTGTACAACTTGCGTGTAGTGTAGTTGCTGTACCCTACTGCATTTGTTCACAACTTCATATAAATATAAGTGCTGAGTCCGCAGTGACATTTTCAAATAATAGTAAAATAAAAATTGTTAATTTGTTTATATAAGTGGTGTACCTCACTATGAGGACAATTCAGAGATGGATGCAGCTGCACATCTGTACGCAGTGGCCGGTCCATCTGGTCTGCGCATGTGCAATGTGCCCAACCCTTCTCCTTGTGGCCGCATCCTGGAGGGATGCAGGTGCAAGGTGATTGACAGTGGCAGGTGTTCAGGAGGGTGGTGTTTTGGTGTTGCAGGGGTGTGGTGGCCAAAACAGGGGCGTGTTGTGAGCATTTTTGGGGAGGCTTCGTGACATCACATGCAGATGCTCTGATAAAAAAATGCAGCCAGGCCGGCACTGACAGGGATCAACCTCTAATCGATGCGTCCGCAATTAAATTGTGGAATAATTGTGAGTTGGCGACTGCACATGCTGGGCTGCCATGAGCTGGGTGGCCCCCAGCATGTGAGAAGATGGATGCAGATCATGCTGCAGATGCAACGATCTGTGTCTATCTCTTAGTAGCCCCCAATGTTTGTTCAAAACTTCACATAAATATAAGCACTGAGTAACAGTAACTTGTCAGTCATTTAAAAAAAAAAAAGTTTTTGTACAGTATATACAACTTGTGTGTGTTGAGTTCATCAATATGGAAAATTATAACAATCAGTCAAGAGAATAGCAGGATCATCAACCAAATACTAGTGCTGCAGCTGCTGCCACCAGTCATGACGATACTAGTGTCATGTACTAAAGTCAATGCCCAAGGGCACAGAGAGATTATGTCACAGGATCGGAAATATAAAAACAATATTTTACAGTGGTAAAGAAAAAAAAACACCTATAATAAAGGGAAAGTTTACTGCAGAAAAACATAAAATTGCCAACATGCCATTCACCACACATAGACTTAAGGAAAGGCCCAAGCCTTGGTCTTTATTTATGAGTAATGATTCTGCAACTGTCAGTGAGGCATCACTCAGAGTATACTGTAAAAGAAGTGTCAAAAAAATTAAAACCAGAAAATCAGTGCTAAAACCCCCCACTAAAAAAGTAGAACAATCTGTGTGTTTAGAAATGTCACAAATCACTGAGGAGAGTCTTACTGTGTCCACAGGTGCTATGTGTGAGCCCAACTTTTTTCTGATACTTAGCTCTCAGAGAAGCCTCTTTTGCCTCCACCATTTCTTCACCCTCTGCAAATCTGGGGATGAGCAGCACAAGTATAGCTGGTAACAAATAAATTGAGGATGCCATCTGGAAGTGGAACAGGATGAGGGGGATATTTGTTAAGTTGATGCTGGCGTTAATGAGGATGTTGATGATGAGAATGTTGATTGTGTAAGTCAGGCATAAGTGGAAGCAGTTCTTGCCCATAACAAGAAGAAGGCCATTGTCATGCAAAAGACCAAAAAATTCACCTCTTGTGTGAGGAATTATTTTTTATCCAAATCCTAACATTACTTTTATAGTTATCTATAGTATTTGCAAAGCCACAGTAAGTAGAGATAGAGAACTTAACCATCTAGGAACATCCTCCCTGCTACTTCATTTGCAGTGAGGTCATGGAAAGGTTTTTTTTGGGAAAATCAGAAACTTAAGCTAAAAAAAATAACAAGCAGTCCAGAATCAGCTAGCTTGCTTCTCTCAACTAGATTCCACCACCTGCAATCTCCACCGCTGCTAATCATGTCGGACATGTAGATCAAGCCATTCATTCGCTTCAGCAGGATCCGGGGGTCTGCGCACACACACGGGCCGCAGTGTGTGACCCTTCTCCTTGCGGCCGCATGCTGGAGGGATGCGGCTGAAAGGTGATTCAAAGCGGCGAGCATTTTGGGGGGTGTTTTAGTGTTACAGGGGCGGGGTGGGCAAAATGTGAGCTGGTCACGATCATATTTGGGGTTGCTGCGTGACGTCACATGCCGCTTCTCCGATAAAAAAATAGTGACAGACTGCCTGCCAGCACAGCCAGGCTGGCACTGGCAGGGATCAACCACTAATTTTTAATCTCTTGAAAGAAGATCACTATATTTTGGCGAACATACTTTGATCGTAGGTTTAAGTCGTATGTTGTGTCTTTCTGATGGACACAAGTCTGAAGAAATGCAAAGAGCTGTTGGTGAACAAATTGTCAGCTCAAGCCGCACATGACATGGCAAAATCTCTTCTTCAGTTTCTCTGGCAACTGCGGATGCCCGGAAAAAAAATCAATTTTTAGGGGACGCACAGGCCAAGGCCAAAGGAACAAGAGGGCGGCCACCCGTAGTCCACTCATCAGAGGACTACCAAGGTCACAAATGATGAGAGCAGCGAGGATCCACAGTGACGATGGCACATTGGACACAGAATTGAATAAAGTCGTCTACATAGATGTTAAGGTAGCCAATAATCTTTGGACCAAATCCCCTCGACCACCTTTCCCCTCCTTCACCCCTAACCCACCCCTTTTTCCCCTCCTTCCCAACACGCCATTCCCCATCTCCAACCCTCCCCCCCTTCGTTTTCCCTTTTCCTCAACCCTTCCCTACCTTAGCTCTGTGCCACTTTGTATATAGCATTCATCCAATATAATAGACATAAGTAATATTGCCCACATATACCTTTAATAACCCGGCAGGGCTTAGTAAATATAGGACATACAGCCTTGTAGTTAGGGAGGACAAGTGCGAACCTGGTTTATTTATTTATATGAAGCTTAGCACCAATATGTTGAATTATTTACACAATCATTTTCACACAATCACTTTACTCTTGCAGAACCCGGCGCGCAAGTGCATTGGCAAATGGCATGGATTGCTATGGCTACCAGGCCGGGACCCAATCGGCACGTCACAACTGCGGGAAACCGGAAGCGGGCAGGCGCCTACGCGTGACGAGGAGTCCGCGAGACACCGGAAGTCCCCCGGCAACCGACAGCGGTGACGGCGCGGGTGAAGCTCCCCCTCACTGAGGGTTACACGGGCCTTTAAAAGGTAAGACTTTTCCTTCTTAGCACCACACACACCTTGACAAAGGGGCAACGGGCCCTGAAACGTTGGTTTTCGTGATGTTGATTTGAAATATACTACTAGCACTTTAAAGACCTGGAGTGACACCGTCTTTTTTCCGAATATATATATATATGTATATATATAGCTAACACTAATGTTAATGTATGGATGCACGTATTATCGAATATTTATATAGAATTTATAAGACACAGTGCCGTGTCTGTCACTTACAGTCACAGCTCTCAGCTCACAGTGTCACAGCCTAACAGACTAGCTCCCGACGAGGTGACCAGCCCTGCTGCTGATTCTTAGAACTGAGCTGAGCTGCGCCACTCCTTAAACCCACAGGCTACACCCAGCCAGCTGCACGCCTGCCCCTCCCAGTCCCTGCCCACCTCCCAGAGCTTGTTGATTCTGAAGAGGCCATACAGAGCCGACAGCAGAGATTGACTTACGAGATGATGATATTGTCTTGCGAGATCCTAGCAGTGGTACGGCAGGTCAAAGTGGCTGTGAGGGACGACCGTTACAAGGAACAAACAGCCAGATAACACACACATATATATCTCCCCTTCTGGTGGCCCGACCAGCTACTTGCATCGTACGCCCGCCCACTGATTTATAATACAGAAAAAAAATTATCCCACCAAAAAAATGGCTACTGGTGTGCTCTGGCCTGGGCCCCCTGGTATGCCTGGGTAATCTGTACCCCCTCCCCCCCCTCTCTCGACACCACTGAACGGAGGTTGAGTTGCACTGTTTCAGAATCAATTTCAAACTGATAATGTAGTGTCTGTGACTGTGTGTTATAGTTACAAAGTGGTGATCGCCCGCTTTTGATACCCACCTGCAGCTGGATCCACCACTGGTTAGGACTGGTACAAACTGAGGGTAAAGGAAACAGAATAATATAAAATTAAAGACAGTTATGGTACCTTCCAGTCCAAGCTGCATGAGTGCTTTTATAAACACAGTATGAGTAGTCAAAATGCAAAGAAGTGATATGTATATACAGTATGTTGAAGCAGCTAACCAGTTGGTACTAGTCAGTAGCAGCAGTTTAGTCCACAGGAAGGCAAACTACTGTATCACTCGTAGTGCTGTAAGTGTTGTATATAATGTTGGGAGCTACACACAGGAAGCTATAATGAATAACAGACTTAAAAGTGCTGAATAATAATGCAGGAAATGTTGGAGACAGGTGAGACAAGAGGGTCTGAGAACAGCAGCGTGCAACTGCCTTTGTGTCAGTAGATATAATGCAAAGTGTCAGGCAGCACATTCACTATAGCACTGGGAACATGGGCAAATGGGCACCGCTACCAAAATAGGTAAGACCATTGGATTTTCCCCCTCGTTGATGGCACCAGCAGCACCCCCCCCCCCCCATGTCCTTGCTCAGTTCATGTTTATTGATACAAAGCTATGAATTGTAGCTGCTACTATCTGAAACCAAAGGAGAAACTTTATTAATGATACAAAAAAGAAAAATAGGATCTAAAATGACAGGAATAATTATTGGATATATATATATATATATACAGTGTATATATATATATATATATATATATATATATATATTACTGTATATCAGCATTATGTCAATCTCTTCAAAAAGGACAAAAACTGGATTTTGGACATTGACATTCTTTAAATTTAAACATTCATGAAAATCACACATTGAAGACCCAATGAAAAGTATTTATTGGATGGGCAGTTTCCTCTACTAATAATTTTAAACATAGTAATGTACATATTGATGTACAGATACCTTCACCACAGCTACACTGCTTGTATTAAAACAACTTAGACTTTAAACTGAATAATGACTTTTTGACTTCTTTATTCTTCAGACAGTAAATAAAAGGATTTAGCATAGGCACCAAAACTACATACACCAGAGCAAAGAGCTTGTCCAGTTTTGGATAGTAACTTGATGTAGGTTTAATATGCAAACAGATCATAGTCCCATAATAAATGATCACACAGGTTATATGGGAGGTGCAGGTGGAAAAAGCTTTATGTTTCCCTTCTGCAGATTTTATCTTCAGAATGTTGGAGATAATATATATATATGAGACTAATATAAGAAGAAATGAAGAAAATGCCACCAGAACCCCTTCTATATAATTTATCATTTCCACCATGGATATATCACTGCAGGCGATTATCAGCAATGGAGATAAATCACAAAAAAAATGGTCAATAGGACGATCTGACCAAAAGTACATATTAGATATAATGACAGCATATGCAACTGAGTCCAAAAATCCCACAATCCAAGAAGCAATTGAGAGAATAACACAATATCTTAAACTCATTACAACAATATAATTAAGAGGGTGACAGATTGCCACATAGCGGTCATATGCCATGGCTGTTAGCAGCATAAGCTCAGTAACAACCAGGGTCACAAAGAAATACATCTGAGTTATACATCCTGCAAATGAAATCATGTTATATTTTGTGAAGAGCATATTAAATAGCTTAGGCAGAATATTTGATGAGGAAGCGATGTCAGTGATGGAAAGGTTGAATAAGAAGATGTACATGGGAGAGCGTAGATGGGAATCTGTAGAGAAAAGAGCAATGATGGTAAAGTTTCCCCAAAAAATTATGATATAGGTAAATATAAGTAATACACAAACTGGGAATTGTAACTCCGGATCATCAAACAGACCCAGCAATGTGAATGCTGTCACATTATAGCAATCTCCTAATGTCATTTTTCGATGAAAAAACCCTGTAGAAAAAAAAAAAAAAATACTTACTGTAATGTGCGGCTAGAACAGTATTATGTTTTACATCTTCAATGACTGCTTAATTTGTAATGGTTAATACTATACCATTTTTATACAATAGATACACATATATATATATATATATATATATATATATATATACGATAAAGCTCTGCACTCTCATCAATGTTCCCAATGGTGGGTGCTCCCAACAGACGAATGTCCGCAAATATAGACGAGAATTCCACGTAGTGGAGGGTGCACTCTCACTGAATACAAAGTCCAAATGTTTCTTCAAATCAGTATTTCATTGTAGCCTCACAGATTTCGACGTTTCGATCCAATACAAGGATCTTTTTCAAGAAGGGCCATACATGAATCATCAAATCCAATCTTAGTATAGCACTTCATAATTGTTAAAACGTATATCTAGAAAAAATAGAACAAAAAACATGACTGAGCTTCCAAGGTCCCAATATATAACAATAATGGTGACAACACTGGTTTCAGAAATAATACTTCACACAATATTTAACAATAGAAACCCATATATCAGAGCAGATAGCTGAAGAGTGAGTGCTCAGGAAAATATGCAATGACACCATGTGCATACCACTATCACTTAGTGTACATGCAAGGCCCGCACACCCTCGCCTCAATCAGCACACTCCAGTAGTGCTATGTACCTGGACCATCTAGCACCATGCGCAAGATGATATCTGCATGGTCTCAATCAGAAAAACCAACAGATGCTATAATCAAAGAAAATCCATGTTTTAACTGTATACGTCTATACATTTGTGTATGCACAATAAATCGTGATCAAAATCCAATAAATACCTATAAGTCCAAAATGATACACATGGGGCAGCACCTGGCTAAATGGTCTCACGAGCATGTTCCAAAGCTACAAGGATAAATCCCAATAAGTGAACTAATAAATTATCAATATTCACCAGTGTGACAAACCAAAATAATTACTTACAGACTCCAATGAAACACCGCATATGCCATGGCTGCATACACAAGACTGGTCTATACAGGAAGTATATATACCCCCAACCCGGAAGTACCTCGGGTGGATGAGGTCAGCACTAGCATAGCCACAAAACGTCCTCAAACTTTTAATGCACACAAAACCCAGGTCACTGCTAACTTAGGGGGCTAAGTGAGACATGTTCAATGAACTTGTGTGCACACACAGTCACCGGGCTGCCCACACCGGGAGCGAACAGAGCTCCACGCGCCGGAATCCGGAAACTGGAAGTCCCATGCACTCCAGCGCGGGCAGCCCGGTGACTGTGTGTGCAGACACGGTTATTGAACATGTCTCACTTAGCCCCCTAAGTTTGCAGTGACCTGGGTTTTCTGTGCATTAAAAGTTTGAGGACGTTTTGTGGCTATGTTAGCGCTGACCTCATCCACCCGAGGTACTTCCGTGGAGACATTCACCAGCAGCAATTGCCTCCACAAAGTACACAGGGACCTGAGATGGTGGATTCCAGTGGGGACGAATTAATAATCTGTGAGGAGGGGGATGTACACAGTGAAAGGGGTGAGGAATCGGAGGATGATGATGAGGTGGACATCTTGCCTCTGTAGAGCCAGTTTGTGCAAGGAGAGATTGATTGCTTCTTTTTTTGGTGGGGGCCCAAACCAACCAGTCATTTCAGCCACAGTCATGTGGCAGACCCTGTCGCTGAAATGATTGGTTTGTTAAAGTGTGCATGTCCTGTTTATACAACATAAGGGTGGGTGGGAGGGCCCAAGGACAATTCCATCTTGCGCCTCTTTTTTTCTTTGCATCATGTGCTGATTGGGGACTATTTTTTTAAGTGCCATCCTGTCTGACACTGCAGTGCCACTCCTAGATGAGCCAGGTGTTTGTGCCGCCCACTTGGGTCACTTAGCTTAGTCATCCAGCGACCTCGGTGCAAATTTTAGGACTAAAAATAATATTGTGAGGTGTGAGGTGTTCAAAATAGACTGGAAATGAGTGGAAATTATGGTTATTGAGGTTAATAATACTATAGGATCAAAATTACCCCAAAATTATATGATTTAAGCTGGTTTGAGGTTTTTTTTAAAAAAAAACACCCGAATCCAAAACACATCCGAATCCAACAAAAATCCAAAAGATGTTTTTGCCAAAACGTGTCCGAATCCAAAGCATGACCGCGGACCCGAATCCAAAACCAAAACACAAAACACGAAAAATGCCCGCTGCACATCCAGATAAAATAACCATATTTAGCTATAAAAATGAGAACTTGGAGCTTATCTTAATATGAAGAGTCAATAAGTGTACCTTATTGACTCTTCATGTTAAGATAAGCTCCAAGTTCTAATTTTTTATAGCTATATATGGTTATTTTATCTGTATTCTATATATATATTGTTTTATAGCCTTTTTTATCGCTCTCTTTTTTATTGTTTATTTTTTATTACCTTTTAATGTGTCCCTGATAAAATATATATGTATATTCATTTTTACTCCGGTGTTTAGAATAAAAATTATTGTTATATACACTGCTAAAAACAAACGCAATTTGACTCATTTTGCTTACTATTAAGATCTATATTTTTCAGTTCTTTACTATGGTTTTATCACCATTCTCTATAGTTTATAGCCTTCTTTTTAAATACTGTTATAAACACCATTGGTCGCTGTCACCCCTATTCCTAGATCTATATTCTTTTGTATAGCACTTTACTGATGCTTAATACTTAGGGACTAGCTTACCCCTGAAATACTAAGGGAGTGTTTTTCACAGGTCGATTAGTGACCTTTTTTACTATTGTTGTTCACAAGCACGTGTGGCGCCTTACCTCTATTGCTTGCATATATATATATATATATATATATATATATATATATATGCAAAAGCCCTCACTCACTGATAACCCTTTCACATGCCTGAGGCGGGGTCGCACCTGGGAACCTGACATGGAAGCTCCAAGGTTGCAACCCACCTCAGGTGCCCCGCCGCTGCTCTCTGCTACTCGGCATATTGTCGGGTTGGTGATGTCAGTGGTGATGCGGTGAGGGCAGTGCTTAGAGATCACATGATCTCCAGGCACCGCCCATAAACACACAGTGAATGGGAAATGGGTAGCATCGACCTGGCTACCGTACACACCGCACAGCGAGCCAGGTTGAACACAAATTCAACCTTGCTTGCTACAAGGGTTGAAATACCAGGTCACTGGACCTGGTATTTTTCCCCTGGCACATTTCAGACCGCACATGAACACGGGTTATGCACACTTATGTGCCAGTAACCCATGTTCATAGCTAGAGGTCTGAAAGGGGTAGGACTGACTGACTCATCACTAATTCTTTTACTTCCCGATATGTTATGTTAGGAAACTGAAATTTAACATAGGTATTCTTCAGGTGGGAAATAGGAAAATGACGTAATTAGAATATTTATAAATCTCCCCTAAGGGGATGGAAAGGGGGTTGACATAATGACATCATTACCTATACATGGCTTGCGTTGCATGAATGATAACGCCCAAATGAACAATTGGATCAAAATGTGGATTGAACCTCCAGTGTGTAGAATTTAATAAACTGCTAAAACAGACTTATAATTTTCTACCATACAGTATCTGCTATGTGTGCTCCTCAGGTAATGGCAAGAACCATGGGTTAAAATTTTACGTACTGTACATTAAGACATCTCAAATGTACATCTCTATAGATTTACCAAATTTGTAACACTTATTTATATGTATAACCGTGAAAATCAGAAACTCCCATGCAAAGAATGGGTAGAACTGCTAGTGTATATATATATATATATATTAGTGATGAGCGGGTTCGGTTTCTCGGAAACCGAACCCCCCCGAACTTCACCCTTTTTACACGGGTCCGAGCCATACTCGGATTCTCCCGTATGGCTCGGGTGACCCGAGCGCGCCCGAACGTCATCATCCCGCTGTCGGATTCTCGCGAGATTTGGATTCTATATAAGCAGCCGCGTGTCGCCGCCATTTTCACTCGTGCATTGGAAATGTTAGGGAGAGGATGTGGCTGGCGTCCTCTCCGTTATTGTTGAACTTGATTGTGCACTATTGCTTAATTGTGGGGAGGGCTGGGGAGCAGCTGTATACTATAGGAGGAGTACAGTGCAGACTTTTGCTGATCAGTGACCACCAGTTATCCGTTCTCTGCCTGAAAAAAACTCTCCATATCTGTGCTCAGTGTGCTGCATATATCTGTGCTCACACTGCTTAATTGTGGGGACTGGGGAGCAGCTGTATTATATAGCAGGAGTACAGTGCAGAGTTTTGCTGACAGTGACCACCAGTATACGTTGTCTGCCTGAAAAACACTCCATATCTGTGCTCAGTGTGCTGCTTTATTGTGGGGACTGGGGACCACCAGTATAATATTATATAGGAGAAGTACAGTGCAGAGTTTTGCTGACCAGTGACCACCAGTATATAATATATAGCATTACGGTACAGTAGGCCACTGCTGTACCTACCTCTGTGTCGTCATTAAGTATACTATCCATCTACATTCTATATCTGTGGTGCATTTCAGTTGTGAAGTTTGCAGACACAGTGACCACCAGTATATATAGCAGTACGGTACGGAAGGCATCTGCTGTACCTACCTCTGTGTCGTCATTAAGTATACTATCCATCTACATTCTATACCTGTGGTGCATTTTAGTTTTGCAGTTTGCTGACACAGTGACCACCAGTATACTATATATAGCAGTACGGTACGGAAGGCCACTGCTGTACCTACCTCTGTGTCGTCATTAAGTATACTATCCATCTACATTCTATACCTGTGGTGCATTTTAGTTTTGCAGTTTGCTGACACAGAGACCACCAGTATACTATATGTAGCAGTACGGTACGGAAGGCCACTGCTGTACCTACCTCTGTGTTGTCATTAAGTATACTATCCATCTACATTCTATACCTGTGGTGCATTTTAGTTTTGCAGTTTGCTGACACAGTGACCACCAGTATAATATATATAGCAGTACGGTACGGAAGGCCACTGCTGTACCTATCTCTGTGTCGTCATTAAGTATACTATCCATCTACATTCTATACCTGAGGTGCATTTTAGTTTTGCAGTTTGCTGACACAGTGACCACCAATATACTATATATAGCAGTACGGTACGGAGGCCACTGGTGTACCTACCTCTGTGTCGTCATTAAGTATACTATCCATCTACATTCTATACCTGTGGTGCATTTTAGTATTGCAGTTTGCTGACACAGTGACCACCAGTATACTATTTATAGCAGTACGGTACGGAAGGCCACTGCTGTACCTACTTCTGTGTCGTCATTAAGTATACTATCCATCTACATTCTATACCTGTGGTGCATTTTAGTTTTGCAGTTTGCTGACACAGTGACCACCAGTATACTATATATAGCAGTACGGTACGAAAGGCCACTGCTGTACCTACCTCTGTGTCGTCATTAAGTATACTATCCATCTACATTCTATACCTGTGGTGCATTTTAGTTTTGCAGTTTGCTGACACAGTGACCACCAGTATACTATTTATAGCAGTATGGTACGGAAGGCCACTGCTGTACCTACCTCTGTGTCGTCATTAAGTATACTATCCATCTACATTCTATACCTGTGGTGCATTTTAGTTTTGCAGTTTGCTGACACAGTGACCACCAGTATACTATATATAGCAGTACGGTACAGAAGGCCACTGCTGTACCTACCTCTGTGTCGTCATTAAGTATACTATCCATCTACATTCTATACCTGTGGTGCATTTTAGTTTTGCAGTTTGCTGACACAGTGACCACCAGTATACTATATATAGCAGTACGGTACGGAAGGCCACTGCTGTACCTACCTCTGTGTCGTCATTAAGTATACTATCCATCTACATTCTATACCTGTGGTGCATTTTAGTTTTGCAGTTTGCTGACACAGTGACCACCATTATACTATATATAGCAGTACGGTACGGAAGGCCACTGCTGTACCTACCTCTGTGTCATCATTAAATATACTATCCATCTACATTCTATATCTGTGGTGCATTTTAGTTTTGCAGCTTGCTGACACAGTGACCACCAGTATACTATATATAGCAGTACGGTACGGAAGGCCACTGCTGTACCTACCTCTGTGTCGTCATTAAGTATACTATCCATCTACATTCTATACCTGTGGTGCATTTTAGTTTTGCAGTTTGCTGACACAGTGACCACCTGTATACTATATATAGCAGTACGTTACGGAAGGCCACTGCAGTACCTATATCTGTGTCGTCATTAAGTATACTATCCATCTACATTCTATACCTGTGGTGCATTTTAGTTTTGCAGTTTGCTGACACATTGACCACCAGTATACTATATATAGCAGTACGGTATGGAAGGCCACTGCTGTACCTACCTCTGTGTCATCATTATGTATACTATCATTCTACATTCTATACCTGTGGTACATTTTAGTTTTGCAGTTTGCTGACACAGTGACCACCAGTATACTATATATAGCAGTACGGTACGGAAGGCCACTGCTGTACCTACCTCTGTGTCGTCATTAAGTATACTATCCATCTACATTCTATACCTGTGGTGCATTTTAGTTTTGCAGTTTGCTGACACAGTGACCACCAGTATACTATTTATAGCAGTACGGTACGGAAGGCCACTGCTGTACCTACCTCTGTGTCGTCATTAAGTATACTATCCATCTACATTATATACCTGTGGTGCGTTTTAGTTTTGCAGTTTGCTGACACAGTGACCACCAGTATACTATATATAGCAGTACGGTACAGAAGGCCACTGCTGTACCTACCTCAGTGTCATCATTAAGTATACTATCCATCTACATTCTATACCTGTGGTGCATTTTAGTTTTGCAGCTTGCTGACACAGTGACCACCAGTATACTATATATAGCAGTACGGTACGGAAGGCCACTGCTGTACCTACCTCTGTGTCGTCATTAAGTATACTATCCATCTACATTCAATACCTGTGGTGCATTTTAGTTTTGCAGTTTGCTGACACAGTGACCACCAGTATACTATATATAGCAGTACGGTACGGAAGGCCACTGCTGTACCTACCTCTGTGTCGTCATTAAGTATACTATCCATCTACATTCTATACCTGTGGTGCATTTTAGTTTTGCAGTTTGCTGACACAGTGACCACCAGTATACTATATATAGCAGTACGGTACGGAAGGCCACTGCTGTACCTACCTCTGTGTCGTCATTAAGTATACTATCCATCTACATTCTATACCTGTGGTGCATTTTAGTTTTGCAGTTTGCTGACACAGTTACCACCATTATACTATATATAGCAGTACGGTACGGAAGGCCACTGCTGTACCTACCTCTGTGTCATCATTAAGTACACTATCCATCTACATTCTATACCTGTGGTGCATTTTAGTTTTGCAGTTTGCTGACACAGTGACCACCAGTATACTATTTATAGCAGTACGGTACGGAAGGCCACTGCTGTACCTACCTCTGTGTCGTCATTAAGTATACTATCCATCTACATTATATACCTGTGGTGCGTTTTAGTTTTGCAGTTTGCTGACACAGTGACCACCAGTATACTATATATAGCAGTACGGTACAGAAGGCCACTGCTGTACCTACCTCAGTGTCATCATTAAGTATACTATCCATCTACATTCTATACCTGTGGTGCATTTTAGTTTTGCAGCTTGCTGACACAGTGACCACCAGTATACTATATATAGCAGTACGGTACGGAAGGCCACTGCTGTACCTACCTCTGTGTCGTCATTAAGTATACTATCCATCTACATTCAATACCTGTGGTGCATTTTAGTTTTGCAGTTTGCTGACACAGTGACCACCAGTATACTATATATAGCAGTACGGTACGGAAGGCCACTGCTGTACCTACCTCTGTGTCGTCATTAAGTATACTATCCATCTACATTCTATACCTGTGGTGCATTTTAGTTTTGCAGTTTGCTGACACAGTGACCACCAGTATACTATATATAGCAGTACGGTACAGAAGGCCACTGCTGTACCTACCTCTGTGTCGTCATTAAGTATACTATCCATCTACATTCTATACCTGTGGTGCATTTTAGTTTTGCAGTTTGCTGACACAGTGACCACCAGTATACTATATATAGCAGTACGGTACGGAAGGCCACTGCTGTACCTACCTCTGTGTCGTCATTAAGTATACTATCCATCTACATTCTATACCTGTGGTGCATTTTAGTTTTGCAGTTTGCTGACACAGTGACCACCATTATACTATATATAGCAGTACGGTACGGAAGGCCACTGCTGTACCTACCTCTGTGTCATCATTAAATATACTATCCATCTATATTCTATATCTGTGGTGCATTTTAGTTTTGCAGCTTGCTGACACAGTGACCACCAGTATACTATATATAGCAGTACGGTACGGAAGGCCACTGCTGTACCTACCTCTGTGTCGTCATTAAGTATACTATCCATCTACATTCTATACCTGTGGTGCATTTTAGTTTTGCAGTTTGCTGACACAGTGACCACCTGTATACTATATATAGCAGTACGTTACGGAAGGCCACTGCAGTACCTATATCTGTGTCGTCATTAAGTATACTATCCATCTACATTCTATACCTGTGGTGCATTTTAGTTTTGCAGTTTGCTGACACATTGACCACCAGTATACTATATATAGCAGTACGGTATGGAAGGCCACTGCTGTACCTACCTCTGTGTCATCATTATGTATACTATCATTCTACATTCTATACCTGTGGTACATTTTAGTTTTGCAGTTTGCTGACACAGTGACCACCAGTATACTATATATAGCAGTACGGTACGGAAGGCCACTGCTGTACCTACCTCTGTGTCGTCATTAAGTATACTATCCATCTACATTCTATACCTGTGGTGCATTTTAGTTTTGCAGTTTGCTGACACAGTTACCACCATTATACTATATATAGCAGTACGGTACGGAAGGCCACTGCTGTACCTACCTCTGTGTCATCATTAAGTACACTATCCATCTACATTCTATACCTGTGGTGCATTTTAGTTTTGCAGTTTGCTGACACAGTGACCACCAGTATACTATATATAGAAGTACGGTACGGAAGAACACTGCTGTACCTACCTCTGTGCCGTCATTAAGTATACTATCCATCTACATTCTATACCTGTGGTGCATTTTAGTTTTGCAGTTTGCTGACACAGTGACCACCAGTATACTATTTATAGCAGTACGGTACGGAAGGCCACTGCTGTACCTACCTCTGTGTCGTCATTAAGTATACTATCCATCTACATTCTATACCTGTGGTGCATTTTAGTTTTGCAGCTTGCTGACACAGTGACCACCAGTATACTATATATAGCAGTACGGTACGGAAGGCCACTGCTGTACCTACCTCTGTGTCGTCATTAAGTATACTATCCATCTACATTCAATACCTGTGGTGCATTTTAGTTTTGCAGTTTGCTGACACAGTGACCACCAGTATACTATATATAGCAGTACGGTACGGAAGGCCACTGCTGTACCTACCTCTGTGTCGTCATTAAGTATACTATCCATCTACAATCTATACCTGTGGTGCATTTTAGTTTTGCAGTTTGCTGACACAGTGACCAACAGTATACTATATTTAGCAGTACGGTACGGAAGGCCACTGCTGTACCTACCTCTGTGTCGTCATTAAGTATACTATCCATCTACATTCTATTCCTGTGGTGCATTTTAGTTTTGCAGTTTGCTGACACAGTGACCACCAGTATACTAAATATAGCAGTACGGTACGGAAGGCCACTGCTGTACCTACCTCTGTGTCGTCATTAAGTATACTATCCATCTACATTCTATACCTGTGGTGCATTTTAGTTTTGCAGTTTGCTGACACAGTGACCAGCAGTATACTACATATAGCAGTACGGTACGGAAGGCCACTGCTGTACCTACCTCTGTGTCGTCATTAAGTATACTATCCATCTACATTCTATACCTGTGGTGCATTTTAGTTTTGCAGTTTGCTGACACAGTGACCACCATTATACTATATATAGCAGTACGGTACGGAAGGCCACTGCTGTACCTACCTCTGTGTCGTCATTAAGTATACTATCCATCTACATTCTATACCTGTGGTGCATTTTAGTTTTGCAGTTTGCTGACACAGTGACCACCAGTATACTATATATAGCAGTACGGTACGGAAGGCCATTGCTGTACCTACCTCTGTGTCGTCATTAAGTATACTATCCATCTACATTCTATACCTGTGGTGCATTTTAGTTTTGCAGTTTGCTGACACAGTGACCACCAGTATACTATATATAGCAGTACGGTACGGAAGGCCACTGCTGTACCTACCTCTGTGTCGTCATTAAGTATACTATCTATCTACATTCTATACCTGTGGTGCATTTTAGTTTTGCAGTATGCTGACACAGTGACCAACAGTATACTATTTATAGCAGTACGGTACGGAAGGCCACTGCTGTACCTACCTCTGTGTCGTCATTAAGTATACTATCCATCTACATTCTATACCTGTGGTGTATTTTAGTTTTACAGTTTGCTGACACAGTGACCACCAATACACTATATGTAGCAGTACGGTACGGAAGGCCACTGCTGTACCTACCTCTGTGTCGTTATTAAGTATACTATCCATCTACATTCTATACCCGTGGTGCATTTTAGTTTTGCAGTTTGCTGACACAGTGACCACCAGTATACTATATATAGCAGTACGGTACGGAAGGCCACTGCTGTACCTACCTCTGTGTCGTCATTAAGTATACTATCCATCTACATTCTATACCTGTGGTGCATTTTAGTTTTGCAGTTTGCTGACACAGTGACCACCAGTATACTATATATAGCAGTACGGTACGGAAGGCCACTGCTGTACCTACCTCTGTGTCGTCATTAAGTATACTATCCATCTACATTCTATACCTGTGGTGCATTTTAGTTTTGCAGTTTGCTGACACAGTGACCACCAGTATACTATATATAGCAGTACGGTACGGAAGGCCACTGCTGTACCTACCTCTGTGTCGTCATTAAGTATACTATCCATCTACATTCTATACCTGTGGTGCATTTTAGTTTTGCAGCTTGCTGACACAGTGACCTCCAGTATATTATATATAGCAGTACGGTACGGAAGGCCACTGCTGTACCTACCTCTGTGTCGTCATTAAGTATACTATCCATCTACATTCTATACCTGTGGTGCATTTTAGTTTTGCAGTTTGCTGACACAGTGACCACCAGTATACTATATATAGCAGTACGGTACGGAAGGCCACTGCTGTACCTACCTCTGTGTCATCATTAAGTATACTATCCATCTACATTCTATACCTGTGGTGCATTTTAGTTTTGCAGTTTGCTGACAGAGTGACCACCAGTATACTATATATAGCAGTACGGTACGGAAGGCCACTGCTGTACCTACCTCTGTGTCGTCATTAAGTATGCTATCCATCTACATTCTATACCTGTGGTGCATTTTAGTTTTGCAGTTTGCTGACACAGTGACCACCAGTATACTATATATAGCAGTACAGTACGGAAGGCCACTGCTGTACCTACCTCTGTGTCGTCATTAAGTATACTATCCATCTACATTCTATACCTGTGGTGCATTTTAGTTTTGCAGTTTGCTGACACAGTGACCACCAGTATACTATATATAGCAGTACAGTACGGAAGGCCACTGCTGTACCTACCTCTGTGTCGTCATTAAGTATACTATCCATCTACATTCTATACCTGTGGTGCATTTTAGTTTTGCAGTTTGCTGACACAGTGACCACCAGTATACTATATATAGCAGTACAGTGCGGAAGGCCACTGCTGTACCTACCTCTGTGTCGTCATTAAGTATACTATCCATCTACATTCTATACCTGTGGTGCATTTTAGTTTTGCAGTTTGCTGACACAGTGACCACCAGTATACTATATATAGCAGTACAGTACGGAAGGCCACTGCTGTACCTACCTCTGTGTCGTCGTTAAGTATACTATCCATCTACATTTTACACCTGTGGTGCATTTTAGTTTTGCAGTTTGCTGACACAGTGACCACCAGTATACTTTATATAGCAGTACAGTACAGAAGGCCACTGCTGTACCTACCACTGTGTCGTCATTAAGTATACTATCCATCTACATTCTATACCTGTGGTGCATTTTAGTTTTGCAGTTTGCTGACACAGTGACCACCAGTATACTATATATAGCAGTACGGTACGGAAGGCCACTGCTGTACCTACCTCTGTGTCGTCATTAAGTATACTATCCATCTACATTCTATACCTGTGGTGCATTTTAGTTTTGCAGTTTGCTGACAGAGTGACCACCAGTATACTATATATAGCAGTACGGTACGGAAGGCCACTGCTGTACCTACCTCTGTGTCGTCAATAAGTATACTATCCATCTACATTCTATACCTGTGGTGCATTTTAGTTTTGCAGTTTGCTGACACAGTGACCACCAGTATACTATATATAGCAGTACGGTACGGAAGGCAACTGCTGTACCTACCTCTGTGTCGTCATTAAGTATGCTATCCATCTACATTCTATACCTGTGGTGCATTTTAGTTTTGCAGTTTGCTGACACAGTGACCACCAGTATACTATATATAGCAGTACAGTACAGAAGGCCACTGCTGTACCTACCTCTGTGTCGTCATTAAGTATACTATCCATCTACATTCTATACCTGTGGTGCATTTTAGTTATGCAGTTTGCTGACACAGTGACCACCAGTATACTATATATAGCAGTACAGTACGGAAGGCCACTGCTGTACCTACCTCTATGTCGTCATTAAGTATACTATCCATCTACATTCTATACCTGTGGTGCATTTTAGTTTTGCAGTTTGCTGACACAGTGACCACCAATATACTATATTTAGCAGTACGGTACAGAAGGCCACTGCTGTACCTACCTCTGTGTCATCATTAAGTATACTATCCATCTACATTCTATACCTGTGGTGCATTTTAGTTTTGCAGTTTGCTGACAGTGACCACCAGTATACTATATATTACAGTACAGTACGGAAGGCCACTGCTGTACCTACCTCTGTGTCGTCATTAAGTATACTATCCATCTACATTCTATACCTGTGGTGCATTTTAGTTTGCAGTTTGCTGACACAGTGACCACCAGTATACTATATATAGCAGTATGGTACGGAAGGCCACTGCTGTACCTACCTCTGTGTCCTCATTAAGTATACTATCCATTTACATTCTATACCTGAGGTGCATTTTAGTTTTGCAGTTTGCTGACACAGTGACCACCAGTATACTATATATAGCAGTACGGTACCCAAGGCCACTGCTGTACCTACCTCTGTGTCGTCATTAAGTATACTATCCATCTACATTCTATACCTGTGATGCATTTTAGTTTAGCAGTTTGCTGACACAGTGACCACCAGTATACTATATATAGCAGTACGGTACGGAAGGCCACTGCTGTACCTACCTCTGTGTCGTCATTAAGTATACTATCCATCTACATTCTATACCTGTGGTGCATTTTAGTTTTGCAGTTTGCTGACACAGTGACCACCAGTATACTATATATAGCAGTACAGTACGGAAGGCCACTGCTGTACCTACCTCTGTGTCGTCATTAAGTATACTATCCATCTACATTCTATACCTGTGGTGCATTTTAGTTTTGCAGTTTGCTGACACAGTGACCACCAGTATACTATATATAGCATTACAGTACAGAAGGCCACTGCTGTACCTACCTCTGTGTCGTCATTAAGTATACTATCTATGTACATTCTATACCTGTGGTGCATTTTAGTTTTGCAGTTTGCTAATACAGTGACCACCAGTATACTATATATAGCAGTATGGTACGGAAGGCCACTGCTGTACCTACCTCTGTGTCGTCATTAAGTATACTATCCATCTACATTCTATACCTGTGGTGCATTTTAGTTTTGCAGTCTGCTGACACAGTGACCACCATTATACTATATATAGCAGTACGGTACGGAAGGCCACTGCTGTACCTACCTCTGTGTCGTCATTAAGTATACTATCCATCTACATTCTATACCTGTGGTGCATTTTAGTTTTGCAGTTTGCTGACACAGTGACCACCAGTATACTATATATAGCAGTACGGTACAGAAGGCCACTGCTGTACCTACCTCTGTGTCGTCATTAAGTACACTATCCATCTACATTCTATACCTGTGGTGCATTTTAGTTTTGCAGTTTGCTGACAAAGTGACCACCAGTATACTATATATAGCAGTACAGTACGGATGGCCACTGCTGTACCTACCTCTGTGTCGTCATTAAGTACACTATCCATCTACATTCTATACCTGTGGTGCATTTTAGTTTTGCAGTTTGCTGACACAGTGACCAACAGTATACTATATTTAGCAGTACGGTACGGAAAGCCACTACTGTACCTACCTCTGTGTCGTCATTAAGTATACTATCCATCTACATTCTATACCTGTGGTGCATTTTAGTTTTGCAGTTTGCTGACACAGTGACCACCAGTATACTATATATAGCAGTACGGTACGGAAGGCCACTGCTGTACCAACCTCTGTGTCGTCATTAAGTATACTATCCATCTACATTCTATACCTGTGGTGCATTTTAGTTTTGCAGTTTGCTGACACAGTGACCACCAGTACACTATATATAGCAGTACGGTACGGAAGGCCACTGCTGTACCTACCTCTGTGTCGTTATTAAGTATACTATCCATCTACATTCTATACCTGTGGTGCATTTTAGTTTTGCAGTTTGCTGACACAGTGACCACCAGTATACTATATATAGCAGTACGGTACGGAAGGCCACTGCTGTACCTACCTCTGTGTCATCATTAAGTATACTATCCATCTACATTCTATACCTGTGGTGCATTTTAGTTTAGCAGTTTGCTGACACAGTGACCACCAGTATACTATATATAGCAGTACAGTACAGAAGGCCACTGCTGTACCTACCTCTGTGTCGTCATTAAGTATACTATCCATCTTCATTCTATACCTGTGGTGCATTTTAGTTTTGCAGTTTGCTGACACAGTGACCAACAGTATACTATATTTAGCAGTACGGTACGGAAAGCCACTGCTGTACCTACCTCTGTGTCGTCATTAAGTATACTATCCATCTACATTCTATACCTGTGGTGCATTTTAGTTTTGCAGTTTGCTGACACAGTGACCAACAGTATACTATATTTAGCAGTACGGTACGGAAAGCCACTGCTGTACCAACCTCTGTGTCGTCATTAAGTATACTATCCATCTACATTCTATACCTGTGGTGCATTTTAGTTTTGCAGTTTGCTGACACAGTGACCACCATTATACTATATATAGCAGTACGGTACGGAAGGCCACTGCTGTACCTACCTCTGTGTCGTCATTAAGTATACTATCCATCTACATTCTATACCTTTGGTGCATTTTAGTTTTGCAGTTTGCTGACACAGTGACCACCAGTATACTATATATAGCAATACGATACGGAAGGCCACTGCTGTACCTACCTCTGTGTCGTCATTAAGTATACTATCCATCTACATTCTATACCTGTGGTGCATTTTAGTTTTGCAGTTTGCTGACACAGTGACCACCAGTACACTATATATAGCAGTACGGTACGGAAGGCCACTGCTGTACCTACCTCTGTGTCGTTATTAAGTATACTATCCATCTACATTCTATACCTGTGGTGCATTTTAGTTTTGCAGTTTGCTGACACAGTGACCACCAGTATACTATATATAGCAGTACGGTACGGAAGGCCACTGCTGTACCTACCTCTGTGTCGTCATTAAGTATACTATCCATCAACATTCTATACCTGTGGTGCATTTTAGTTTAGCAGTTTGCTGACACAGTGACCACCAGTATACTATATATAGCAGTACGGTACGGAAGGCCACTGCTGTACCTACCTCTGTGTCGTCATTAAGTATACTATCCATCTACATTCTATACCTGTGGTGCATTTTAGTTTTGCAGTTTGCTGACACAGTGACCAACAGTATACTATATTTAGCAGTACGGTAGGGAAAGCCACTGCTGTACCTACCTCTGTGTCGTCATTAAGTATACTATCCATCTACATTCTATACCTGTGGTGCATTTTAGTTTTGCAGTTTGCTGACACAGTGACCACCAGTATACTATATATAGCAGTACGGTACGGAAGGCCACTGCTGTACCTACCTCTGTGTCGTCATTAAGTATACTATCCATCTACATTCTATACCTGTGGTGCATTTTAGTTTTGCAGTTTGCTGACACAGTGACCACCAGTATACTATATATAGCAGTACGGTACGGAAGGCCACTGCTGTACCAACCTCTGTGTCGTCATTAAGTATACTATCCATCTACATTCTATACCTGTGGTGCATTTTAGTTTTGCAGTTTGCTGACACAGTGACCACCATTATACTATTTATAGCAGTACGGTACGGAAGGCCACTGCTGTACCTACCTCTGTGTCGTCATTAAGTATACTATCCATCAACATTCTATACCTGTGGTGCATTTTAGTTTTGCAGTTTGCTGACACAGTGACCACCAGTATACTATATATAGCAGTACGGTACGGAAGGCCACTGCTGTACCTACCTCTGTGTCGTCATTAAGTATACTATCCATCTACATTCTATACCTGTGGTGCATTTTAGTTTTGCAGTTTGCTGACACAGTGACCACCAGTATACTATATATAGCAGTACGGTACGGAAGGCCATTGCTGTACCTACCTCTGTGTCGTCATTAAGTATACTATCCATCTACATTCTATACCTGTGGTGCATTTTAGTTTTGCAGTTTGCTGACACAGTGACCACCAGTATACTATATATAGCAGTACGGTACGGAAGGCCACTGCTGTACCTACCTCTGTGTCGTCATTAAGTATACTATCTATCTACATTCTATACCTGTGGTGCATTTTAGTTTTGCAGTATGCTGACACAGTGACCAACAGTATACTATTTATAGCAGTACGGTACGGAAGACCACTGCTGTACCTACCTCTGTGTCGTCATTAAGTATACTATCCATCTACATTCTATACCTGTGGTGTATTTTAGTTTTACAGTTTGCTGACACAGTGACCACCAATACACTATATGTAGCAGTACGGTACGGAAGGCCACTGCTGTACCTACCTCTGTGTCGTTATTAAGTATACTATCCATCTACATTCTATACCTGTGGTGCATTTTAGTTTTGCAGTTTGCAGACACAGTGACCACCATTATACTCTATATAGCAGTACGGTACGGAAGGCCACTGCTGTACCTACCTCTGTGTCGTCATTAAGTATAATATCCATCTACATTCTATACCTGTGGTGCATTTTAGTTTTGCAGCTTGCTGACACAGTGACCTCCAGTATACTATATATAGCAGTACGGTACGGAAGGCCACTGCTGTACCTACCTCTGTGTCGTCATTAAGTATACTATCCATCTACATTCTATACCTGTGGTGCATTTTAGTTTTGCAGTTTGCAGACACAGTGACCACCATTATACTCTATATAGCAGTACGGTACGGAAGGCCACTGCTGTACCTACCTCTGTGTCGTCATTAAGTATAATATCCATCTACATTCTATACCTGTGGTGCATTTTAGTTTTGCAGCTTGCTGACACAGTGACCTCCAGTATACTATATATAGCAGTACGGTACGGAAGGCCACTGCTGTACCTACCTCTGTGTCGTCATTAAGTATACTATCCATCTACATTCTATACCTGTGGTGCATTTTAGTTTTGCAGTTTGCTGACACAGTGACCACCAGTATACTATATATAGCAGTACAGTACAGAAGGCCACTGCTGTACCTACCTCTGTGTCGTCATTAAGTATACTATCCATCTTCATTCTATACCTGTGGTGCATTTTAGTTTTGCAGTTTGCTGACACAGTGACCACCAGTATACTATATATAGCAGTACGGTACGGAAGGCCACTGCTGTACCTATTTCTGTGTCGTCATTAAGTATACTATCCATCTACATTCTATACCTGTGGTGCATTTTAGTTTTGCAGTTTGCTGACACAGTGACCAACAGTATACTATATTTAGCAGTACGGTACGGAAAGCCACTGCTGTACCTACCTCTGTGTCGTCATTAAGTATACTATCCATCTACATTCTATACCTGTGGTGCATTTTAGTTTTGCAGTTTGCTGACACAGTGACCACCAGTATACTATATATAGCAGTACGGTACGGAAGGCCACTGCTGTACCTACCTCTGTGTCGTCATTAAGTATACTATCCATCTACATTCTATACCTGTGGTGCATTTTAGTTTTGCAGTTTGCTGACACAGTGACCACCAGTATACTATATATAGCAGTACGGTACGGAAGGCCACTGCTGTACCAACCTCTGTGTCGTCATTAAGTATACTATCCATCTACATTCTATACCTGTGGTGCATTTTAGTTTTGCAGTTTGCTGACACAGTGAGCACCATTATACTATTTATAGCAGTACGGTACGGAAGTCCACTGCTGTACCTACCTCTGTGTCGTCATTAAGTATACTATCCATCTACATTCTATACCTGTGGTGCATTTTAGTTTTGCAGTTTGCTGACACAGTGACCACCAGTATACTATATATAGCAGTACGGTACGGAAGGCCACTGCTGTACCTACCTCTGTGTCGTCATTAAGTATACTATCCATCAACATTCTATACCTGTGGTGCATTTTAGTTTAGCAGTTTGCTGACACAGTGACCACCAGTATACTATATATAGCAGTACGGTACGGAAGGCCACTGCTGTACCTACCTCTGTGTCGTCATTAAGTATACTATCCATCTACATTCTATACCTGTGGTGCATTTTAGTTTTGCAGTTTGCTGACACAGTGACCACCAGTATACTATATATAGCAGTACGGTACGGAAGGCCACTGCTGTACCTACCTCTGTGTCGTCATTAAGTATACTATCCATCTACATTCTATACCTGTGGTGCATTTTAGTTTTGCAGTTTGCAGACACAGTGACCACCATTATACTCTATATAGCAGTACGGTACGGAAGGCCACTGCTGTACCTACCTCTGTGTCGTCATTAAGTATAATATCCATCTACATTCTATACCTGTGGTGCATTTTAGTTTAGCAGTTTGCTGACACAGTGACCAACAGTATACTATATTTAGCAGTACGGTACGGAAAGCCACTGCTGTACCTACCTCTGTGTCGTCATTAAGTATACTATCCATCTACATTCTATACCTGTGGTGCATTTTAGTTTTGCAGTTTGCTGACACAGTGACCAACAGTATACTATATTTAGCAGTACGGTACGGAAAGCCACTGCTGTACCAACCTCTGTGTCGTCATTAAGTATACTATCCATCTACATTCTATACCTGTGGTGCATTTTAGTTTTGCAGTTTGCTGACACAGTGACCACCATTATACTATATATAGCAGTACGGTACGGAAGGCCACTGCTGTACCTACCACTGTGTCGTCATTAAGTATACTATCCATCTACATTCTATACCTGTGGTGCATTTTAGTTTTGCAGTTTGCTGACACAGTGACCACCAGTATACTATATATAGCAATACGGTACGGAAGGCCACTGCTGTACCTACCTCTGTGTCGTCATTAAGTATACTATCCATCTACATTCTATACCTGTGGTGCATTTTAGTTTTGCAGTTTGCTGACACAGTGACCACCAGTACACTATATATAGCAGTACGGTACGGAAGGCCACTGCTGTACCTACCTCTGTGTCGTTATTAAGTATACTATCCATCTACATTCTATACCTGTGGTGCATTTTAGTTTTGCAGTTTGCTGACACAGTGACCACCAGTATACTATATATAGCAGTACGGTACGGAAGGCCACTGCTGTACCTACCTCTGTGTCGTCATTAAGTATACTATCCATCAACATTCTATACCTGTGGTGCATTTTAGTTTAGCAGTTTGCTGACACAGTGACCACCAGTATACTATATATAGCAGTACGGTACGGAAGGCCACTGCTGTACCTACCTCTGTGTCGTCATTAAGTATACTATCCATCTACATTCTATACCTGTGGTGCATTTTAGTTTTGCAGTTTGCTGACAGTGACCACCAGTATACTATATATAGCAGTACGGTACGGAAGGCCACTGCTGTACCTACCTCTGTGTCGTCATTAAGTATACTATCCATCTACATTCTATACCTGTGGTGCATTTTAGTTTTGCAGTTTGCAGACACAGTGACCACCATTATACTCTATATAGCAGTACGGTACGGAAGGCCACTGCTGTACCTACCTCTGTGTCGTCATTAAGTATAATATCCATCTACATTCTATACCTGTGGTGCATTTTAGTTTTGCAGCTTGCTGACACAGTGACCTCCAGTATACTATATATAGCAGTACGGTACGGAAGGCCACTGCTGTACCTACCTCTGTGTCGTCATTAAGTATACTATCCATCTACATTCTATACCTGTGGTGCATTTTAGTTTTGCAGTTTGCTGACACAGTGACCACCAGTATACTATATATAGCAGTACAGTACAGAAGGCCACTGCTGTACCTACCTCTGTGTCGTCATTAAGTATACTATCCATCTTCATTCTATACCTGTGGTGCATTTTAGTTTTGCAGTTTGCTGACACAGTGACCACCAGTATACTATATATAGCAGTACGGTACGGAAGGCCACTGCTGTACCTATTTCTGTGTCGTCATTAAGTATACTATCCATCTACATTCTATACCTGTGGTGCATTTTAGTTTTGCAGTTTGCTGACACAGTGACCACCAGTATACTATATATAGCAGTACGGTACGGAAGGCCATTGCTGTACCTACCTCTGTGTCGTCATTAAGTATACTATCCATCTACATTCTATACCTGTGGTGCATTTTAGTTTTGCAGTATGCTGACACAGTGACCACCAGTATACTATATATAGCAGTACGGTACGGAAAGCCACTGCTGTACCTACCTCTGTGTCGTCATTAAGTATACTATCCATCTACATTCTATACCTGTGGTGCATTTTAGTTTTGCAGTTTGCTGACACAGTGACCACCAGTATACTATATATAGCAGTACGGTACGGAAGGCCACTGCTGTACCAACCTCTGTGTCGTCATTAAGTATACTATCCATCTACATTCTATACCTGTGGTGCATTTTAGTTTTGCAGTTTGCTGACACAGTGACCACCATTATACTATTTATAGCAGTACGGTACGGAAGGCCACTGCTGTACCTACCTCTGTGTCGTCATTAAGTATACTATCCATCTACATTCTATACCTGTGGTGCATTTTAGTTTTGCAGTTTGCTGACACAGTGACCACCAGTATACTATATATAGCAGTACGGTACGGAAGGCCACTGCTGTACCTACCTCTGTGTCGTCATTAAGTATACTATCCATCTACATTCTATACCTGTGGTGCATTTTAGTTTTGCAGTTTGCTGACACAGTGACCACCAGTATACTATATATAGCAGTATTGTACGGAAGGCCATTGCTGTACCTACCTCTGTGTCGTCATTAAGTATACTATCCATCTACATTCTATACCTGTGGTGCATTTTAGTTTTGCAGTTTGCTGACACAGTGACCACCAGTATACTATATATAGCAGTACGGTACGGAAGGCCACTGCTGTACCTACCTCTGTGTCGTCATTAAGTATACTATCTATCTACATTCTATACCTGTGGTGCATTTTAGTTTTGCAGTATGCTGACACAGTGACCAACAGTATACTATTTATAGCAGTACGGTACGGAAGACCACTGCTGTACCTACCTCTGTGTCGTCATTAAGTATACTATCCATCTACATTCTATACCTGTGGTGTATTTTATTTTTACAGTTTGCTGACACAGTGACCACCAATACACTATATGTAGCAGTACGGTACGGAAGGCCACTGCTGTACCTACCTCTGTGTCGTTATTAAGTATACTATCCATCTACATTCTATACCTGTGGTGCATTTTAGTTTTGCAGTTTGCAGACACAGTGACCACCATTATACTATTTATAGCAGTACGGTACGGAAGGCCACTGCTGTACCTACCTCTGTGTCGTCATTAAGTATACTATCCATCTACATTCTATACCTGTGGTGCATTTTAGTTTTGCAGTTTGCTGACACAGTGACCACCAGTATACTATATATAGCAGTACGGTACGGAAGGCCACTGCTGTACCTACCTCTGTGTCGTCATTAAGTATACTATCCATCTACATTCTATACCTGTGGTGCATTTTAGTTTTGCAGTTTGCTGACACAGTGACCACCAGTATACTATATATAGCAGTACGGTACGGAAGGCCACTGCTGTACCTACCTCTGTGTCGTCATTAAGTATACTATCCATCTACATTCTATACCTGTGGTGCATTTTAGTTTTGCAGTTTGCTGACACAGTGACCACCAGTATACTATATATAGCAGTATTGTACGGAAGGCCATTGCTGTACCTACCTCTGTGTCGTCATTAAGTATACTATCCATCTACATTCTATACCTGTGGTGCATTTTAGTTTTGCAGTTTGCTGACACAGTGACCACCAGTATACTATATATAGCAGTACGGTACGGAAGGCCACTGCTGTACCTACCTCTGTGTCGTCATTAAGTATACTATCTATCTACATTCTATACCTGTGGTGCATTTTAGTTTTGCAGTATGCTGACACAGTGACCAACAGTATACTATTTATAGCAGTACGGTACGGAAGACCACTGCTGTACCTACCTCTGTGTCGTCATTAAGTATACTATCCATCTACATTCTATACCTGTGGTGTATTTTAGTTTTACAGTTTGCTGACACAGTGACTACCAATACACTATATGTAGCAGTACGGTACGGAAGGCCACTGCTGTACCTACCTCTGTGTCGTTATTAAGTATACTATCCATCTACATTCTATACCTGTGGTGCATTTTAGTTTTGCAGTTTGCAGACACAGTGACCACCATTATACTCTATATAGCAGTACGGTACGGAAGGCCACTGCTGTACCTACCTCTGTGTCGTCATTAAGTATAATATCCATCTACATTCTATACCTGTGGTGCATTTTAGTTTTGCAGCTTGCTGACACAGTGACCTCCAGTATACTATATATAGCAGTACGGTACGGAAGGCCACTGCTGTACCTACCTCTGTGTCGTCATTAAGTATACTATCCATCTACATTCTATACCTGTGGTGCATTTTAGTTTTGCAGTTTGCAGACACAGTGACCACCATTATACTCTATATAGCAGTACGGTACGGAAGGCCACTGCTGTACCTACCTCTGTGTCGTCATTAAGTATAATATCCATCTACATTCTATACCTGTGGTGCATTTTAGTTTTGCAGTTTGCTGACACAGTGACCACCATTATACTCTATATAGCAGTACGGTACGGAAGGCCACTGCTGTACCTACCTCTGTGTCGTCATTAAGTATACTATCCATCTACATTCTATACCTGTGGTGCATTTTAGTTTTGCAGTTTGCTGACACAGTGACCACCAGTATACTATATATAGCAGTACGGTACGGAAGGCCACTGCTGTACCTACCTCTGTGTCGTCATTAAGTATACTATCCATCTACATTCTATACCTGTGGTGCATTTTAGTTTTGCAGTTTGCTGACACAGTGACCACCAGTATACTATATATAGCAGTACGGTACGGAAGGCCACTGCTGTACCTACCTCTGTGTCGTCATTAAGTATACTATCCATCTACATTCTATACCTGTGGTGCATTTTAGTTTTGCAGTTTGCTGACACAGTGACCACCAGTATACTATATATAGCAGTATTGTACGGAAGGCCATTGCTGTACCTACCTCTGTGTCGTCATTAAGTATACTATCCATCTACATTCTATACCTGTGGTGCATTTTAGTTTTGCAGTTTGCTGACACAGTGACCACCAGTATACTATATATAGCAGTACGGTACGGAAGGCCACTGCTGTACCTACCTCTGTGTCGTCATTAAGTATACTATCTATCTACATTCTATACCTGTGGTGCATTTTAGTTTTGCAGTATGCTGACACAGTGACCAACAGTATACTATTTATAGCAGTACGGTACGGAAGACCACTGCTGTACCTACCTCTGTGTCGTCATTAAGTATACTATCCATCTACATTCTATACCTGTGGTGTATTTTAGTTTTACAGTTTGCTGACACAGTGACCACCAATACACTATATGTAGCAGTACGGTACGGAAGGCCACTGCTGTACCTACCTCTGTGTCGTTATTAAGTATACTATCCATCTACATTCTATACCTGTGGTGCATTTTAGTTTTGCAGTTTGCAGACACAGTGACCACCATTATACTCTATATAGCAGTACGGTACGGAAGGCCACTGCTGTACCTACCTCTGTGTCGTCATTAAGTATAATATCCATCTACATTCTATACCTGTGGTGCATTTTAGTTTTGCAGCTTGCTGACACAGTGACCTCCAGTATACTATATATAGCAGTACGGTACGGAAGGCCACTGCTGTACCTACCTCTGTGTCGTCATTAAGTATACTATCCATCTACATTCTATACCTGTGGTGCATTTTAGTTTTGCAGTTTGCAGACACAGTGACCACCATTATACTCTATATAGCAGTACGGTACGGAAGGCCACTGCTGTACCTACCTCTGTGTCGTCATTAAGTATAATATCCATCTACATTCTATACCTGTGGTGCATTTTAGTTTTGCAGCTTGCTGACACAGTGACCTCCAGTATACTATATATAGCAGTACGGTACGGAAGGCCACTGCTGTACCTACCTCTGTGTCGTCATTAAGTATACTATCCATCTACATTCTATACCTGTGGTGCATTTTAGTTTTGCAGTTTGCTGACACAGTGACCACCAGTATACTATATATAGCAGTACAGTACAGAAGGCAACTGCTGTACCTACCTCTGTGTCGTCATTATGTATACTATCCATCTTCATTCTATACCTGTGGTGCATTTTAGTTTTGCAGTTTGCTGACACAGTGACCACCAGTATACTATATATAGCAGTACGGTACGGAAGGCCACTGCTGTACCTATTTCTGTGTCGTCATTAAGTATACTATCCATCTACATTCTATACCTGTGGTGCATTTTAGTTTTGCAGTTTGCTGACACAGTGACCAACAGTATACTATATTTAGCTGTACGGTACGGAAAGCCACTGCTGTACCTACCTCTGTGTCGTCATTAAGTATACTATCCATCTACATTCTATACCTGTGGTGCATTTTAGTTTTGCAGTTTGCTGACACAGTGACCACCAGTATACTATATATAGCAGTACGGTACGGAAGGCCACTGCTGTACCTACCTCTGTGTCGTCATTAAGTATACTATCCATCTACATTCTATACCTGTGGTGCATTTTAGTTTTGCAGTTTGCTGACACAGTGACCACCAGTATACTATATATAGCAGTACGGTACGGAAGGCCACTGCTGTACCAACCTCTGTGTCGTCATTAAGTATACTATCCATCTACATTCTATACCTGTGGTGCATTTTAGTTTTGCAGTTTGCTGACACAGTGACCACCATTATACTATTTATAGCAGTACGGTACGGAAGGCCACTGCTGTACCTACCTCTGTGTCGTCATTAAGTATACTATCCATCTACATTCTATACCTGTGGTGCATTTTAGTTTTGCAGTTTGCTGACACAGTGACCACCAGTATACTATATATAGCAGTACGGTACGGAAGGCCACTGCTGTACCTACCTCTGTGTCGTCATTAAGTATACTATCCATCTACATTCTATACCTGTGGTGCATTTTAGTTTTGCAGTTTGCTGACACAGTGACCACCAGTATACTATATATAGCAGTACGGTACGGAAGGCCATTGCTGTACCTACCTCTGTGTCGTCATTAAGTATACTATCCATCTACATTCTATACCTGTGGTGCATTTTAGTTTTGCAGTTTGCTGACACAGTGACCACCAGTATACTATATATAGCAGTACGGTACGGAAGGCCACTGCTGTACCTACCTCTGTGTCGTCATTAAGTATACTATCTATCTACATTCTATACCTGTGGTGCATTTTAGTTTTGCAGTATGCTGACACAGTGACCAACAGTATACTATTTATAGCAGTACGGTACGGAAGGCCACTGCTGTACCTACCTCTGTGTCGTCATTAAGTATACTATCCATCTACATTCTATACCTGTGGTGCATTTTAGTTTTGCAGTTTGCTGACACAGTGACCACCAGTACACTATATATAGCAGTACGTTACGGAAGGCCACTGCTGTACCTACCTCTGTGTCGTTATTAAGTATACTATCCATCTACATTCTATACCTGTGGTGCATTTTAGTTTTGCAGTTTGCTGACACAGTGACCACCAGTATACTATATATAGCAGTACGGTACGGAAGGCCACTGCTGTACCTACCTCTGTGTCGTCATTAAGTATACTATCCATCAACATTCTATACCTGTGGTGCATTTTAGTTTAGCAGTTTGCTGACACAGTGACCACCAGTATACTATATATAGCAGTACGGTACGGAAGGCCACTGCTGTACCTACCTCTGTGTCGTCATTAAGTATACTATCCATCTACATTCTATACCTGTGGTGCATTTTAGTTTTGCAGTTTGCTGACACAGTGACCACCAGTATACTATATATAGCAGTACGGTACGGAAGGCCACTGCTGTACCTACCTCTGTGTCGTCATTAAGTATACTATCCATCTACATTCTATACCTGTGGTGCATTTTAGTTTTGCAGTTTGCAGACACAGTGACCACCATTATACTCTATATAGCAGTACGGTACGGAAGGCCACTGCTGTACCTACCTCTGTGTCGTCATTAAGTATAATATCCATCTACATTCTATACCTGTGGTGCATTTTAGTTTTGCAGCTTGCTGACACAGTGACCTCCAGTATACTATATATAGCAGTACGGTACGGAAGGCCACTGCTGTACCTACCTCTGTGTCGTCATTAAGTATACTATCCATCTACATTCTATACCTGTGGTGCATTTTAGTTTTGCAGTTTGCTGACACAGTGACCACCAGTATACTATATATAGCAGTACAGTACAGAAGGCCACTGCTGTACCTACCTCTGTGTCGTCATTAAGTATACTATCCATCTTCATTCTATACCTGTGGTGCATTTTAGTTTTGCAGTTTGCTGACACAGTGACCACCAGTATACTATATATAGCAGTACGGTACGGAAGGCCACTGCTGTACCTATTTCTGTGTCGTCATTAAGTATACTATCCATCTACATTCTATACCTGTGGTGCATTTTAGTTTTGCAGTTTGCTGACACAGTGACCAACAGTATACTATATTTAGCAGTACGGTACGGAAAGCCACTGCTGTACCTACCTCTGTGTCGTCATTAAGTATACTATCCATCTACATTCTATACCTGTGGTGCATTTTAGTTTTGCAGTTTGCTGACACAGTGACCACCAGTATACTATATATAGCAGTACGGTACGGAAGGCCACTGCTGTACCTACCTCTGTGTCGTCATTAAGTATACTATCCATCTACATTCTATACCTGTGGTGCATTTTAGTTTTGCAGTTTGCTGACACAGTGACCACCAGTATACTATATATAGCAGTACGGTACGGAAGGCCACTGCTGTACCAACCTCTGTGTCGTCATTAAGTATACTATCCATCTACATTCTATACCTGTGGTGCATTTTAGTTTTGCCGTTTGCTGACACAGTGACCACCATTATACTATTTATAGCAGTACGGTACGGAAGGCCACTGCTGTACCTACCTCTGTGTCGTCATTAAGTATACTATCCATCTACATTCTATACCTGTGGTGCATTTTAGTTTTGCAGTTTGCTGACACAGTGACCACCAGTATACTATATATAGCAGTACGGTACGGAAGGCCACTGCTGTACCTACCTCTGTGTCGTCATTAAGTATACTATCCATCTACATTCTATACCTGTGGTGCATTTTAGTTTTGCAGTTTGCTGACACAGTGACCACCAGTATACTATATATAGCAGTACGGTACGGAAGGCCATTGATGTACCTACCTCTGTGTCGTCATTAAGTATACTATCCATCTACATTCTATACCTGTGGTGCATTTTAGTTTTGCAGTTTGCTGACACAGTGACCACCAGTATACTATATATAGCAGTACGGTACGGAAGGCCACTGCTGTACCTACCTCTGTGTCGTCATTAAGTATACTATCTATCTACATTCTATACCTGTGGTGCATTTTAGTTTTGCAGTATGCTGACACAGTGACCAACAGTATACTATTTATAGCAGTACGGTACGGAAGGCCACTGCTGTACCTACCTCTGTGTCGTCATTAAGTATACTATCCATCTACATTCTATACCTGTGGTGTATTTTAGTTTTACAGTTTGCTGACACAGTGACCACCAATACACTATATGTAGCAGTACGGTACGGAAGGCCACTGCTGTACCTACCTCTGTGTCGTTATTAAGTATACTATCCATCTACATTCTATACCTGTGGTGCATTTTAGTTTTGCAGTTTGCTGACACAGTGACCACCAGTATACTATATATAGCAGTACGGTACGGAAGGCCACTGCTGTACCTACCTCTGTGTCGTCATTAAGTATACTATCCATCTACATTCTATACCTGTGGTGCATTTTAGTTTTGCAGTTTGCTGACACAGTGACCACCAGTATACTATATATAGCAGTACGGTACGGAAGGCCACTGCTGTACCTACCTCTGTGTCGTCATTAAGTATACTATCCATCTACATTCTATACCTGTGGTGCATTTTAGTTTTGCAGTTTGCTGACACAGTGACCACCAGTATACTATATATAGCAGTACGGTACGGAAGGCCACTGCTGTACCTACCTCTGTGTCGTCATTAAGTATACTATCCATCTACATTCTATACCTGTGGTGCATTTTAGTTTTGCAGCTTGCTGACACAGTGACCTCCAGTATACTATATATAGCAGTACGGTACGGAAGGCCACTGCTGTACCTACCTCTGTGTCGTCATTAAGTATACTATCCATCTACATTCTATACCTGTGGTGCATTTTAGTTTTGCAGTTTGCTGACACAGTGACCACCAGTATACTATATATAGCAGTACGGTACGGAAGGCCACTGCTGTACCTACCTCTGTGTCGTCATTAAGTATACTATCTATCTACATTCTATACCTGTGGTGCATTTTAGTTTTGCAGTATGCTGACACAGTGACCAACAGTATACTATTTATAGCAGTATGGTACGGAAGGCCACTGCTGTACCTACCTCTGTGTCGTCATTAAGTATACTATCCATCTACATTCTATACCTGTGGTGTATTTTAGTTTTACAGTTTGCTGACACAGTGACCACCAATACACTATATGTAGCAGTACGGTACGGAAGGCCACTGCTGTACCTACCTCTGTGTCGTTATTAAGTATACTATCCATCTACATTCTATACCTGTGGTGCATTTTAGTTTTGCAGTTTGCTGACACAGTGACCACCAGTATACTATATATAGCAGTACGGTACGGAAGGCCACTGCTGTACCTACCTCTGTGTCGTCATTAAGTATACTATCCATCTACATTCTATACCTGTGGTGCATTTTAGTTTTGCAGTTTGCTGACACAGTGACCACCAGTATACTATATATAGCAGTACGGTACGGAAGGCCACTGCTGTACCTACCTCTGTGTCGTCATTAAGTATACTATCCATCTACATTCTATACCTGTGGTGCATTTTAGTTTTGCAGTTTGCTGACACAGTGACCACCAGTATACTATATATAGCAGTACGGTACGGAAGGCCACTGCTGTACCTACCTCTGTGTCGTCATTAAGTATACTATCCATCTACATTCTATACCTGTGGTGCATTTTAGTTTTGCAGCTTGCTGACACAGTGACCTCCAGTATACTATATATAGCAGTACGGTACGGAAGGCCACTGCTGTACCTACCTCTGTGTCGTCATTAAGTATACTATCCATCTACATTCTATACCTGTGGTGCATTTTAGTTTTGCAGTTTGCTGACACAGTGACCACCAGTATACTATATATAGCAGTACGGTACGGAAGGCCACTGCTGTACCTACCTCTGTGTCGTCATTAAGTATACTATCTATCTACATTCTATACCTGTGGTGCATTTTAGTTTTGCAGTATGCTGACACAGTGACCAACAGTATACTATTTATAGCAGTACGGTACGGAAGGCCACTGCTGTACCTACCTCTGTGTCGTCATTAAGTATACTATCCATCTACATTCTATAACTGTGGTGTATTTTAGTTTTACAGTTTGCTGACACAGTGACCACCAATACACTATATGTAGCAGTACGGTACGGAAGGCCACTGCTGTACCTACCTCTGTGTCGTTATTAAGTATACTATCCATCTACATTCTATACCTGTGGTGCATTTTAGTTTTGCAGTTTGCTGACACAGTGACCACCAGTATACTATATATAGCAGTACGGTACGGAAGGCCACTGCTGTACCTACCTCTGTGTCGTCATTAAGTATACTATCCATCTACATTCTATACCTGTGGTGCATTTTAGTTTTGCAGTTTGCTGACACAGTGACCACCATTATACTATATATAGCAGTACGGTACGGAAGGCCACTGCTGTACCTACCTCTGTGTCGTCATTAAGTATACTATCCATCTACATTCTATACCTGTGGTGCATTTTAGTTTTGCAGTTTGCTGACACAGTGACCACCAGTATACTATATATAGCAGTTCAGTACGGAAGGCCACTGCTGTACCTACCTCTGTGTCATCATTAAGTATACTATCCATCTACATTCTATACCTGTGGTGCATTTTAGTTTTGCAGTTTGCTGACACAGTGACCACCAGTATACTATATATAGCAGTACAGTACGGAAGGCCACTGCTGTACCTACCTCTGTGTCGTCATTAAGTATACTATCCATCTACATTCTATACCTGTGGTGCATTTTAGTTTTGCAGTTTGCTGACACAGTGACCACCAGTATACTATATATAGCAGTACAATACGGAAGGCCACTGCTGTACCTACCTCTGTGTCGTCATTAAGTATACTATCCATCTACATTCTATACCTGTGGTGCATTTTAGTTTTGCAGTTTGCTGACACAGTGACCACCAGTATACTATACATAGCAGTACAGTGCGGAAGGCCACTGCTGTACCTACCTCTGTGTCGTCATTAAGTATACTATCCATCTACATTCTATACCTGTGGTGCATTTTAGTTTTGCAGTTTGCTGACACAGTGACCACCAGTATACTATATATAGCAGTACAGTATGGAAGGCCACTGCTGTACCTACCTCTGTGTCGTCGTTAAGTATACTATCCATCTACATTTTTTACCTGTGGTGCATTTAGTTTTGCAGTTTGCTGACACAGTGACCACCAGTATACTATATATAGCAGTACAGTACAGAAGGCCACTGCTGTACCTACCTCTGTGTCGTCATTAAGTATACTATCCATCTACATTCTATACCTGTGGTGCATGTTAGTTTTGCAGTTTGCTGACACAGTGACCACCAGTATACTATATATAGCAGTACGGTACGGAAGGCCACTGCTGTACCTACCTCTGTGTCGTCATTAAGTATACTATCCATCTACATTCTATACCTGTGGTGCATTTTAGTTTTGCAGTTTGCTGACACAGTGACCACCAGTATACTATATATAGCAGTACGGTACGGAAGGCTACTGCTGTACCTACCTCTGTGTCATCATTAAGTATACTATCCATCTACATTCTATACCTGTGGTGCATTTTAGTTTTGCAGTTTGCTGACAGAGTGACCACCAGTATACTATATATAGCAGTACGGTACGGAAGGCCACTGCTGTACCTACCTCTGTGTCGTCATTAAGTATGCTATCCATCTACATTCTATACCTGTGGTGCATTTTAGTTTTGCAGTTTGCTGACACAGTGACCACCAGTATACTATATATAGCAGTACAGTACGGAAGGCCACTGCTGTACCTACCTCTGTGTCGTCATTAAGTATACTATCCATCTACATTCTATACCTGTGGTGCATTTTAGTTTTGCAGTTTGCTGACACAGTGACCACCAGTATACTATATATAGCAGTACAGTACGGAAGGCCACTGCTGTACCTACCTCTGTGTCGTCATTAAGTATACTATCCATCTACATTCTATACCTGTGGTGCATTTTAGTTTTGCAGTTTGCTGACACAGTGACCACCAGTATACTATATATAGCAGTACGGTACAGAAGGCCACTGCTGTACCTACCTCTGTGTCGTCATTAAGTATACTATCCATCTACATTCTATACCTGTGGTGCATTTTAGTTTTGCAGTTTGCTGACAGAGTGACCACCAGTATACTATATATAGCAGTACGGTACGGAAGGCCACTGCTGTACCTACCTCTGTGTCGTCAATAAGTATACTATCCATCTACATTCTATACCTGTGGTGCATTTTAGTTTTGCAGTTTGCTGACACAGTGACCACCAGTATACTATATATAGCAGTACGGTACGGAAGGCAACTGCTGTACCTACCTCTGTGTCGTCATTAAGTATGCTATCCATCTACATTCTATACCTGTGGTGCATTTTAGTTTTGCAGTTTGCTGACACAGTGACCACCAGTATACTATATATAGCAGTACAGTACGGAAGGCCACTGCTGTACCTACCTCTGTGTCGTCATTAAGTATACTATCCATCTACATTCTATACCTGTGGTGCATTTTAGTTTTGCAGTTTGCTGACACAGTGACCACCAATATACTATATATAGCAGTACGGTACGGAAGGCCACTGCTGTACCTACCTCTGTGTCATCATTAAGTATACTATCCATCTACATTCTATACCTGTGGTGCATTTTAGTTTTGCAGTTTGCTGACAGTGACCACCAGTATACTATATATAGCAGTACAGTACGGAAGGCCACTGCTGTACCTACCTCTGTGTCGTCATTAAGTATACTATCCATCTACATTCTATACCTGTGGTGCATTTTAGTTTGCAGTTTGCTGACACAGTGACCACCAGTATACTATATATAGCAGTATGGTACGGAAGGCCACTGCTGTACCTACCTCTGTGTCCTCATTAAGTATACTATCCATCTACATTCTATACCTGTGGTGCATTTTAGTTTTGCAGTTTGCTGACACAGTGACCACCATTATACTATATATAGCAGTACGGTACGGAAGGCCACTGCTGTACCTACCTCTGTGTCGTCATTAAGTATACTATCCATCTACATTCTATACCTGTGGTGCATTTTAGTTTAGCAGTTTGCTGACACAGTGACAACCAGTATACTATATATAGCAGTACGGTACGGAAGGCCACTGCTGTACCTACCTCTGTGTCGTCATTAAGTATACTATCCATCTACATTCTATACCTGTGGTGCATTTTAGTTTTGCAGTTTGCTGACACAGTGACCACCAGTATACTATATATAGCAGTACAGTACGGAAGGCCACTGCTGTACCTACCTCTGTGTCGTCATTAAGTATACTATCCATCTACATTCTATACCTGTGGTGCATTTTAGTTTTGCAGTTTGCTGACACAGTGACCACCAGTATACTATATATAGCATTACAGTACAGAAGGCCACTGCTGTACCTACCTCTGTGTCGTCATTAAGTATACTATCTATGTACATTCTATACCTGTGGTGCATTTTAGTTTTGCAGTTTGCTGATACAGTGACCACCAGTATGCTATATATAGCAGTATGGTACGGAAGGCCACTGCTGTACCTACCTCTGTGTCGTCATTAAGTATACTATCCATCTACATTCTATACCTGTGGTGCATTTTAGTTTTGCAGTCTGCTGACACAGTGACCACCATTATACTATATATAGCAGTACGGTACGGAAGGCCACTGCTGTACCTACCTCTGTGTCGTCATTAAGTATACTATCCATCTACATTCTATACCTGTGGTGCATTTTAGTTTTGCAGTTTGCTGACACAGTGACCAACAGTATACTATATTTAGCAGTATGGTATGGAAAGCCACTGCTGTACCTACCTCTGTGTCGTCATTAAGTATACTATCCATCTACATTCTATACCTATGGTGCATTTTAGTTTTGCAGTTAGCTGACACAGTGACCACCAGTATACTATATATAGCAGTACGGTACGGAAGGCCACTGCTGTACCTACCTCTGTGTCATCATTAAGTATACTATCCATCTACATTCTATACCTGTGGTGCATTTTAGTTTTGCAGTTTGCTGACACAGTGACCACCAGTATACTATATATAGCAGTACGGTACGGAAGGCCACTGCTGTACCAACCTCTGTGTCGTCATTAAGTATACTATCCATCTACATTCTATACCTGTGGTGCATTTTAGTTTTGCAGTTTGCTGACACAGTGACCACCATTATACTATATATAGCAGTACGGTACGGAAGGCCACTGCTGTACCTACCTCTGTGTCGTCATTAAGTATACTATCCATCTACATTCTATACCTGTGGTGCATTTTAGTTTTGCAGTTTGCTGACACAGTGACCACCAGTATACTATATATAGCAGTACGGTACGGAAGGCCACTGCTGTACCTACCTCTGTGTCGTCATTAAGTATACTATCCATCTACATTCTATACCTGTGGTGCATTTTAGTTTTGCAGTTTGCTGACACAGTGACCACCAGTACACTATATATAGCAGTACGGTACGGAAGGCCACTGCTGTACCTACCTCTGTGTCGTTATTAAGTATACTATCCGTCTACATTCTATACCTGTGGTGCATTTTAGTTTTGCAGTTTGCTGACACAGTGACCACCAGTATACTATATATAGCAGTACGGTACGGAAGGCCACTGCTGTACCTACCTCTGTGTCGTCATTAAGTATACTATCCATCTACATTCTATACCTGTGGTGCATTTTAGTTTAGCAGTTTGCTGACACAGTGACCACCAGTATACTGTATATAGCAGTACAGTACAGAAGGCCACTGCTGTACCTACCTCTGTGTCGTCATTAAGTATACTATCCATCTTCATTCTATACCTGTGGTGCATTTTAGTTTTGCAGTTTGCTGACACAGTGACCACCAGTATACTATATATAGCAGTATGGTACGGAAGGCCACTGCTGTACCTACCTCTGTGTCCTCATTAAGTATACTATCCATCTACATTCTATACCTGTGGTGCATTTTAGTTTTGCAGTTTGCTGACACAGTGACCACCATTATACTATATATAGCAGTACGGTACGGTAGGCCACTGCTGTACCTACCTCTGTGTCGTCATTAAGTATACTATCCATCTACATTCTATACCTGTGGTGCATTTTAGTTTTGCAGTTTGCTGACACAGTGACCACCAGTATACTATATATAGCAGTACAGTATGGAAGGCCACTGCTGTACCTACCTCTGTGTCCTCATTAAGTATACTATCCATCTACATTCTATACCTGTGGTGCATTTTAGTTTTGCAGTTTGCTGACACAGTGACCACCATTATACTATATATAGCAGTACGGTACGGTAGGCCACTGCTGTACCTACCTCTGTGTCGTCATTAAGTATACTATCCATCTACATTCTATACCTGTGGTGCATTTTAGTTTAGCAGTTTGCTGACACAGTGACCACCAGTATACTATATATAGCAGTACGGTACGGAAGGCCACTGCTGTACCTACCTCTGTGTCGTCATTAAGTATACTATCCATCTACATTCTATACCTTTGGTGCATTTTAGTTTTGCAGTTTGCTGACACAGTGACCACCAGTATACTATATATAGCATTACAGTACAGAAGGCCACTGCTGTACCTACCTCTGTGTCGTCATTAAGTATACTATCTATGTACATTCTATACCTGTGGTGCATTTTAGTTTTGCAGTTTGCTGATACAGTGACCACCAGTATACTATATATAGCAGTATGGTACGGAAGGCCACTGCTGTACCTACCTCTGTGTCGTCATTAAGATTACTATCCATCTACATTCTATACCTGTGGTGCATTTTAGTTTTGCAGTCTGCTGACACAGTGACCACCAGTATACTATATATAGCAGTACGGTACGGAAGGCCACTGCTGTACCTACCTCTGTGTCGTCATTAAGTATACTATCCATCTACATTCTATACCTGTGGTGCATTTTAGTTTTGCAGTTTGCTGACACAGTGACCACCAGTATACTATATATAGCAGTACAGTACGGAAGGCCACTGCTGTACCTACCTCTGTGTCGTCATTAAGTACACTATCCATCTACATTCTATACCTGTGGTGCATTTTAGTTTTGCAGTTTGCTGACACAGTGACCAACAGTATACTATATTTAGCAGTACGGTACGGAAAGCCACTGCTGTACCTACCTCTGTGTCGTCATTAAGTATACTATCCATCTACATTCTATACCTGTGGTGCATTTTAGTTTTGCAGTTTGCTGACACAGTGACCACCAGTATACTATATATAGCAGTACGGTACGGAAGGCCACTGCTGTACCTACCTCTGTGTCATCATTAAGTATACTATCCATCTACATTCTATACCTGTGGTGCATTTTAGTTTTGCAGTTTGCTGACACAGTGACCACCAGTATACTATATATAGCAGTACGGTACGGAAGGCCACTGCTGTACCAACCTCTGTGTCGTCATTAAGTATACTATCCATCTACATTCTATACCTGTGGTGCATTTTAGTTTTGCAGTTTGCTGACAGAGTGACCACCAGTATACTATATATAGCAGTACGGTACGGAAGGACACTGCTGTACCTACCTCTGTGTCGTCATTAAGTATACTATCCATCTACATTCTATACCGGTGGTGCATTTTAGTTTTGCAGTTTGCTGACACAGTGACCACCAGTATACTATATATAGCAGTACGGTACGGAAGGCCACTGCTGTACCTACCTCTGTGTCGTCATTAAGTATACTATCCATCTACATTCTATACCTGTGGTGCATTTTAGTTTTGCAGTTTGCTGACACAGTGACCACCAGTACACTATATATAGCAGTACGGTACGGAAGGCCACTGCTGTACCTACCTCTGTGTCGTTATTAAGTATACTATCCATCTACATTCTATACCTGTGGTGCATTTTAGTTTTGCAGTTTGCTGACACAGTGACCACCAGTATACTATATATAGCAGTACGGTACGGAAGGCCACTGCTGTACCTACCTCTGTGTCGTCATTAAGTATACTATCCATCTACATTCTATACCTGTGGTGCATTTTAGTTTAGCAGTTTGCTGACACAGTGACCACCAGTATACTATATATAGCAGTACAGTACAGAAGGCCACTGCTGTACCTACCTCTGTGTCGTCATTAAGTATACTATCCATCTTCATTCTATACCTGTGGTGCATTTTAGTTTTGCAGTTTGCTGACACAGTGACCACCAGTATACTATATATAGCAGTACGGTATTGAAGGCCACTGCTGTACCTACCTCTGTGTCGTCATTAAGTATACTATCCATCTACATTCTATACCTGTGGTGCATTTTAGTTTTGCAGTTTGCTGACACAGTGACCAACAGTATACTATATTTAGCAGTACGGTACGGAAAGCCACTGCTGTACCTACCTCTGTGTCGTCATTAAGTATACTATCCATCTACATTCTATACCTGTGGTGCATTTTAGTTTTGCAGTTTGCTGACACAGTGACCAACAGTATACTATATTTAGCAGTACGGTACGGAAAGCCACTGCTGTACCTACCTCTGTGTCGTCATTAAGTATACTATCCATCTACATTCTATACCTGTGGTGCATTTTAGTTTTGCAGTTTGCTGACACAGTGACCACCAGTATACTATATATAGCAGTACGGTACGGAAGGCCACTGCTGTACCAACCTCTGTGTCGTCATTAAGTATACTATCCATCTACATTCTATACCTGTGGTGCATTTTAGTTTTGCAGTTTGCTGACACAGTGACCACCATTATACTATATATAGCAGTACGGTACGGAAGGCCACTGCTGTACCTACCTCTGTGTCGTCATTAAGTATACTATCCATCTACATTCTATACCTGTGGTGCATTTTAGTTTTGCAGTTTGCTGACACAGTGACCACCAGTATACTATATATAGCAGTACGGTACGGAAGGCCACTGCTGTACCTACCTCTGTGTCGTCATTAAGTATACTATCCATCTACATTCTATACCTGTGGTGCATTTTAGTTTTGCAGTTTGCTGACACAGTGACCACCAGTACACTATATATAGCAGTACGGTACGGAAGGCCACTGCTGTACCTACCTCTGTGTCGTTATTAAGTATACTATCCATCTACATTCTATACCTGTGGTGCATTTTAGTTTTGCAGTTTGCTGACACAGTGACCACCAGTATACTATATATAGCAGTACGGTACGGAAGGCCACTGCTGTACCTACCTCTGTGTCGTCATTAAGTATACTATCCATCTACATTCTATACCTGTGGTGCATTTTAGTTTAGCAGTTTGCTGACACAGTGACCACCAGTATACTATATATAGCAGTACAGTACAGAAGGCCACTGCTGTACCTACCTCTGTGTCGTCATTAAGTATACTATCCATCTACATTCTATACCTGTGGTGCATTTTAGTTTTGCAGTTTGCTGACACAGTGACCAACAGTATACTATATTTAGCAGTACGGTACGGAAAGCCACTGCTGTACCTACCTCTGTGTCGTCATTAAGTATACTATCCATCTACATTCTATACCTGTGGTGCATTTTAGTTTTGCAGTTTGCTGACACAGTGACCAACAGTATACTATATTTAGCAGTACGGTACGGAAAGCCACTGCTGTACCTACCTCTGTGTCGTCATTAAGTATACTATCCATCTACATTCTATACCTGTGGTGCATTTTAGTTTTGCAGTTTGCTGACACAGTGACCACCAGTATACTATATATAGCAGTACGGTACGGAAGGCCACTGCTGTACCAACCTCTGTGTCGTCATTAAGTATACTATCCATCTACATTCTATACCTGTGGTGCATTTTAGTTTTGCAGTTTGCTGACACAGTGACCACCATTATACTATATATAGCAGTACGGTACGGAAGGCCACTGCTGTACCTACCTCTGTGTCGTCATTAAGTATACTATCCATCTACATTCTATACCTGTGGTGCATTTTAGTTTTGCAGTTTGCTGACACAGTGACCAACAGTATACTATATTTAGCAGTACGGTACGGAAAGCCACTGCTGTACCTACCTCTGTGTCGTCATTAAGTATACTATCCATCTACATTCTATACCTGTGGTGCATTTTAGTTTTGCAGTTTGCTGACACAGTGACCACCAGTATACTATATATAGCAGTACGGTACGGAAGGCCACTGCTGTACCTACCTCTGTGTCATCATTAAGTATACTATCCATCTACATTCTATACCTGTGGTGCATTTTAGTTTTGCAGTTTGCTGACACAGTGACCACCAGTATACTATATATAGCAGTACGGTACGGAAGGCCACTGCTGTACCAACCTCTGTGTCGTCATTAAGTATACTATCCATCTACATTCTATACCTGTGGTGCATTTTAGTTTTGCAGTTTGCTGACAGAGTGACCACCAGTATACTATATATAGCAGTACGGTACGGAAGGCCACTGCTGTACCTACCTCTGTGTCGTCATTAAGTATACTATCCATCTACATTCTATACCGGTGGTGCATTTTAGTTTTGCAGTTTGCTGACACAGTGACCACCAGTATACTATATATAGCAGTACGGTACGGAAGGCCACTGCTGTACCTACCTCTGTGTCGTCATTAAGTATACTATCCATCTACATTCTATACCTGTGGTGCATTTTAGTTTTGCAGTTTGCTGACACAGTGACCACCAGTACACTATATATAGCAGTACGGTACGGAAGGCCACTGCTGTACCTACCTCTGTGTCGTTATTAAGTATACTATCCATCTACATTCTATACCTGTGGTGCATTTTAGTTTTGCAGTTTGCTGACACAGTGACCACCAGTATACTATATATAGCAGTACGGTACGGAAGGCCACTGCTGTACCTACCTCTGTGTCGTCATTAAGTATACTATCCATCTACATTCTATACCTGTGGTGCATTTTAGTTTAGCAGTTTGCTGACACAGTGACCACCAGTATACTATATATAGCAGTACAGTACAGAAGGCCACTGCTGTACCTACCTCTGTGTCGTCATTAAGTATACTATCCATCTTCATTCTATACCTGTGGTGCATTTTAGTTTTGCAGTTTGCTGACACAGTGACCACCAGTATACTATATATAGCAGTACGGTATTGAAGGCCACTGCTGTACCTACCTCTGTGTCGTCATTAAGTATACTATCCATCTACATTCTATACCTGTGGTGCATTTTAGTTTTGCAGTTTGCTGACACAGTGACCAACAGTATACTATATTTAGCAGTACGGTACGGAAAGCCACTGCTGTACCTACCTCTGTGTCGTCATTAAGTATACTATCCATCTACATTCTATACCTGTGGTGCATTTTAGTTTTGCAGTTTGCTGACACAGTGACCAACAGTATACTATATTTAGCAGTACGGTACGGAAAGCCACTGCTGTACCTACCTCTGTGTCGTCATTAAGTATACTATCCATCTACATTCTATACCTGTGGTGCATTTTAGTTTTGCAGTTTGCTGACACAGTGACCACCAGTATACTATATATAGCAGTACGGTACGGAAGGCCACTGCTGTACCAACCTCTGTGTCGTCATTAAGTATACTATCCATCTACATTCTATACCTGTGGTGCATTTTAGTTTTGCAGTTTGCTGACACAGTGACCACCATTATACTATATATAGCAGTACGGTACGGAAGGCCACTGCTGTACCTACCTCTGTGTCGTCATTAAGTATACTATCCATCTACATTCTATACCTGTGGTGCATTTTAGTTTTGCAGTTTGCTGACACAGTGACCACCAGTATACTATATATAGCAGTACGGTACGGAAGGCAACTGCTGTACCTACCTCTGTGTCGTCATTAAGTATACTATCCATCTACATTCTATACCTGTGGTGCATTTTAGTTTTGCAGTTTGCTGACACAGTGACAACCAGTACACTATATATAGCAGTACGGTACGGAAGGCCACTGCTGTACCTACCTCTGTGTCGTTATTAAGTATACTATCCATCTACATTCTATACCTGTGGTGCATTTTAGTTTTGCAGCTTGCTGACACAGTGACCACCAGTATACTATATATAGCAGTACGGTACGGAAGGCCACTGCTGTACCTACCTCTGTGTCATCATTAAGTATACTATCCATCTACATTCTATACCTGTGGTGCATTTTAGTTTTGCAGTTTGCTGACACAGTGACCACCAGTATACTATATATAGCAGTACGGTACGGAAGGCCACTGCTGTACCAACCTCTGTGTCGTCATTAAGTATACTATCCATCTACATTCTATACCTGTGGTGCATTTTAGTTTTGCAGTTTGCTGACACAGTGACCACCATTATACTATATATAGCAGTACGGTACGGAAGGCCACTGCTGTACCTACCTCTGTGTCGTCATTAAGTATACTATCCATCTACATTCTATACCTGTGGTGCATTTTAGTTTTGCAGTTTGCTGACACAGTGACCACCAGTATACTATATATAGCAGTACGGTACGGAAGGCCACTGCTGTACCTACCTCTGTGTCGTCATTAAGTATACTATCCATCTACATTCTATACCTGTGGTGCATTTTAGTTTTGCAGTTTGCTGACACAGTGACCACCAGTACACTATATATAGCAGTACGGTACGGAAGGCCACTGCTGTACCTACCTCTGTGTCGTTATTAAGTATACTATCCATCTACATTCTATACCTGTGGTGCATTTTAGTTTTGCAGTTTGCTGACACAGTGACCACCAGTATACTATATATAGCAGTACGGTACGGAAGGCCACTGCTGTACCTACCTCTGTGTCGTCATTAAGTATACTATCCATCTACATTCTATACCTGTGGTGCATTTTAGTTTAGCAGTTTGCTGACACAGTGACCACCAGTATACTATATATAGCAGTACAGTACAGAAGGCCACTGCTGTACCTACCTCTGTGTCGTCATTAAGTATACTATCCATCTACATTCTATACCTGTGGTGCATTTTAGTTTTGCAGTTTGCTGACACAGTGACCAACAGTATACTATATTTAGCAGTACGGTACGGAAAGCCACTGCTGTACCTACCTCTGTGTCGTCATTAAGTATACTATCCATCTACATTCTATACCTGTGGTGCATTTTAGTTTTGCAGTTTGCTGACACAGTGACCAACAGTATACTATATTTAGCAGTACGGTACGGAAAGCCACTGCTGTACCTACCTCTGTGTCGTCATTAAGTATACTATCCATCTACATTCTATACCTGTGGTGCATTTTAGTTTTGCAGTTTGCTGACACAGTGACCACCAGTATACTATATATAGCAGTACGGTACGGAAGGCCACTGCTGTACCAACCTCTGTGTCGTCATTAAGTATACTATCCATCTACATTCTATACCTGTGGTGCATTTTAGTTTTGCAGTTTGCTGACACAGTGACCACCATTATACTATATATAGCAGTACGGTACGGAAGGCCACTGCTGTACCTACCTCTGTGTCGTCATTAAGTATACTATCCATCTACATTCTATACCTGTGGTGCATTTTAGTTTTGCAGTTTGCTGACACAGTGACCACCAGTATACTATATATAGCAGTACGGTACGGAAGGCCACTGCTGTACCTACCTCTGTGTCGTCATTAAGTATACTATCCATCTACATTCTATACCTGTGGTGCATTTTAGTTTTGCAGTTTGCTGACACAGTGACAACCAGTACACTATATATAGCAGTACGGTACGGAAGGCCACTGCTGTACCTACCTCTGTGTCGTTATTAAGTATACTATCCATCTACATTCTATACCTGTGGTGCATTTTAGTTTTGCAGTTTGCTGACACAGTGACCACCAGTATACTATATATAGCAGTACGGTACGGATGGCCACTGCTGTACCTACCTCTGTGTCGTCATTAAGTATACTATCCATCAACATTCTATACCTGTGGTGCATTTTAGTTTAGCAGTTTGCTGACACAGTGACCACCAGTATACTATATATAGCAGTACGGTACGGAAGGCCACTGCTGTACCTACCTCTGTGTCGTCATTAAGTATACTATCCATCTACATTCTATACCTGTGGTGCATTTTAGTTTTGCAGTTTGCTGACACAGTGACCACCAGTATACTATATATAGCAGTACGGTACGGAAGGCCACTGCTGTACCTACCTCTGTGTCGTTATTAAGTATACTATCCATCTACATTCTATACCTGTGGTGCATTTTAGTTTTGCAGTTTGCTGACACAGTGACCACCAGTATACTATATATAGCAGTACGGTACGGAAGGCCACTGCTGTACCTACCTCTGTGTCGTCATTAAGTATACTATCCATCTACATTCTATACCTGTGGTGCATTTTAGTTTAGCAGTTTGCTGACACAGTGACCACCAGTATACTATATATAGCAGTACAGTACAGAAGGCCACTGCTGTACCTACCTCTGTGTCGTCATTAAGTATACTATCCATCTACATTCTATACCTGTGGTGCATTTTAGTTTTGCAGTTTGCTGACACAGTGACCAACAGTATACTATATTTAGCAGTACGGTACGGAAAGCCACTGCTGTACCTACCTCTGTGTCGTCATTAAGTATACTATCCATCTACATTCTATACCTGTGGTGCATTTTAGTTTTGCAGTTTGCTGACACAGTGACCAACAGTATACTATATTTAGCAGTACGGTACGGAAAGCCACTGCTGTACCTACCTCTGTGTCGTCATTAAGTATACTATCCATCTACATTCTATACCTGTGGTGCATTTTAGTTTTGCAGTTTGCTGACACAGTGACCACCAGTATACTATATATAGCAGTACGGTACGGAAGGCCACTGCTGTACCAACCTCTGTGTCGTCATTAAGTATACTATCCATCTACATTCTATACCTGTGGTGCATTTTAGTTTTGCAGTTTGCTGACACAGTGACCACCATTATACTATATATAGCAGTACGGTACGGAAGGCCACTGCTGTACCTACCTCTGTGTCGTCATTAAGTATACTATCCATCTACATTCTATACCTGTGGTGCATTTTAGTTTTGCAGTTTGCTGACACAGTGACCACCAGTATACTATATATAGCAGTACGGTACGGAAGGCCACTGCTGTACCTACCTCTGTGTCGTCATTAAGTATACTATCCATCTACATTCTATACCTGTGGTGCATTTTAGTTTTGCAGTTTGCTGACACAGTGACAACCAGTACACTATATATAGCAGTACGGTACGGAAGGCCACTGCTGTACCTTCCTCTGTGTCGTTATTAAGTATACTATCCATCTACATTCTATACCTGTGGTGCATTTTAGTTTTGCAGTTTGCTGACACAGTGACCACCAGTATACTATATATAGCAGTACGGTACGGAAGGCCACTGCTGTACCTACCTCTGTGTCGTCATTAAGTATACTATCCATCAACATTCTATACCTGTGGTGCATTTTAGTTTAGCAGTTTGCTGACACAGTGACCACCAGTATACTATATATAGCAGTACGGTACGGAAGGCCACTGCTGTACCTACCTCTGTGTCGTCATTAAGTATACTATCCATCTACATTCTATACCTGTGGTGCATTTTAGTTTTGCAGTTTGCTGACACAGTGACCACCAGTATACTATATATAGCAGTACGGTACGGAAGGCCACTGCTGTACCTACCTCTGTGTCGTCATTAAGTATACTATCCATCTACATTCTATACCTGTGGTGCATTTTAGTTTTGCAGTTTGCAGACACAGTGACCACCATTATACTCTATATAGCAGTACGGTACGGAAGGCCACTGCTGTACCTACCTCTGTGTCGTCATTAAGTATAATATCCATCTACATTCTATACCTGTGGTGCATTTTAGTTTTGCAGCTTGCTGACACAGTGACCACCAGTATACTATATATAGCAGTACGGTACGGAAGGCCACTGCTGTACCTACCTCTGTGTCGTCATTAAGTATACTATCCATCTACATTCTATACCTGTGGTGCATTTTAGTTTTGCAGTTTGCTGACACAGTGACCACCAGTATACTATATATAGCAGTACAGTACAGAAGGCCACTGCTGTACCTACCTCTGTGTCGTCATTAAGTATACTATCCATCTTCATTCTATACCTGTGGTGCATTTTAGTTTTGCAGTTTGCTGACACAGTGACCACCAGTATACTATATATAGCAGTACGGTACGGAAGGCCACTGCTGTACCTACCTCTGTGTCGTCATTAAGTATACTATCCATCTACATTCTATACCTGTGGTGCATTTTAGTTTTGCAGTTTGCTGACACAGTGACCAACAGTATACTATATTTAGCAGTACGGTACGGAAAGCCACTGCTGTACCTACCTCTGTGTCGTCATTAAGTATACTATCCATCTACATTCTATACCTGTGGTGCATTTTAGTTTTGCAGTTTGCTGACACAGTGACCACCAGTATGCTATATATAGCAGTACGTACGAAATGCCACTGCTGTACCTACCTCTGTGTCGTCATTAAGTATACTATCCATCTACATTCTATACCTGTGGTGCATTTTAGTTTTGCAGTTTGCTGACACAGTGACCACCAGTATACTATATATAGCAGTACGGTACGGAAGGCCACTGCTGTACCTACCTCTGTGTCGTCATTAAGTATACTATCCATCTACATTCTATACCTGTGGTGCATTTTAGTTTTGCAGTTTGCTGACACAGTGACCACCAGTATACTATATATAGCATTACGGTACGGAAGGCCACTGCTGTACCTACCTCTGTGTCGTCATTAAGTATACTATCCATCTACATTCTATACCTGTGGTGCATTTTAGTTTTGCAGTTTGCTGACACAGTGACCACCAGTACACTATATATAGCAGTACGGTACGGAAGGCCACTGCTGTACCTACCTCTGTGTCGTTATTAAGTATACTATCCATCTACATTCTATACCTGTGGTGCATTTTAGTTTTGCAGTTTGCTGACACAGTGACCACCAGTATACTATATATAGCAGTACGGAACGGAAGGCTCTGCTGTACCTACCTCTGTGTCGTCATTAAGTATACTATCCATCTACATTCTATACCTGTGGTGCATTTTAGTTTTGCAGTTTGCAGACACAGTGACCACCATTATACTCTATATAGCAGTACGGTACGGAAGGCCACTGCTGTACCTACCTCTGTGTCGTCATTAAGTATACTATCCATCTACATTCTATACCTGTGGTGCATTTTAGTTTTGCAGCTTGCTGACACAGTGACCTCCAGTATACTATATATAGCAGTACGGTACGGAAGGCCACTGCTGTACCTACCTCTGTGTCGTCATTAAGTATACTATCCATCTACATTCTATACCTGTGGTGCATTTTACTTTTGCAGTTTGCTGACACAGTGACCACCAGTATACTATATATAGCAGTACAGTACGGAATGCCACTGCTGTACCTACCTCTGTGTCGTCATTAAGTATACTATCCATCTACATTCTATACCTGTGGTGCATTTTAGTTTTGCAGTTTGCTGACACAGTGACCACCAGTATACTATTTATTGCAGTACGGTACGGAAGGCCACTGCTGTACCTACCTCTGTGTCGTCATTAAGTATACTATCCATCTACATTCTATACCTGTGGTGCATTTTAGTTTTGCAGTTTGCTGACACAGTGACCACCAGTATACTATATATAGCAGTACAGTACGGAAGGCCACTGCTGTACCTACCTCTGTGTCGTCATTAAGTATACTATCCATCTACATTCTATACCTGTGGTGCCTTTTTATTTTTGCAGTTTGCTGACACAGTGACCACCAGTATACTATATATAGCAGTACAGTACGGAAGGCCACTGCTGTACCTACCTCTGTGTCGTCATTAAGTATACTATCCATCTACATTCTATACCTGTGGTGCATTTTAGTTTTGCAGTTTGCTGACACAGTGACCACCAGTATACTAAATATAGCAGTACAGTACGGAAGGCCACTGCTGTACCTACCTCTGTGTCGTCATTAAGTATACTATCCATCTACATTCTATACCTGTGGTGCATTTTAGTTTTGAAGTTTGCTGACACAGTGACCACCAGTATACTATATATAGCAGTACAGTACGGAAGGCCACTGCTGTACCTACCTCTGTGTCATCATTAAGTATACTATCCATCTACATTCTATACCTGTGGTGCCTTTTTATTTTTGCAGTTTGCTGACACAGTGACCACCAGTATACTATATATAGCAGTACAGTACGGAAGGCCACTGCTGTACCTACCTCTGTGTCGTCATTAAGTATACTATCCATCTACATTCTATACCTGTGGTGCATTTTAGTTTTGCAGTTTGCTGACACAGTGACCACCAGTATACTAAATATAGCAGTACAGTACGGAAGGCCACTGCTGTACCTACCTCTGTGTCGTCATTAAGTATACTATCCATCTACATTCTATACCTGTGGTGCATTTTAGTTTTGCAGTTTGCTGACACAGTGACCACCAGTATACTATATATAGCAGTACAGTGCGGAAGGCCATTGCTGTACCTACCTCTGTGTCGTCATTAAGTATACTATCCATCTACATTCTATACCTGTGGTGCATTTTAGTTTTGCAGTTTGCTGACACAGTGACCACCAGTATACTATATATAGCAGTACAGTACGGAAGGCCACTGCTGTACCTACCTCTGTGTCGTCGTTAAGTGTACTATCCATCTACATTTTATACCTGTGGTGCATTTTAGTTTTGCAGTTTGCTGACACAGTGACCACCAGTATGCTATATATAGCAGTACAGTACAGAAGGCCACTGCTGTACCTACCTCTGTGTCGTCATTAAGTATACTATCCATCTACATTCTATACCTGTGGTGCATTTTAGTTTTGCAGTTTGCTGACACGGTGACCACCAGTATACTATATATAGCAGTACGGTACGGAAGGCCACTGCTGTACCTACCTCTGTGTCGTCATTAAGTATACTATCCATCTACATTCTATATCTGTGGTGCATTTCAGTTTTGCAGTTTGCTGACACAGTGACCACCAGTATACTATATATAGCAGTACGGTACGGAAGGCCACTGTTGTACCTACCTCTGTGTCATCATTAAGTATACTATCCATCTACATTCTATACCTGTGGTGCATTTTAGTTTTGCAGTTTGCTGACAGAGTGACCACCAGTATACTATATATAGCAGTACGGTACGGAAGGCCACTGCTGTACCTACCTCTGTGTCGTCAATAAGTATACTATCCATCTTCATTCTATACCTGTGGTGCATTTTAGTATTGCAGTTTGCTGACACAGTGACCACCAGTATACTATATATAGCAGTACGGTACGGAAGGCCACTGCTGTACCTACCTCTGTGTCGTCATTAAGTATGCTATCCATCTACATTCTATACCTGTGGTGCATTTTAGTTTTGCAGTCTGCTGACACAGTGACCACCAGTATACTATATATAGCAGTACAGTACAGAAGGCCACTGCTGTACCTACCTCTGTGTCGTCATTAAGTATACTATCCATCTACATTCTATACCTGTGGTGCATTTTAGTTTTGCAGTTTGCTGACACAGTGACCACCAGTATACTATATATAGCAGTACGGTACGGAAGGCCACTGCTGTACCTACCTCTGTGTCGTCATTAAGTATACTATCCATCTACATTCTATACCTGTGGTGCATTTTAGTTTTGCAGTTTGCTGACACAGTGACCACCAATATACTATATATAGCAGTACGGTACGGAAGGCCACTGCTGTCCCTACCTCTGTGTCATCATTAAGTATACTATCCATCTACATTCTATACCTGTGGTGCATTTTAGTTTTGCAGTTTGCTGACAGTGACCACCAGTATACTATATATAGCAGTACAGTACGGAAGGCCACTGCTGTACCTACCTCTGTGTCGTCATTAAGTATACTATCCATCTACATTCTATACCTGTGGTGCATTTTAGTTTGCAGTTTGCTGACACAGTGACCACCAGTATACTATATATAGCAGTATGGTACGGAAGGCCACTGCTGTACCTACCTCTGTGTCGTCATTAAGTATACTATCCATCTACAGTCTATACCTGTGGTGCATTTTAGTTTTGCAGTTTGCTGACACAATGACCACCATTATACTATATATAGCAGTACGGTACGGAAGGCCACTGCTTTACCTACCTTTGTGTCGTCATTAAGTATACTATCCATCTACATTCTATACCTGTGGTGCATTTTAGTTTAGCAGTTTGCTGACACAGTGACCACCAGTATACTATATATAGCAGTACGGTACGGAAGGCCACTGCTGTACCTACCTCTGTGTCGTCATTAAGTATACTATCCATCTACATTCTATACCTGTGGTGCATTTTAGTTTTGCAGTTTGCTGACACAGTGACCACCAGTATACTATATATAGCAGTACAGTACGGAAGGCCACTGCTGTACCTACCTCTGTGTCGTCATTAAGTATACTATCCATCTACATTCTATACCTGTGGTGCATTTTAGTTTTGCAGTTTGCTGACACAGTGACCACCAGTATACTATATATAGCATTACAGTACAGAAGGCCACTGCTGTACCTACCTCTGTGTCGTCATTAAGTATACTATCTATGTACATTCTATACCTGTGGTGCATTTTAGTTTTGCAGTTTGCTGATACAGTGACCACCAGTATACTATATATAGCAGTATGGTACGGAAGGCCACTGCTGTACCTACCTCTGTGTCGTCATTAAGTATACTATCCATCTACATTCTATACCTGTGGTGCATTTTAGTTTTGCAGTCTGCTGACACAGTGACCACCATTATACTATATATAGCAGTACGGTACGGAAGGCCACTGCTGTACCTACCTCTGTGTCGTCATTAAGTATACTATCCATCTACATTCTATACCTGCGGTGCATTTTAGTTTTGCAGTTTGCTGACACAGTGACCACCAGTATACTATATATAGCAGTACAGTACAGAAGGCCACTGCTGTACCTACCTCTGTGTCGTCATTAAGTATACTATCCATCTTCATTCTATACCTGTGGTGCATTTTAGTTTTGCAGTTTGCTGACACAGTGACCACCAGTATACTATATATAGCAGTACGGTACGGAAGGCCACTGCTGTACCTACCTCTGTGTCATCATTAAGTATACTATCCATCTACATTCTATACCTGTGGTGCATTTTAGTTTTGCAGTTTGCTGACACAGTGACCACCAGTATACTATATATAGCAGTACAGTGCGGAAGGCCACTGCTGTACCTACCTCTGTGTCGTCATTAAGTATACTATCCATCTACATTCTATACCTGTGGTGCATTTTAGTTTTGCAGTTTGCTGACACAGTGACCACCAGTATACTATATATAGCAGTACAGTACGGAAGGCCACTGCTGTACCTACCTCTGTGTCGTCGTTAAGTATACTATCCATCTACATTTTATAATTGTGGTGCATTTTAGTTTTGCAGTTTGCTGACACAGTGACCACCAGTATACTATATATAGCAGTACAGTGCGGAAGGCCACTGCTGTACCTACCTCTGTGTCGTCATTAAGTATACTATCCATCTACATTCTATACCTGTGGTGCATTTTAGTTTTGCAGTTTGCTGACACAGTGACCACCAGTATACTATATATAGCAGTACAGTACGGAAGGCCACTGCTGTACCTACCTCTGTGTCGTCGTTAAGTATACTATCCATCTACATTTTATAATTGTGGTGCATTTTAGTTTTGCAGTTTGCTGACACAGTGACCACCAGTATGCTATATATAGCAGTACAGTACAGAAGGCCACTGCTGTACCTACCTCTGTGTCGTCATTAAGTATACTATCCATCTACATTCTATACCTGTGGTGCATTTTAGTTTTTCAGTTTGCTGACACAGTGACCACCAGTATACTATATATAGCAGTACGGTACGGAAGGCCACTGCTGTACCTACCTCTGTGTTGTCATTAAGTATACTATCCATCTACATTCTATACCTGTGGTGCATTTTAGTTTTGCAGTTTGCTGACACAGTGACCTCCAGTATACTATATATAGCAGTACGGTACGGAAGGCCACTGCTGTACCTACCTCTGTGTCATCATTAAGTATACTATCCATCTACATTCTATACCTGTGGTGCATTTTAGTTTTGCAGTTTGCTGACAGAGTGACCACCAGTATACTATATATAGCAGTACGCTACGGAAGGCCACTGCTGTACCTACCTCTGTGTCGTCAATAAGTATACTATCCATCTACATTCTATACCTGTGGTGCATTTTAGTATTGCAGTTTGCTGACACAGTGACCACCAGTATACTATATATAGCAGTACGGAACGGAAGGCCACTGCTGTACCTACCTCTGTGTCGTCATTAAGTATGCTATCCATCTACATTCTATACCTGTGGTGCATTTTAGTTTTGCAGTCTGCTGACACAGTGACCACCAGTATACTATATATAGCAGTACAGTACAGAAGGCCACTGCTGTACCTACCTCTGTGTCATCATTAAGTATACTATCCATCTACATTCTATACCTGTGGTGCATTTTAGTTTTGCAGTTTGCTGACACAGTGACCACCATTATACTATATATAGCAGTACGGTACGGAAGGCCACTGCTGTACCTACCTCTGTGTCGTCATTAAGTATACTATCCATCTACATTCTATACCTGTGGTGCATTTTAATTTTGCAGTTTGCTGACACAGTGACCACCAGTATACTATATATAGCAGTACAGTACGGAAGGCCACTGCTGTACCTACCTCTGTGTCGTCGTTAAGTATACTATCCATCTACATTTTATACCTGTGGTGCATTTTAGTTTTGCAGTTTGCTGACACAGTGACCACCAGTATGCTATATATAGCAGTACAGTACAGAAGGCCACTGCTGTACCTACCTCTGTGTCGTCATTAAGTATACTATCCATCTACATTCTATACCTGTGGTGCATTTTAGTTTTGCAGTTTGCTGACACAGTGACCACCAGTATACTATATATAGCAGTACGGTACGGAAGGCCACTGCTGTACCTACCTCTGTGTTGTCATTAAGTATACTATCCATCTACATTCTATACCTGTGGTGCATTTTAGTTTTGCAGTTTGCTGACACAGTGACCACCAGTATACTATATATAGCAGTACGGTACGGAAGGCCACTGCTGTACCTACCTCTGTGTCATCATTAAGTATACTATCCATCTACATTCTATACCTGTGGTGCATTTTAGTTTTGCAGTTTGCTGACAGAGTGACCACCAGTATACTATATATAGCAGTACGGTACGGAAGGCCACTGCTGTACCTAGCTCTGTGTCGTCAATAAGTATACTATCCATCTACATTCTATACCTGTGGTGCATTTTAGTATTGCAGTTTGCTGACACAGTGACCACCAGTATACTATATATAGCAGTACGGAACGGAAGGCCACTGCTGTACCTACCTCTGTGTCGTCATTAAGTATGCTATCCATCTACATTCTATACCTGTTGTGCATTTTAGTTTTGCAGTCTGCTGACACAGTGACCACCAGTATACTATATATAGCAGTACAGTACAGAAGGCCACTGCTGTACCTACCTCTGTGTCGTCATTAAGTATACTATCCATCTACATTCTATACCTGTGGTGCATTTTAGTTTTGCAGTTTGCTGACACAGTGACCACCAATATACTATATATAGCAGTACGGTACGGAAGGCCACTGCTGTCCCTACCTCTGTGTCATCATTAAGTATACTATCCATCTACATTCTATACCTGTGGTGCATTTTAGTTTTGCAGTTTGCTGACAGTGACCACCAGTATACTATATATAGCAGTACAGTACGGAAGGCCACTGCTGTACCTACCTCTGTGTCGTCATTAAGTATACTATCCATCTACATTCTATACCTGTGGTGCATTTTAGTTTTGCAGTTTGCAGACACAATGACCACCATTATACTATATATAGCAGTACGGTACGGAAGGCCACTGCTGTACCTACCTCTGTGTCGTCATTAAGTATACTATCCATCTACATTCTATACCTGTGGTGCATTTTAGTTTAGCAGTTTGCTGACACAGTGACCACCAGTATACTATATATAGCAGTACGGTACGGAAGGCCACTGCTGTACCTACCTCTGTGTCATCATTAAGTATACTATCCATCTACATTCTATACCTGTGGTGCATTTTAGTTTTGCAGTTTGCTGACACAGTGACCACCAGTATACTATATATAGCAGTACAGTACGGAAGGCCACTGCTGTACCTACCTCTGTGTCGTCATTAAGTATACTATCCATCTACATTCTATACCTGTGGTGCATTTTAGTTTTGCAGTTTGATGACACAGTGACCACCAGTATACTATATATAGCATTACAGTACAGAAGGCCACTGCTGTACCTACCTCTGTGTCGTCATTAAGTATACTATCTATGTACATTCTATACCTGTGGTGCATTTTAGTTTTGCAGTTTGCTGATACAGTGACCACCAGTATACTATATATAGCAGTATGGTACGGAAGGCCACTGCTGTACCTACCTCTGTGTCGTCATTAAGTATACTATCCATCTACATTCTATACCTGTGGTGCATTTTAGTTTTGCAGTCTGCTGACACAGTGACCACCATTATACTATATATAGCAGTACGGTACGGAAGGCCACTGCTGTACCTACCTCTGTGTCGTCATTAAGTATACTATCCATCTACATTCTATACCTGTGGTGCATTTTAGTTTTGCAGTTTGCTGACACAGTGACCACCAGTATACTATATATAGCAGTACAGTACAGAAGGCCACTGCTGTACCTACCTCTGTGTCGTCATTAAGTATACTATCCATCTTCATTCTATACCTGTGGTGCATTTTAGTTTTGCAGTTTGCTGACACAGTGACCACCAGTATACTATATATAGCAGTACGGTACGGAAGGCCACTGCTGTACCTACCTCTGTGTCGTCATTAAGTATACTATCCATCTACATTCTATACCTGTGGTGCATTTTAGTTTTGCAGTTTGCTGACACAGTGACCAACAGTATACTATATTTAGCAGTACGGTACGGAAAGCCACTGCTGTACCTACCTCTGTGTCGTCATTAAGTATACTATCCATCTACATTCTATACCTGTGGTGCATTTTAGTTTTGCAGTTTGCTGACACAGTGACCACCAGTATACTATATATAGCAGTACGGTACGGAAGGCCACTGCTGTACCTACCTCTGTGTCGTCATTAAGTATACTATCCATCTACATTCTATACCTGTGGTGCATTTTAGTTTTGCAGTTTGCTGACACAGTGACCACCATTATACTATATATAGCAGTACGGTACGGAAGGCCACTGCTGTACCTACCTCTGTGTCGTCATTAAGTATACTATCCATCTACATTCTATACCTGTGGTGCATTTTAGTTTTGCAAATTGCTGACACAGTGACCACCAGTATACTATTTATAGCAGTACGGTACAGAAGGCACCTGCTGTACCTACCTCTGTGTCGTCATTAAGTATACTATCCATCTACATTCTATACCTGTGGTGCATTTTAATTTTGCAGTTTGCTGACACAGTGACCACCAGTATACTATATATAGCAGTACGGTACGGAAGGCCACTGCTGTACCTACCTCTGTGTCATCATTAAGTATACTATCCATCTACATTCTATACCTGTGGTGCATTTTAGTTTTGCAGTTTGCTGACACAGTGACCACCAGTATACTATATATAGCAGTACGGTACGGAAGGCCACTGCTGTACCTACCTCTGTGTCGTCATTAAGTATACTATCCATCTACATTCTATACCTGTGGTGCATTTTAGTTTTGCAGTTTGCTGACACAGTGACCACCAGTATACTATATATAGCAGTACGGTACGGAAGGCCACTGCTGTACCTACCTCTGTGTCGTCATTAAGTATACTATCCATCTACATTCTATACCTGTGGTGCATTTTAGTTTTGCAGTTTGCTGACAGTGACCACCAGTATATATAGCAGTACGGTACGGAAGGCCACTGCTGTACCTACCTCTGTGTCGTCAAGTATACTATCCATCCATACCTGTGGTGCATTTCAGTTGTGCGCAGTATATATAGTAGTAGGCCATTGCTATTGATAGTTACTGGCATATCATTCCACACATTAAAAAATGGAAAACAAAAATGTGGAGGTTAAAATAGGGAAAGATCAAGATCCACTTCCACCTCGTGCTGAAGCTGCTGCCACTAGTCATGGCCGAGACGATGAAATGCCATCAACGTCGTCTGCCAAGGCGATGCCCAATGTCATAGTAGAGAGCATGTAAAATCAAAAAAACAAAAGTTCAGTAAAATGACCCAAAAATCAAAATTAAAAGCGTCTGAGGAGAAGCGTAAACTTGCCAATATGCCATTTACGACACGGAGTGGCATGGAACGGCTGAGGCCCTGGCCTATGTTCATGGCTGGTGGTTCAGCTTCACATGAGGATGGAAGCACTCATCTTCTCGCTAGAAAAATGAAAAGACTTAATGGCAAAAGCACAGCAAAGAACTGTACGTTCTTCGAAATCACAAATACCCAAGGAGAGTCCAATTGTGTCGGTTGCGATGCCTGAACTTCCCAACACTGGACGGGAAGAGCTTGCGCCTTCCACCATTTGCACGCCCCCTGCAAGTGCTGGAAGGAGCACCCGCAGTCCAGTTCCTGATAGTCAAATTGAAGATGTCACTGTTGAAGTACACCAGGATGAGGATATGGGTGTTGCTGGCGCTGGGGAGGAAATTGACAAGGAGGATTCTGATGGTGAGGTGGTTTGTTTAAGTCAGGCACCCGGGGAGACACCTGTTGTCCGTGGGACGAATATGGCCATTGACATGCCTGGTCAAAATACAAAAAAAATCAGCTCTTCGGTGTGGAATTATTTCAACACAAATGCGGACAACATGTGTCAAGCCGTGTGTTGCCTTTGTCAAGCTATAATAAGTAGGGGTAAGGACGTTAACCACCTCGGAACATCCTCCCTTATACGTCACCTGCAGCGCATTCATCATAAGTCAGTGACAAGTTCAAAAACTTTGGGTGACAGCGGAAGCAGTCCACTGACCACTAAATCCCTTCCTCTTGTAACCAAGCTCCTACAAACCACACCACCAACTCCCTCAGTGTCAATTTCCTCCTTACCCAGGAAAGCCAATAGTCCTGCAGGACATGTCACTGGCAAGTCTGACGAGTCCTCTCCTGCCTTGGATTCCTCCGATGCATCCTTGAGTGTAACGCCTACTGCTGCTGGCGCTGCTGTTGTAGCTGCTGGGAGTCGATCGTCATCCCAGAGGGGAAGTCGGAAGACCACTTGTACTACTTCCAGTAAGCAATTGACTGTCCAACAGTCCTTTGCGAGGAAGATGAAATATCACAGCAATCATCCTGCTGCAAAGCAGATAACTCAGGCCTTGGCAGCCTGGGCGGTGAGAAATGTGGTTCCGGTATCCACCGTTAATTCAGAGGCAACTAGAGACTTGATTGAGGTACTGTGTCCCCGGTACCAAATCCCATCTAGGTTCCATTTCTCTAGGCAGGCGATACCGAAAATGTACACAGACCTCAGAAAAAGACTCACCAGTGTCCTAAAAAATGCAGTTGTACCCAATGTCCACTTAACCACGGACATGTGGACAAGTGGAGCAGGGCAGACTCAGGACTATATGACTGTGACAGCCCACTGGGTAGATGTATTGCCTCCCGCAGCAAGAACAGCAGTGGCGGCACCAGTAGCAGCATCTCGCAAACGCCAACTCGTTCCTAGGCAGGCTACGCTTTGTATCACCGCTTTCCAGAAGAGGCACACAGCTGACAACCTCTTACAGAAACTGAGGAAGATCATCGCAGAATAGCTTACCCCAATTGGACTCTCCTGGGGATTTGTGACATCGGACAACGTCAGCAATATTGTGCGTGCATTACATCTGGGCAAATTCCAGCACGTCCCATGTTTTGCACATATATTGAATTTGGTGGTGCAGAATTATTTAAAAAACGACAGGGGTGTGCAAGAGATGCTGTCGGTGGCCCGAAGAATTGCGGGCCACTTTCGGCATTCAGCCACCGCGTACAGAAGACTGGAGCACCACAAAACATTCCTGAACCTGCCCTGCCATCATCTGAAGCAAGAGGTGGTAACGAGGTGGAATTCAACCCTCTATATGCTTCAGAGGATGGAGGAGCAGCAAAAGGCCATTCAAGCCTATACATCTGCCCACGATATAGGCAAAGGAGGGGGAATGCACCTGACTCAAGCGTAGTGGAGAATGATTTCAACGTTGTGCAAGGTTCTGCAACCCTTTGAACTTGCCACACGTGAAGTCAGTTCAGACACTGCCAGCCTGAGTCAGGTCATTCCCCTCATCAGGCTTTTGCAGAAGAAGCTGGAGACATTGAAGGAGTAGCTAAAACAGAGCGATTTTACTAGGCATGTGGGACTTGTGGATGGAGCCCTTAATTCGCTTAACCAGGATTCACGGGTGGTCAATCTGTTGAAATCAGAGCACTACATTTTGGCCACCGTGCTCGATCCTAGATTTAAAACCTACGTTGTATCTCTCGTTCCGGCAGACACAAGTCTGCAGAGGTTCAAAGACCTGCTGGTGAGAAAATTGTCAAGTCAAGCGGAACGTGACCCGTCAACATCTCCTCCTTCACATTCTCCCGCAACTTGGGGTGCGAGGAAAAGGCTAAGAATTCCGAGCCCACCCGCTGGCGGTGATGCAGGGCAGTCTGGAGCGAGTGCTGACATCTGGTCCGGACTGAAGGACCTGCCAACGATTACTGACATGTCGTCTACTGTCACTTCATATGATTCTCTCACCATTGAAAGAATGGTGGAGGATTATATGAGTGACCGCATCCAAGTAGGCACGTCAGACAGTCCGTACGTATACTGGCAGGAAAAAGAGCCAATTTGGAGGCCCTTGCACAAACTGGCTTTATTCTACCTAAGTTGCCCTCCCTCCAGTGTGTACTCCGAAAGAGTGTTTAGTGCAGCCGCTCACCTTGTCAGCAATCGGCGTACAAAGTTACTTCCAGAAAATGTGGAGAAGATGATGTTCATCAAAATTAATTATAATCAATTCCTCCGTGGAGACATTCACCAGCAGCAATTGCCTCCACAAAGTACACAGGGACCTGAGATGGTGGATTCCAGTGGGGACGAATTAATAATCTGTGAGGCGGGGGATGTACACAGTGAAAGGGGTGAGGAATCGGAGGATGATGATGAGGTGGACATCTTGCCTCTGTAGAGCCAGTTTGTGCAAGGAGAGATTGATTGCTTCTTTTTTTGGTGGGGGCCCAAACCAACCAGTCATTTCAGTCACAGTCGTGTGGCAGACCCTGTCGCTGAAATGATGGGTTCGTTAAAGTGTGCATGTCCTGTTTATACAACATAAGGGTGGGTGGGAGGGCCCAAGGACAATTCCATCTTGCACCTCTTTTTTCTTTCATTTTTCTTTGCATCATGTGCTGTTTGGGGACAATTTTTTTGAAGTGCCATCCTGCCTGACACTGCAGTGCCACTCCTAGATGGGCCAGGTGTTTGTGTCAGCCACTTGTGTCGCTTAGCTTAGTCACACAGCGACCTTGGTGTGCCTCTTTTTTTCTTTGCATCATGTGCTGTTTGGGGACTATTATTTTGAAGTGCCATCCTGCCTGACACTGCAGTGCCACTCCTAGATGGGCCAGGTGTTTGTGTCGGCCACTTGTGTCGCTTAGCTTAGCCATCCAGCGACCTCGGTGTAAGTTTTAGGACTAAAAATAATATTGTGAGGTGTGAGGTGTTCAGAATAGACTGGAAATGAGTGGAAATTATGGTTATTGAGGTTAATAATACTATGGGATCAAAATGACCCCCACATGGTCAGCACAGTTTAACAATTCAAAATAGCTGAGGACGCTAAGCCGCGCGCCCGGAACCACCAGAAGCGCGTCATACGCGTCACTCGTTGTCATAGCTACAAGGATCGGGTCGTCCGCGGCATCAGTAACCAAGGCAACCCAACACACATCTGTCTAAACTATGGATACTGATCATGCGCTTACCGCTCTCAAGAACGCGTCATACGTGTCAACCGTTACCAAGTTAACCCCAGTACACTGTGGAGCGCAAACCCGGAAGCGCCGGGAACAACCAACAACCGTTCCACCAGCGCTCCTGGCCGCGCTCCACAGTGTCGGGCTCCAACCAGCCCAGAGCCAGCAACATATCACAATACACTGTAAAGATTAATTAGTAACACAGACACAGATACATTATAAAACCCATAGACTCAACTCTATTTATACACTGAACCTCCGATACAGTATAACAATATATTAATCAGACCTAAGCTATAAACTTTATATCGGAGGCAGAGTAATACAAAATAGATAGCCATTAGTTTATGCTATAGGCACGGATCATATATACAAATTAATCCAATGTATTACATTTGCATCACATCGATGATCAAGGCAGTATTATACTACATCAGGGAAAACAAAAAAGAAGAGAATACAGGAGCAGGGTTACAGCAGTTATTATGGGCTGTAAACATAAACAGTATACTCAAAGCTGTCTGCCCTATATCGTACACATCATACCAATTATCATATCAATCCCATACTCCCTCAGCGGAATCCCACCAATAGGATATGGGGATGGAATATAAGACACATCAATATAATTATGTAACAGACAGCAATAATATGATGCTATAGAAGAGTACCCGGCAAAAGCGATACACCCAGTATTACCCCCAACGTAAAATCTCCATGTATGGTGATCAATATCACCCAAACAGAAAATAACAACATTAAAAAAAAAAAACAATATACCAATACCAATAACCCTGTGCCTCTGGAACAAAGAGAGTCAAAATTGACCCACACTCAAGGCTAGCTAATGAATAAATATATTAAGTGGATTATGTTCATTGAGACCACGCGGGGTAATAGTATCCAGCCTATGGATCCACCTTGCCTCACACTTCTTCAGGGTCAGAAGCCGATCTCCACCCCGCAGGGTTTTGGAATGTGGTCAATGACCATACAACGCAGTGAAGCTACTTGATGGTTTGCAAGGAGGAAATGTTTGGCGACTGGTTTATCGGTCACACCTGATTCGATGGCCTGTCGGATGGAATATCTATGGTTTGCCATCCTGTCCCTGAAAGATCTCTTGGTCATCTCCGTATTGTAGAGACCACAGAGGCAGATAACTATATAAACCACAAAGGCGCTGGTGCAAGTTAGGTTGTACTTAAGGGATATTCTAGTGCCATTATGTGGATGGCGAAAATCCTTACCACTGATCATCGAATTGCAAGTGGTGCACCCCTTGCATTTAAAGCATCCAGTCCTCCCAGAGCATAACCAACATGCGGGCCCAACATTGTGTTGCAAAGTGGGGCGCATCAAGAGTTGTCGCAAATTCGGACCTCGTTTATTAGCACACATCGGGGGTTTAACACCGCGTAATTTCAAACTCGAATCAGTTGTTAGTAATGGCCAATTCTGTGCGTATATCTTCTTGGTGATCTGTGAAGTATGATCATATGTACTCACATGTATCATACATTTATCAGTAGCCTTCTTAGGCAATTTGTCCTTTGGGTGATTGTAGCGATGGTATGCTTTGTTGATACATCTCTCAAGTGTATTAGGTGAGTACCCTCGTTGTAAAAACCTGGATTTCATCTCATTGATCTGTAACTGAGCAAGTTCACTTGAAGAATTAATCCTGAGTACCCTCAAGAACTGGGAAATCGGTAGACTTTCCTTCAGGGTGGGAGGGTGTTGGCTCGTAGCCTGTAACAAAGTGTTCCGATCCGTTTGCTTACGGAACAGTGTGGTACCAAGTCTGGAGCCCTCCCTCCATACGGTCACATCCAAGAAATTAACGGAGTGTAAATCCATACTGTAAGTAAACCTAATAGGTTCATCTAGCGCATTAAGAACTTCAACCATACTAGTCACTTCGTCCCCAGTGCCAGACCACAGCAGAAAGACATCATCAACAAATCTGACATATATCAAACATTTATGTCCAAATTGGCGAAAGATGTAATTACGCTCATATATGGCCATGTACAAATTGGCGTATGCCGGTGCCAGGTTAGAACCCATGGCCAGGCCATTAATTTGGGCAAAAAAATGTCGAACCATACATGAAGTAATTCTGCTTCAACACCAACTCAACCAAACTGGTCAAAAATTCAATAGGTGGTTGTCTATGAGCAGCTTCAATCAAGTGTCATCTAATAGCATCAATACTTTCCCTATGTGGTATTACTGTGTATAAAGATTGTATATCAAGGGTCACCGATATAAAGTTTATAGCTTAGGTCTTATTAATATATTGTTATACTGTATCGGAGGTTCAGTGTATAAATAGAGTTGAGTCTATGGGTTTTATAATGTATCTGTGTCTGTGGTACTAATTAATCTTTACAGTGTATTGTGATATGTTGCTGGCTCTGGGCTGGTTGGAGCCCGACACTGTGGAGCGCGGCCAGGAGCGCTGGTGGAACGCATGTTGGTTGTTCCCGGCGCTTCCGGGTTTGCGCTCCACAGTGTACTGGGGTTACCTTGGTAACGGTTGACACGTATGATGCGTTCTTGAGAACGGTAAGCGCATGATCAGTATCCATAGTTTAGACAGATGTGTGTTGGGTTGCCTTGGTTACTGATGCCGCGGACGACCCGATCCTTGTAGCTATGACGAGTGACGCGTATGACGCGCTTCCGGTAGTTCCGGGCGCGCGGCTTAGCGTCCTCAGCTGTTTTGAATTGTTAAACTGTGCTGACCATGTCTGCCCCGGCAACATGGATTATGATTTCCACGGTGCTTTGTGAGTTTTGATGTTATACTATATGCAGAGTATGGGTTTGAATCACACTGCATGTGACCTATTTGGGTTGATTGCATTATTGATTGGTATATGATGTGCTATATAAGGGGACCCGGTAGGCAGTGTTAGTATGCGTGTAACTGGCATGCTGTTTGGATGTCCTTTCTGACTGTCTTGAGAAAGGCCCTATGGGTCGAAACGTCGACACACTACTGGTGACTGTAATGTATCAATAAAGCTTTTAAATCTATATGGATTGGTGAGTGCCCTCTGTTGGGGTCGGTTGATCTTCCAACACACCTGGTATATGTGAAACCTTTGGGGTTATCATGAGGAGCACCCCACGCTGATGGCTTATGGGACGTGAGTGCGGACACTACTTTGGAACTGTATATATATATATATATATATATATATATATATATATATATATATATAATTAGCAGGCAACACTTAGCTTGAAAAAAACAAAAAAAGGCAATACTGTGGAAAGCTGCAATTAAAGTTTTAGTATTTTCATATTGTCATCAGGATTACAAATAAAGTACAGAACTCTTGTACCTGTGCAACCGATAGAAAGGACCGGCACTCAAATCAAAAAAAGAAAATAATGCCTGGGGGAATTATCAATCAAGGAGAGCATGTAGTCAGGAGGAGGCAGTTGCACTCACAGGGCTTAATCCATTAAACAATAAATAGCATTTCAGTCCTCAGCATTTCATTGGGCCATACTGGTGCACCAGTATGTCCCGTTGAATTGCAGAGGACTGAAATGCTATTTTTTGTTTAATGGAATATATATATATATATATATATATATAAACACACACACACACACACACACACACAATTAAGTTATAAGTACCTTAATGTGCTAACTGGATGATACAATAATTTTAATAGAGATACTTTTAGATTTTAATTTTATTCTAAAACTTTCAATTATCAGACAATATTCTTGTTTTTTTTTCTTGTTTTTTTTCGATGCTACGCCAAAAATGGACCCTTGCCATTCTGGGTCTAAAATTAATTATGTGTCTTGAATCCAGAAGACAGGAAGTATTCCATGTTAACGGCACACTTTAAACTTTACTTATAGTCTGCTAACTAAATAGTTGACCACTAATCTTAAAATATAACTTTTATTTCTGTAATTCTAAAATATCTGCAAAATATGGTGCAAGTGAAAAAATGTGAACAAATAAAAAAGTGAATTAAAATGCTTTACCACTGTTGTTACAATTGTTTATCATTGTCTCGAATGTTTCAACTATTATAATAACAACTGTTGCTAGAATAGCTCCTTGCAATGTTAAATCAGATACAGTTGTAGCTATTGGAGTTATTTTGTCAGCAATTGAATGTGCAGTGTCTATTCCTCTAGGTCTCCTTCTTAATATATGAATACACTCTATCAGTGCTGGCAGTGTGCGCAGTACTGCACAAATGTGCACCTTCAATTAATTACATTATGTATGAGACCTATCTATCACATTAGCCTGAATAACTTAGATTTAATATATCAAGGACACTGGGAACACTCGTCTTTCTAACAATAGGTCACTGTTGGTAAGCATGCAGTGTTGATTTAATTGAATGCAGTTTGTTAATGAAGTGATTCTGCAGTCCTTGTTTAGGCTACTGCTTGCATGTCTCTTACAGTGTCATCGTGTCATCTAGGTAGTTTATAAACCCAAATTAATCAACTATTATGATGGTATGTAATAGAGTTCTTATGTCATATGTAATAAGTACATATCATTGTATTTGACCCTTTACAGAAAGTAATATTATGACAATATACCGGGTCCTACTCCCCAATCAATGCAGAGATTTTAATTATGTTAATTTACATATTATTTAAGGACCTAATGATTCTATGTCAGATCCTCAGTGTTATCATACATTGATTAGAGTAAGTGTTATGAGCCACGGCTGTGGCTCATTTCCATTTTGCATTTTGGTTATGTATTTTATGTTTATAAGTTGTCTTGCAGGCCAGGATTTCCCGTTGCTCTGTTTAAGAATACTCTTGTTTGCTGCCGGTGGTGAGTCTGTGTAATTGCAGCTTGTTCCCATGTGTTCAGCCTCACCTGGCTGCTAATTGCATCTTGTCAGTTTGGAGTCATGCAACAGGGCAGCTGCATGACATAATTAATTAGGCCTCTCTGTTATATGCTGGCTGAGTGCAATTCACAGACGCTGGTGATATTTCTAGGTTTCCAGTAGGGATGTGCACTTGAAATTTTTCGGGTTTTGTGTTTTGGTTTTTGGTTCGGTTCCGCGGCCGTGTTTTGGGTTCGACCGCGTTTTGGCAAAACCTCACCGAATTTTTTTTGTCGGATTCGGGTGTGTTTTGGATTCGGGTGTTTTTTTCAAAAAAACCCTAAAAAACAGCTTAAATCATAGAATTTGGGGGTCATTTTGATCCCAAAGTATTATTAACCTCAAAAACCTTAATTTCCACTAATTTTCAGTCTATTCTGAATACCTCACACCTCACAATATTATTTTTAGTCCTAAAATTTGCACCGAGGTCGCTGGATGACTAAGCTAAGCGACCCTAGTGGCCGACACAAACACCTGGCCCATCTAGGAGTGGCACTGCAGTGTCACGCAGGATGGCCCTTCCAAAAAACACTCCCCAAACAGCACATGACGCAAAGAAGAAAAAAAGAGGCGCAATGAGGTAGCTGTGTGAGTAAGCTAAGCGACCCTAGTGGCCGACACAAACACCTGGCCCATCTAGGAGTGGCACTGCAGTGTCACGCAGGATGGCCCTTCCAAAAAACACTCCCCAAACAGCACATGACGCAAAGAAGAAAAAAAGAGGCGCAATGAGGTAGCTGTGTGAGTAAGCTAAGCGACCCTAGTGGCCGACACAAACACCTGGCCCATCTTGGAGTGGCACTGCAGTGTCACGCAGGATGGCCCTTCCAAAAAACACTCCCCAAACAGCACATGACGCAAAGAAGAAAAAAAGAGGCGCAATGAGGTAGCTGTGTGAGTAAGCTAAGCGACCCTAGTGGCCGCCACAAACACCTGGCCCATCTAGGAGTGGCACTGCAGTGTCACGCAGGATGGCCCTTCCAAAAAACACTCCCCAAACAGCACATGACGCAAAGAAGAAAAAAAGAGGCGCAATGAGGTAGCTGTGTGAGTAAGATAAGCGACCCTAGTGGCCGACACAAACACCTGGCCCATCTAGGAGTGGCACTGCAGTGTCACGCAGGATGGCCCTTCCAAAAAACACTCCCCAAACAGCACATGACGCAAAGAAGAAAAAAAGAGGCGCAATGAGGTAGCTGTGTGAGTAAGATAAGCGACCCTAGTGGCCGACACAAACACCTGGCCCATCTAGGAGTGGCACTGCAGTGTCACGCAGGATGGCCCTTCCAAAAAACACTCCCCAAACAGCACATGACGCAAAGAAGAAAAAAAGAGGCGCAATGAGGTAGCTGTGTGAGTAAGCTAAGCGACCCTAGTGGCCGACACAAACACCTGGCCCATCTAGGAGTGGCACTGCAGTGTCACGCAGGATGGCCCTTCCAAAAAACACTCCCCAAACAGCACATGACGCAAAGAAGAAAAAAAGAGGCGCAATGAGGTAGCTGTGTGAGTAAGCTAAGCGACCCTAGTGGCCGACACAAACACCTGGCCCATCTAGGAGTGGCACTGCAGTGTCACGCAGGATGGCCCTTCCAAAAAACACTCCCCAAACAGCACATGACACAAAGAAGAAAAAAAGAGGCGCAATGAGGTAGCTGTGTGAGTAAGATAAGCGACCCTAGTGGCCGACACAAACACCTGGCCCATCTAGGAGTGGCACTGCAGTGTCACGCAGGATGGCCCTTCCAAAAAACACTCCCCAAACAGCACATGACGCAAATAAAAATGAAAGAAAAAAGAGGTGCAAGATGGAATTGTCCTTGGGCCCTCCCACCCACCATTATGTTGTATAAACAGGACATGCACACTTTAACCAACCCATCATTTCAGTGACAGGGTCTGCCACACGACTGTGACTGAAATGACGGGTTGGTTTGGACCCCCACCGAAAAAGAAGCAATTAATCTCTCCTTGCACAAACTGGCTCTACAGAGGCAAGATGTCCACCTCATCATCATCCTCCGATATATCACCGTGTACATCCCGCTCCTCACAGATTATCAATTCGTCCCCACTGGAATCCACCATCTCAGCTCCCTGTGTACTTTGTGGAGGCAATTGCTGCTGGTCAATGTCTCCACGGAGGAATTGATTATAATTAATTTTAATGAACATCATCTTCTCCACATTTTCTGGAAGTAACCTCGTACGCAGATTGCTGACAAGGTGAGCGGCGGCACTAAACACTCTTTCGGAGTACACACTTGTGGGAGGGCAACTTAGGTAGAATAAAGCCAGTTTGTGCAAGGGCCTCCAAATTGCCTCTTTTTCCTGCCAGTATAAGTACGGACTGTCTGACGTGCCTACTTGGATGCGGTCACTCATATAATCCTCCCCCATTCTTTCAATGGTGAGAGAATCATATGCAGTGACAGTAGACGACATGTCCGTAATCGTTGTCAGGTCCTTCAGTCCGGACCAGATGTCAGCATCAGCAGTCGCTCCAGACTGCCCTGCATCACCGCCAGCGGGTGGGCTCGGAATTCTGAGCCTTTTCCTCGCACCCCCAGTTGCGGGAGAATGTGAAGGAGGAGATGTTGACAGGTCGCGTTCCGCTTGACTTGACAATTTTGTCACCAGCAGGTCTTTGAACCCCAGCAAACTTGTGTCTGCCGGAAAGAGAGAACCAAGGTAGGTTTTAAATCTAGGATCGAGCACGGTGGCCAAAATGTAGTGCTCTGATTTCAACAGATTGACCACCCGTGAATCCTTGTTAAGCAAATTAAGGGCTCCATCCACAAGTCCCACATGCCTAGCGGAATCGCTCCCTTTTTGCTCCTCCTTCAATGCCTCCAGCTTCTTCTGCAAAAGCCTGATGAGGGGAATGACCTGACTCAGGCTGGCAGTGTCTGAACTGACTTCACGTGTGGCAAGTTCAAAAGGTTGCAGAACCTTGCACAACGTTGAAATCATTCTCCACTGCGCTTGAGACAGGTACATTCCACCTCCTATATCGTGCTCAATTGTATAGGCTTGAATGGCCTTTTGCTGCTCCTCCAACCTCTGAAGCATATAGAGGGTTGAATTCCACCTCATTACCACTTCTTGCTTCAGATGATGGCAGGGCAGGTTCAGGCGTTTTTGGTGGTGCTCCAGTCTTCTGTACGTGGTGCCTGTACGCCGAAAGTGTCACGCAATTCTTCTGGCCACCGACAGCATCTCTTGCACGCCCCTGTCGTTTTTAAAAAAATTCTGCACCACCAAATTCAAGGTATGTGCAAAACATGGGACGTGCTGGAATTTGCCCATATTTAATGCACACACAATATTGCTGGCGTTGTCCGATGCCACAAATCCACAGGAGAGTCCAATTGGGGTAAGCCATTCCGCGATGATCTTCCTCAGTTGCCGTAAGAGGTTTTCAGCTGTGTGCGTATTCTGGAAACCGGTGATACAAAGCGTAGCCTGCCTAGGAAAGAGTTGGCGTTTGCAAGATGCTGCTACTGGTGCCGCCGCTGCTGTTCTTGCGGCGGGAGTCCATACATCTACCCAGTGGGCTGTCACAGTCATATAGTCCTGACCCTGCCCTGCTCCACTTGTCCACATGTCCGTGGTTAAGTGGACATTGGGTACAACTGCATTTTTTAGGACACTGGTGAGTCTTTTTCTGAGGTCCGTGTACATTCTCGGTATCGCCTGCCTAGAGAAGTGGAACCTAGATGGTATTTGGTAACGGGGGCACACTGCCTCAAGAAATTGTCTAGTTCCCTGTGAACTAACGGCGGATACCGGACGCACGTCTAACACCAACATAGTTGTCAAGGCCTCAGTTATCCGCTTTGCAACAGGATGACTGCTGTGATATTTCATCTTCCTCGCAAAGGACTGTTGGACAGTCAATTGCTTGGTGGAAGTAGTAAAAGTGGGCTTACGACTTCCCCTCTGGGATGACCATCGACTCCCAGCAGCAACAACAGCAGCGCCAGCAGCAGTAGGCGTTACACGCAAGGATGTATCGGAGGAATCCCAGGCAGGAGAGGACTCGTCAGAATTGCCAGTGACATGGCATGCAGGACTATTGGCATTCCTGGGGAAGGAGGAAATTGACACTGAGGGAGTTGGTGGGGTGGTTTGCGTGAGCTTGGTTACAAGAGGAAGGGATTTACTGGTCAGTGGACTGCTTCCGCTGTCGCCCAAAGTTTTTGAACTTGTCACTGACTTATTATGAATGCGCTGCAGGTGACGTATAAGGGAGGATGTTCCGAGGTGGTTACCGTCCTTACCCCTACTTATTACAGCTTGACAAAGGCAACACACGGCTTGACAAATGGTGTCCGCATTTCTGGTGAAATACTTCCACACCGAAGAGCTGATTTTTTTGGTATTTTCACCAGGCATGTCAACGGCCCTATTCCTCCCACGGACAACAGGTGTCTCCCCGGGAGCCTGACTTAAACAAACCACCTCACCATCAGAATCCTCCTTGTCAATTTCCTCCCCAGCGCCAGCAACACCCAAATCCTCCTCATCCTGGTGTACTTCAACACTGACATCTTCAATCTGACTATCAGGAACTGGACTGCGGGTGCTCCTTCCAGCACTTGCAGGGGGCGTGCAAATGGTGGAAGGCGCATGCTCTTCACGTCCAGTGTTGGGAAGGTCAGGCATCGCAACCGACACAATTGGACTCTCCTTGTGGATTTGGGATTTCGAAGAACGCACAGTTCTTTGCTGTGCTTTTGCCAGCTTGAGTCTTTTCAGTTTTCTAGCGAGAGGCTGAGTGCTTCCATCCTCATGTGAAGCTGAACCACTAGCCATGAAAATAGGCCAGGGCCTCAGCCGTTCCTTGCCACTCCGTGTGGTAAATGGCATATTGGCAAGTTTACGCTTCTCCTCCGACAATTTTATTTTAGATTTTGGAGTCCTTTTTTTTACTGATATTTGGTGTTTTGGATTTTACATGCTCTGTACTATGACATTGGGCATCGGCCTTGGCAGACGACGTTGCTGGCATTTCATCGTCTCGGCCATGACTAGTGGCAGCAGCTTCAGCACGAGGTGGAAGTGGATCTTGATCTTTCCCTAATTTTGGAACCTCAACATTTTTGTTCTCCATATTTTAATAGGCACAACTAAAAGGCACCTCAGGTAAACAATGGAGATGGATGGATACTAGTATACTTATGGATGGACGAGCGACTGCCGACACAGAGGTAGCTACAGCCGTGGACTACCGTACTGTGTCTGCTGCTAATATAGACTGGATGATAAGGAGATGAAATCAATATATATATATATATATATATATATAATATCACTAGTACTGCAGCCGGACAGGTATATATATTTATTATGTAATGACTGATGACGGACCTGCTGGACACTGTCAGCTCAGCAGCACCGCAGACTGCTACAGTAAGCTACTATAGTAGTATGTATAAAGAAGAAAGAAAAAAAAAAAACCACGGGTAGGTGGTATACAATTATGAATGGACGAGCGACTGCCGACACAGAGGTAGCTACAGCCGTGGACTACCATACTGTGTCTGCTGCTAATATAGACTGGATGATAATGAGATGAAATCAATATATATTATATCACACTAGTACTGCAGCCGGACAGGTAGATATATTTATTATGTAATGACTGATTACGGACCTGCTGGACACTGTCAGCTCAGCAGCACCGCAGACTGCTACAGTAAGCTACTATAGTAGTATGTATAAAGAAGAAAGAAAAAAAAAAAACCACGGGTAGGTGGTATACAATTATGGATGGACGAGCGACTGCCGACACAGAGGTAGCTACAGCCGTGGACTACCGTACTGTGTCTGCTGCTAATATAGACTGGATGATAAGGAGATGAAATTAATATATATATATATATATATATATATATAATATCACTAGTACTGCAGCCGGACAGGTATATATATTTATTATGTAATGACTGATGACGGACCTGCTGGACACTGTCAGCTCAGCAGCACCGCAGACTGCTACAGTAAGCTACTATAGTAGTATGTATAAAGAAGAAAGAAAAAAAAAAAACATGGGTAGGTGGTATATAATTATGGATGGACGAGCGACTGCCGACACAGAGGTAGCTACAGCCGTGGACTACCGTACTGTGTCTGCTGCTAATATAGACTGGATGATAATGAGATGAAATCAATATATATATATATAATATCACTAGTACTGCAGCCGGACAGGTATATATATTTATTATGTAATGACTGATGACGGACCTGCTGGACACAGTCAGCTCAGCAGCACCGCAGACTGCTACAGTAAGCTACTATAGTAGTATGTATAAAGAAGAAAGAAAAAAAAAAACCACGGGTAGGTGGTATACAATATTATATATATATTATATACAATTATATATATATATATATTAAACTGGAGGTGACTGGTGGTCAGGTCACTGGTCACACTATCAGCAACTTGCAAGTAGTACTCCTAAGCAGACAATCACAATATATATTATACTGGTGGTCAGTGTGGTCACAATGGCAGTGTGGCACTCTGGCAGCAAAAGTGTGCACTGTACGTTATATGTACTCCTGAGTCCTGCTCTCAGACTCTAACTGCTCCCCACTGTCAGTGTCTCCCCCACAAGTCAGATAATATACAGTCACACTATCTATCACTTCAGCAAGTAACTAGTACTCCTCCTAATGCTCCCCAAAATTACTACTGTGTCTCTCTCTACTGTCTCACTCTCTTCTCTATAAACGGAGAGGACGCCAGCCACGTCCTCTCCCTATGAATCTCAATGCACGTGTGAAAATGGCGGCGACGCGCGGCTCCTTATATAGAATCCGAGTCTCGCGATAGAATCCGAGCCTCGCGAGAATCCGACAGCGGGATGATGACGTTCGGGCGTGCTCGGGTTAACCGAGCAAGGCGGGAAGATCCGAGTCGCTCGGCCCCGTGTAAAAAAACATGAAGTTCGGGCGGGTTCGGATTCCGAGGAACCGAACCCGCTCATCCCTAGTTTCCAGTCTACCTGAGTTCAGAGCTTGTTCCTGCCAGTTCCTGAGCTCCTGTCTAGCAGTGTCTGTCGAGCTGCTTCCTGTGTTGATTCCTGTGTCAGTCCCTGTGTCTGATCCCGTGTCCTGCCGTGAAGTGTTCCTGTCCAGAAGTCCTGTGGCTTTGCCTATGCCTGATCGAGTTTCTGGCTTCTTGGTGTCCACCGGTCTGTCGTTTGGGATTCTGCCTGTCCTCCAGTTCTGAGAGTCTGTGTCGGCAGCGTTGGGGGTTCCTGTCCGTTTGCCAGTATTTGTACCGGTTCCGTGAGTAGCGGCTCTGCCGCGTCCGTCGGCCTAGGCCACTGTATTCCTTGGTTATATCTGTCACTGGTGTTTTGCAGAGGGTTCTGCTTATGCTGTCACCGCCGATACACAAAAGTATTGTGTCGGCGTGTGGACAGCATTTCCTTTGTTGTTCTTTTCCTTTGGCGGCAAGCCGCACATACATTTAGTTTTAGGCTAGTCAGTAGCACCTGGCTTTGGTTGTTTCAGTTAGAGGGCCCCTTGTTATTACCCTGTCTCAGTTCACTCTTTGTCTCTCCTTAAGACCTGAGGGGGCATCGGAGTTGGGCAGACTTAATCTGCCCTTCAAACGCGGCTGCCATGGGCCCAAGAAACCATAGTCTCGCAAGAGTGAATTGACAGCACGGGTAAAACAACGGAGGTAGGGTGCCAGGGGCTATTCCCATTCCGTTTCCCTTTCCCAGCATTACGTCCTGGTGCTCTGGACTCTCTTTATAACATCTCCCTTGTTCTGAGCACCAGGAACCTAACAGTAAGCCTATATAGTACTGCCAATTGTGACTTGTCACTGAGTAATATTATGTGAATAAATCCTATTCACCGGGTGTTTCTCCTCTCTGAAGGAGAAAATAAATAGACAGATGGTTATTTTCAGGGAGCGATCTATTACTATCTTGTGGAGGTGAGTTCTGAGTAATTGTTTTATAAAGTAAGGTGAATACCTTATATGGGAGTTGAGTATGGGATTGAATTTTTAAAAACCTGTTTTAGAGTGCACCCAGTAATGTCCGTGTTCATATGAATACATTTAAAACAATTTAATATTAATAAGACACATTAAAACAATTCACAGATACTGTACATACAGCTTTTTCTTATGGTTATAATAAACACTCTTAGGTGGCAATATTCAATCAGTTTGGTCAGTTCCTAAACAATTTAATTTAAACGGCAATGATAAAGTTTTCACTTCGGTGCTGTGAGTGGTTAGTTAGTACATCTCTTTGCTACCTATTCCTGCATTGCCTCATTAAAAAGGCGAAGCAGGAAACATTATACTCAAACAATATGTCACATAGGCGGGTGATTTTTTTACGCATTTCACAGCCACAGGGATGGGGCTGTTTCTTCAGAAGTCTGATAAAATAACTTAAAAAGCTGGAATATCAGAAGAGGTGTTAATGTGGAGAGAACTTTTTTCCTCAATTAAACTGAATAGCCACACACTGAACTTCCAGCTCCCAGCTTCCATTTACTCTCTTCAGCAACCGCATTCATCCCCACCCTGAGCCATCGGCCAAGACCTGGGTTAATCAATGGGACTTCTGGTGGCTTCATGACCAGCAGCTACAGCCGTATTAACCACTTAACTGACAATTTATTTCGCCAAAAACCGCTCTGAAATTGTCAGTTTTTTTTTTATGAATGAATTAGGTGAAGAACATGAATTTAACCCTATCCCAAATGATTTTAGTTAAAAAAAAATAAAAAATAAATCATATTTTTTCAAACATTGAAACATCAGGAACATTGCGACCATCGGAACATCAGAAACATTGCATTTTGAAAACCGGGACAGCCTCCAGGTATACAGGGGGGTCTTGGGGTGGCTTGGGAGGGTTAATTTACACTCCCCAGTGGCTGCCATTGTCTGCAGCCACTGGAGGGGGGATCCTGGCATGCTGACCGATCAGCAGGTATCGGCAGCACGGCAATCAGTAGGGGAGAGAGCAGGGAGGCAGAGGGACCTTCCGGTCCATCTGACTGCAGCAGCGGAGGGAAGTTTCCTTTCCCTGCCGCTGCTAACACTCTATTCGACTGGTCACATCCTGTGCGACCAGGTCAGATAAAGCACTTGCAGGCTTGGTCACATCTGATGCATCCATGCCAGGCAAGTGGTTAAACAGATACCAAGTTTCTGGTGCTCATCTCCCTGTTTGAAAAAGGACACTGTTACACTCCGGCCGGCGCGGCCCAATAAACAGCTGATACACCGATGAGATCTCCGGCGGTCTCTTGAGTGAACAGCGGGTAAGCTAATATTATTCATCCCCTGCATACCACATATATGGAGAAATCCCTCACTATACTGGATAATAACAACAACTTGCACTGCATATATATGCTGCTGCTAACAGAATAAGGAGTGGAATCACTTTCAATTATTGTGCTTTTAATATGGTACTTGGAGTTATCTGATAAAATAACTTAAAAAGCTGGAATATCGGTAGAGGTGTTAATGTGGAGAGAGCTTTTTTCCTCAATTATACTGTTTTTTAGAAACTTGCTGGTCTGTGACTTTCCATTCATGATCAAGAGACCTTCACAATTGTTACCAAATATAACAACTGTTTCATTTGTCTACTTTGTAACAAGGACTGTTTCTCGAGAAATAAACATTATATCAAATTGATGGCTCTTGGAATAAAACAATAACCAGTTAAGAGGAATAAGTTCCATTTTAAAACCATTGTGGTCTATTTTGCAGCTGTCATTTAAATTTTCTGTTTTTGTTTTATATATGTAAAGTCTGTTTTTATATTGTGTATTACACTTTTATTGAGTTAATTAATATAGTTGCAGACCGCGCTCCTTCTCTCTATTCATATTTGTAAAATCATTTTTTTTAAGTACAGCTCCTCAAACACAGTAGCTGCAGTCATTGACAATATTTATGTATTGTCACTGGCTGCAGCTAATAGTGACAATGTAATATTTGCCTGCATTATTCAACCAGCACAATAGCGCCCACACTCTATTTCTTTTGAGTTTTCTGAAACACAATGATAGCTGTGCTGGTAGAGAAAGAAATGAGTAATTGCAAACATTGTATAAATACGTTCTTGCTGCTATGATAGTCAGAATATTGATGGTTTTAACAACACAGGGGTTATGGGGCAGATTAAGATATTCTTATTATCGCTTATTACTAATCTTAAATATTGCTCCAATCATGCAGCTCCTGTCATTTTTCAAACACTGCATAAGCACCGTTTACGATTAGTAATGAGTGATAACCAGAACACTCTTGTTGTTAAATCTGCTCCTGTATCCCTAGCTCAGAGGTTCTCAAATGCGATCCTCAGGCACTCCTACGGTCCAGGTTTATCTATGCTTGGCCACAGGTGACTTAATTATCACCTCAGTCAATATGATTTAACCATTTGTGCTGAGCCGTGGATATAATGTAGTGTACCTAAAACCTAGAACATTGGCGTGCCTTGAGGACTGTGTTTTAGAAACCTCAGTTGTATTGTGCATGCTCAAACACCAGTTCTTTAATTTATTACTTCCATTTGTGGTTTATAAATAAGTTTAATTTAAGAATAATTTAACACAGGAATAGACTATGAACCTCTAGTAACACATGTACATAATTTCAATTATTATAGACAATGTATACAGAGATAATTATGGGGTTGCATCTGGTGTTTATTAAATATATGATGATCAAATCACTATTGTAAAAGGTATTCGTAATATGTACATATTTATTTATTTTATATTTATTTATTTAGAATCTTTGTGTCCGCTAACCTGTTGTCATCAAGGTCTTCTTTGGTGATAACACTTGTTCTATATCTCCCACATTACAGATGACAGTATTATCAAAGTTGTGCTGGTATAATTACTAACGTTGACAATGACAATCAAAACATGTAAAAAGCTATAGAATCTACAGTATTTGCAGCTACACTATCAGCAAGCATCTGTTCCATCCAACAGACAGAAAACATAGTATTTGTAAAACAAGCAAACTCTATACTTTATACTGTATACAGTATGTGGAATTCCCAAACTCTGTCCTCAAGGCAGACTAACAGTGCGGATTTTAGTGATATCCAGGCTTCAGCCCAGGTGGTTAAAATAAAATAACTGAGGTACTAATTCTGATTAAGGGGAAAATTCAGAGTTGATCACAGCAGCAAATGCGTTAGCAGTTGGGCAAAACCATGTGCACTGTAGGGGGGGGGGGGGGCAGATATAACATTTGCAGAGAGAGTTAGATTTGGGTGGGTTATTTTGTTTCTGTGCAGGGTAAATACTGCCCGCTTTATTTTTACACTGCAATGCAGATTTCAGTTTCAACACACTCCACCCAAATCTAAATCTCTCTGCACATGTTATATCTGCCCCCCCTGCAGTGCACATGGTTTTGCCCAACTGCTAACAAATTTGCTGCTGCGATCAACTCTGAATTAGGCCCTAAGTCACTTCTGCTCAAGCTAAAATGTGGACTGCTGGTTTGCCTTGAGGACTGAGGTTGTGAATGCCTGCTCTCTTTATTGCTAATTCTCCCATTGTAAAAATCCACAGGTACTGTATTACGGAAAACATGAACAGTCAGGGGTCCTGAGGACAGAGTTTGAGAAACAGTGCTCACTATGATTATCCATTTAAATATATGCTTTAAATTAACAAAGACTAGTAATTAGTTGCTATTAACTAGTTGCTATTAGTAATTAAAATCAAAAGAAGAGACAATATAACCTATTATATTTGCCAAGTGTCATTTTAAGTAAACTTGATTATAGAATTAAAGGCATTGCTTATTTCCATATAATACCTACCAATGTGTGCTATGATCAAATCTGTTTTACCTGCTTTATCAAGTGCTGAGATGTGCTGGCTTGGTCACAGTGTATAAACAGTAACTGTGGGTTCCACCCTTATATCATGAGATGAGAAATGTTTTGTCCCTGAGGGACTCTAAAATAAAACTTGAGAAAAGTTTCTATTTTAACTTGGAGAAAGAAAGTTTTCCCAACTGTAAATGATTTTTTTTTTCAGTTCAATTTTTTTTATTGTTTTTCCATCATATAAAGAAAAAAGAAAATCCAAAAAAGAAAAAATGTACATAACAGTAGATTATCCAGAGAAGAATTTGACATTTTCGTGGTCTAACAATATTGCATTCCAAGATGAGGCAGAATTCAATATATACATCAACACATCTATAAATACATCATTCATATAGATCCCACATTTTTGTCTTCCATACGCTCCACCTAGCAAGCTCATATTAAAAGATTTCTCATTTGAGTATTCTTTCCATAATCTCAATTATTCTTGAGAGGATAGAAGCATATGATTGAACAGTATCATATGTCTCCATTTGGTAATTATATTGGATCTTATTAATCAGTTTTGATAACATAGGTGGAGTGGCAGACTTCCATTGTTGTGCTTAAGCTGCATGGGCTGCTACTAGTATCTGACCTACTATACAGTATAAAGATGAGATTTAGGAATATCTGAAGAGTGCAAATTCAAAATAACAAGAGTCTGTGAAGGTTCTATTGTCATTTGTACCACTTCAGACAGTAAGTCAAAGATATCTTTCCAGTAGATATGAAGTACCGGGCATTCCCAGAAAATATGTATCAGAGTACGTCATTCCCACATTGCCTCCAGCAGTTTTTGGAAATGGATGGCCACATTTTATGAAGCTTAGATGGAGTCAAATATAATCTATGGAGCAATTTGTAGTGTGTTTCTATATGGTTGGCATATTTAGATATACGAGAAAAAGTTTTATAGATGGATTCCCATTGTGCCACTGAAAGCGTACATTTTAGGTCTATTTCCCATATATTTTGAGCAGTTGTTTTCGTATCTGGTTTATCTTGTCTATCATAATACCAAAAATAAGAATTTACTTACCGATAATTCTATTTCTCGTAGTCCGTAGTGGATGCTGGGGACTCCGTCAGGACCATGGGGAATAGCGGCTCCGCAGGAGACAGGGCACAAAAGCAAGCTTTTAGGATCACATGGTGTGTACTGGCTCCTCCCCCTATAACCCTCCTCCAAGCCTCAGTTAGGTACTGTGCCCGGACGAGCGTACACAATAAGGAAGGATCTTGAATCCCGGGTAAGACTCATACCAGCCACACCAATCACACCGTACAACTTGTGATCTGAACCCAGTTAACAGTATGATAACAAAGAAGTAGCCTCTTAAAAAAGATGGCTCACAACAATAATAACCCGATTTTTGTAACAATAACTATGTACAAGTAATGCAGACAATCCGCACTTGGGATGGGCGCCCAGCATCCACTACGGACTACGAGAAATAGAATTATCGGTAAGTAAATTCTTATTTTCTCTAACGTCCTAGTGGATGCTGGGGACTCCGTCAGGACCATGGGGATTATACCAAAGCTCCCAAACGGGCGGGAGAGTGCGGATGACTCTGCAGCACCGAATGAGAGAACTCCAAGTCCTCTTTAGCCAGAGTATCAAATTTGTAAAATTTTACAAACGTGTTCTCCCCTGACCACGTAGCTGCTCGGCAAAGTTGTAATGCCGAGACCCCTCGGGCAGCCGCCCAAGATGAACCCACCTTCCTTGTGGAGTGGGCTTTTACAGTTTTAGGCTGTGGCAGGCCTGCCACAGAATGTGCAAGTTGAATTGTGCTACAGATCCAACGAGCAATCGTCTGCTTAGACGCAGGAGCACCCATCTTGTTGGGTGCATACAAGATAAACAACGAGTCAGATTTTCTGACTCCAGCTGTCCTTGAAATATATATTTTCAATGCTCTGACAACGTCCAGTAACTTGGAGTCCTCCAAGTCGCTAGTAGCCGCAGGCACCACAATAGGCTGGTTCAAGTGAAAAGCCGAAACCACCTTAGGGAGAAAATGAGGACGTGTCCGCAGTTCTGCCCTGTCCGAATGGAAAATCAGATATGGGCTTTTGTACGATAAAGCCGCCAACTCTGAAACTCTCCTGGCTGAAGCCAGGGCCAATAGCATGGTTACTTTCCATGTAAGATACTTCAAATCTACCGATTTGAGAGGCTCAAACCAATGAGATTTGAGAAATTCCAAAACTACGTTTAGATCCCACGGTGCCACTGGAGGCACAATTGGGGGTTGTATATGTAGTACACCCTTGACAAAAGTTTGTACTTCAGGCACTGAAGCCAATTCTTTCTGGAAGAAGATTGATAAGGCCGAAATTTGAACTTTAATAGACCCCAATTTGAGGCCCATAGACAATCCTGCCTGCAGGAAATGTAGGAATCGACCCAATTGAAATTCTTCCGTTGGGGCCTTCTTGGCCTCACACCACGCAACATATTTTCTCCAAATGCGGTGATAATGTTGTGCGGTCACTTCCTTCCTAGCTTTAATCAAGGTAGGAATAACTTCCTCTGGAATGCCCCTTTCCCTTAGAATCCGGCGTTCAACCGCCATGCCGCCAAACGCAGTCGCGGCAAGTCTTGGAACATACAAGGTCCCTGCTGAAGCAGATCCCTTCTTAGAGGTAGAGGCCACGGATCTTCCGTGAGCATCTCTTGAAGTTCCGGATACCAAGTTCTTCTTGGCCAATCCGGAGCCACTAGTATTGTTCTTACTCCCCTTTTCCGTATAATTCTCAGTACCTTTGGTATGAGAGGCAGAGGAGGAAACACATACACTGACTGGTACACCCACGGTGTTACCAGAGCGTCCACAGCTATTGTCTGAGGGTCTCTTGACCTGGCGCAATATCTGTCCAGTTTTTTGTTGAGGCGAGACGCCATCATGTCCACCTTTGGTTTTTCCCAATGGTTCACAATCATGTGGAAAACTTCCGGATGAAGTCCCCACTCTCCCGGGTGAAGGTCGTGTCTGCTGAGGAAGTCTGCTTCCCAGTTGTCCACTCCCGGGATGAACACTGCTGACAGTGCTATGACATGATTTTCCGCCCAGCGAAGAATCCTTGCAGCTTCTGTCATTGCTCTTCTGCTTCTCGTGCCGCCTTGTCTGTTTACGTGGGCGACTGCCGTGATGTTGTCCGACTGGATCAACACTGGCTGACCCTGAAGCAGCGGTTTCGCCAAGCTTAGAGCATTGTAGATCGCTCTTAGCTCTAGTATATTTATGTGAAGAGACGTCTCCAGGTTTGACCATACACCCTGGAAGTTTCTTCCCTGTGTGACTGCTCCCCAGCCCCGTAGGCTGGCATCCGTAGTCACCAGGACCCAGTCCTGTATGCCGAACCTGCGGCCCTCTAACAGATGGGCACTCTGCAACCACCACAGGAGAGACAACCTTGTCCTTGGTGACAGTGTTATCCGCTGATGCATGTGCAGATGCGATCCGGACCATTTGTCCAGCAGATCCCACTGAAATATTCGTGCATGGAATCTGCCGAATGGAATTGCTTCGTAAGAAGCCACCATCTTTCCTAGGACTCTTGTGCATTGATGTACTGACACATTTCCTGGTTTTAGGAGGTTCCTGACAAGTTCGGATAACTCCCTTGCTTTCTCCTCCGGGAGAAACACCTTTTTCTGAACCGTGTCCAGAATCATTCCCAGGAACAGCAGACGTGTTGTCGGGGACAATTGAGATTTTGGAAGATTCAGAATCCACCCGTGTTGTTGAAGCACTACTTGGGTTAGTGCTACACCGACTTCCAGCTGTTCTCTGGACTTTGCCCTTATCAGGAGATCGTCCAAGTAAGGGATAATTAATACGCCTTTTCTTCGTAGAAGAACCATCATTTCGGTCATTACCTTGGTAAAGACCCGAGGTGCCGTGGACAAACCAAACGGCAGCGTTTGAAACTGATAATGACAGTCTTGTATCACGAACCTGAGATACCCTTGGTGTGAGGGGTAAATTGGGACATGCAGATAAGCATCTTTTATGTCCAGGGACACCATGAAGTCCCCTTCTTCCAGATTCGCTATCACTGCTCTTAGTGACTCCATCTTGAACTTGAATTTCTGTATGTACAGGTTCAAGGATTTCAGATTTAGAATAGGTCTTACCGAACCGTCCGGCTTCGGTACCACAAATAGTGTGGAATAATACCCCTTTCCCTGTTGTAGGAGGGGTACCTTGACTATCACCTGCTGAGAATACAGCTTGTGAATGGCTTCCAATACCGTCGCCCTTTCTGAGGGAGACGTTGGTAAAGCAGACTTTAGGAAACGGCGAGGGGGAGATCTTTCGAATTCCAACATGTAACCCTGAGATACTATCTGCAGGATCCACGGGTCCACCTGTGAGCGAGCCCACTGATTGCTGAAAATCTTTAGTCGACCCCCCACCGCTCCTGAGTCCGCTTGTAAAGCCCCAGCGTCATGCTGATGGCTTTGTAGAACCCGGGGCGGGCTTCTGGTCCTGGGCAGGGGCTGCTTGCTGCCCTCTCTTACCCTTTCCTCTGCCTCGTGGCAGATAAGACTGTCCTTTTGCCCGCTTGTTTTTATAGGAGCGAAAGGACTGCGGCTGAAAAGACGGTGTCTTTTTCTGTTGGGAGGGGGTCTGAGGTAAAAAAGTGGATTTGCCGGCAGTTGCCGTGGCCACCAGATCCGATAGACCAACCCCAAATAATTCCTCTCCTTTATATGGCAATACTTCCATATGCCTTTTGGAATCCGCATCACCTGACCACTGTCGCGTCCATAAACTTCTTCTGGCAGATATGGACATCGCACTTACTCTCGATGCCAGAGTGCAAACATCCCTCTGAGCATCTCGCATATAAAGAAACGCATCCTTTAATTGCTCTAGAGTCAATAAAATACTGTCCCTATCCAGGGTATCAATATTTTCAGTCAGGGAATCCAACCACACTACCCCAGCACTGCACATCCAGGCTGAGGCTATTGCTGGTCGGAGTATAACACCAGTATGCGTGTATATACTCTTCAGGGTAGTTTCCAGCCTCCTATCTGCTGGATCCTTGAGGGCGGCCGTATCTGGAGACGGCAACGCCACTTGTTTTGATAAACGTGTGAGCGCTTTATCCACCCTAGGGGGTGTTTCCCAGCGCGCCCTAACCTCTGGTGGGAAAGGGTATAATGCCAATAACTTCTTAGAAATTAGCAGTTTTCTATCTGGGTTAACCCACGCTTCATCACACACGTCATTCAATTCCTCTGAGTCTGGAAAAGCTACAGGTAGTTTTTTCACCCCCCACATAATACCCCTTTTTGAGGTACCTGCAGTATCAGAGATCTGCAAAGCCTCCTTCATTGCCGTGATCATATAACGTGTGGCCCTATTGGAAAATACGTTTGTTTCTTCACCGTCGACACTAGATTCATCTGTGTCGGTACCTGTGTCGACTGACTGAGGTAAGGGACGTTTTACAGCCCCTGACGGTGTCTGAGACGCCTGAGCAGGTACTAACTGGTTTTCCGGCCGTCTCATTTCGTCAACTGACTTTTGTAATGTACTAACATTATCACGTAATTCCATAATTAAAGCCATCCATTCCGGTGTCGACTCCCTAGGGGGTGACATCACCATTACCGGCAATTGCTCCGCCTCCACACCAACATCGTCCTCATACATGTCGACACACACGTACCGACACACAGCAGACACACAGGGAATGCTCTTATCGAAGACAGGACCCCACTAGCCCTTTGGGGAGACAGAGGGAGAGTTTGCCAGCACACACCAAAAGCGCTATAAAATGTATATAAACAACCCTAAAAGGTGTTGTTTTTGTTATATGCGCTTTAAATATATAAATATCGCCAAAATATGCCCCCCTTCTCTTTGTTACCCTGTTTCTGTAGTGCAGTGCAGGGGAGAGTCCTGGGAGCCTTCCTCACAGCGGAGCTGAGCAGGAAAATGGCGCTGTGTGCTGAGGAGAATAAGCCCCGCCCCCTTTTCGGCGGGCTTTTCTCCCGGGTTTTGAGATATCTGGCCTGGGTTAAATACATACATATAGCCTCAATGGCTATATGTGATGTATTCTTTGCCATCAAAGGTATTAAATATTGCTGCCCAGGGCGCCCCCAGCAGCGCCCTGCACCCTCCGTGACCGTTCAGTGTGAAGTGTGTAGCAACAATGGTGCACAGCTGCAGTGCTGTGCGCTACCTTCATGAAGGCTGAAGAGCCTTCTGCCGCCTGTTTCCGGACCCTCGATCTTCAGCATCTGTAAGGGGGATCGGCGGCGCGGCTCCGGGACGAACCCCAGGGTGACCTGTGTTCCGACTCCCTCTGAAGCTATGTCCAGTAGCCTAAGACTCCAATCCATCCTGCACGCAGGTGAGTTGAAAATCTCTCCCCTAAGTCCCTCGTTGCAGTGAGCCTGTTGCCAGCAGGACTCACTGAAAATAATAAACCTAAAAACTTTTTCTAAGCAGCTCTTTATGAGAGCCACCTAGATTGCACCCTGCTCGGACGGGCACAAAAACCTAACAGAGGCTTGGAGGAGGGTCATAGGGGGAGGAGCCAGTACACACCATGTGATCCTAAAAGCTTGCTTTTGTGCCCTGTCTCCTGCGGAGCCGCTATTCCCCATGGTCCTGACGGAGTCCCCAGCATCCACTAGGACGTTAGAGAAATGTAATATCTCCCTTTGATGATTGCTGATATAGTTTATCTACAAGTATTTCTGGGAGCATAGATAATATGATGCCATCCTTAGTCATGCCACAAAGTCAAAATGATAATTGAAGGTATGCATAATATGTCTTACTTTCTAAACCATATTATGTTTGGAGCTGTAAAAATGGAATTAGGGTCGAACCTAGAATTATATCGTTAAGTTTAGTAATTCCTTGTGAAATCCAACTATCAAGAGAAAGGAAAGGTATCAAAAAGCTCAGTGCTTTGATAGACAAGTTTTTAGATGGAAGTCTCTATTCTGCCCAAGATATTATATGGCGGTCCCAGACCTTCATTACATATATAACTTTTTGTAAATTATTTTTAATATGGGGTCGCAATTTTCCTGGAGTCCCTAACAACTCCATTAATATTTATTCTCCTAAAACAGTTTGTTCGAGGTCCACCCATGGTTTAGTTCCTGGGGGTCATGACCAGTTTCGAATTTGTGCTAAAAGGCAAGCAGCCTGATATTTACCAAGATCTGGCACCTTAAGCCCTCCATGTCACCTTGAAGTATCATAGCGTGTAGTGCCAGTTTTGGTTGCTTCTGTTTCCAAATATAGTTCACCATTAATTTTGTAAACTTAACCAAATACTGTTTGGGACATAAGTAAGGAATAGTTCTAAATACTGTAAATACATCAGCTTGGGGAGTAAAGACATTTTTTAGGCAGCTATTCTCCCTAACCATGATATATCATACGTTCCCCATGTTTTAACAAATGTCATCATACTGTATATGTAAACATCGGGGGCATATTAGTCTCAAAAATATTCTCAATATTAACCAGAAATTTTAACACCTAAATATGTAATAAATGAAGATTTCTATGTGTAATGAAATGAGTGTTTAAGGGCCTATAATACTGAATGAGAAGGATTAAAGGGTAAGGCCTCAGATTTTGCTGTATTAATATTATAATATGAAACTCTACGGAAGGCATCTATTATATTACTAAGAGCTTGTAGGGAAGACATATGTTTGGTAATGAATAACAGTACATAATCTGCAAACAAACATATTTTATGTACTGCTTTTTTAGTAAAAAAAAATCCAGGGAAATCCTCTGTCTGCTTAATCTTCTGTGCAAAGGTTCCATAGGCAATATAAATATCGGAATGACATGCCTGTCTTGTTCCATTGTAAATTAAAAATTTAGCAAATACTGCAATAAACCATTGCTTAAGACTCGAGCTATAGGAGAACCATATAGAGCCATAATAGATTTCATAATCCTTCCTGAAAACCCTAATTGTGACAAAGTAGAATACATGTATTCTCAAATAAGTCTATCAAAAGCCTTTTCGGAATCTAATGATAATAATATACAGTAAACTCTTCCTGTGTATTATTATATTAAATGCCCTTCTTAGATTATCCGAGGCTTGCCTATCTAAAACAAAACCAACTTGATTGGCATGTACAATTTGTGTTAAAATTGGAGCTAGTCTGGGGGGCGTGGCCTAGCTGGATATGGAGTAGGACGTGATCTCTTAGCTCCCCAGCCTACATACTCCTGTAAAGTATCCTGCTACTCTGAGTGAATGCCCAATGGGCCCTGCACAGCTGTCTGAAGGGCTCCTGAGCACTCTGGGACATGCTGCAGGGTGATTCTATGCCCTAATCCCTGGCTAGGGGCATTTACAGGTGCTGTGCTGTTCTGGCCTGGACCGGCCTGCATGTGGCCAGTGCCATCTTGAATATCTCCTGCCTGGGTTCGTGGCCCTGATTATACCCCCAACCGGCCTGTTTTACCCTGTTGGTGCCTGGAAGATGGACCGTGGGATCCCGCCGCTGTGAGCGCCTGACAACCTATCCCCCCTCCTGTGCTGGATTTTCCTGCTGTGGAGCCGCTGCCTGTGAGTCTCCGCTGGGCACCATATTGTGATTGGCGGAGGTCGCGGCCTCTGACCACTCTATGCTTCTGGCTGGCTGTATTGAGAGCCCTGTCCACACCTGGAGAGTGGCCCGCGGCACCTAGTGCCTTGTGCGAGCTATGTCCTGATTCCCCTCTGGTGCCGGAGGCGCTGGTTATAGGAGGCTGTCGGATGCCATCTTGTGATTGGTGGTAAGCGCGGTTTTGCTCCCACCTGAACTCCTCCTGCTGCCTGGTCTGCCTGACCTATCTGGATGGTTTTCCAGCTTCTCCTTCACTGCCTAGGGGCGAAGTGACCTGTGCCTGGATCGCTGTGGGGTTCTATTGTGTGGGGGATCATCATTATTATATTAACCCCTGATACCTGCAAGGGAGAGCAATTTATATGGCCCTGCTGCAGCTCACCGATCTTTAATATTAACAGTGTCTGAGAGTTGTGCGGTTGTGCGGGCTGGTGGTCCCTCTCCTGCATCTACCCCGCCCCCCTCTCCACTGTGCTCCTGTGCTGCATATCTCACCATTGGCACTTAACGCAGCCCATCTACTGCGGTGCATATTTCTGAATTGGCAATGATATACCTGTGCCTTCCTTTTCTGCATTTCTATATTTCTACTTGTCCTGAGATTTATAACATCATTTTCATTCAACTGACCCTGTTCTATAAACCTGATGGTCCGAAAACATTGTTCCTCTGCTGCGGCCTGTTTAGCACAATTTGCTCACGTAGAACGCACTCTTTTTTCTCCTGTATCTTCTGCATCGTCACTGGCCCACTCCTCTCCCCCCTTATCCAGCATGGCGGAGGCTGCTGAGGTTACTATGTCTCAATTTTTTGCAAGCCATTACAAATTCTGAGAAGCGGATAGAGTGGCGGAAGTTCATATTGACATTTCACTTATACGCCAAGATATGCAGAAACTCCGGGAAAGATTTGGGGAGACAGAGAACCGCATTTCTTCATTAGAAGACTCCTATACACCTGTCCCCGCCCATCTCACTTCCCTGGAAATGGAGATGTCTGCATGCAAGCTTAAATTGATGGATATCGAGGGGTGTCTCAGATGGAATAATGTTCGTTTTGTGGGCCTACCAGAAAAGACGGAGGGTTCTCAACCAGAATAATTTCTGGAATCCTGGCTGTTATCCACATTCGGAAAGGATTCGTTTACCCCACAGTTTGCTATTGAAAGGGCCCACCGTGTTCCTACTCGCCCCCTTCCCCTGGGTGCACCGCCTAGGACCTTCATCACTAAGATTCTTCACTAGAAGGACAGGGATGCTATCCTACCACTTGCTAGGATTAAAGGCCCTCTGGAGCATGGAGGTCAGAAGGTGGCTGTGTTTCAGGACTTTTCGGCTGAGGTCCAGAAGTCCCGTGCGCAGTTTACGCAGGTTAAGCAGTGGCTTCGTGCTCTTCAACTACAATATTCTATGTTATATCCTGCTCGTCTTCGGGTAGTGTCTGGCAACTGCACATATTTCTTTGATACACCCAGGGACGCATCTGTCTGGATTGATCTACAACCTCAACCTCGTGCTGCCCTGCCCTGAGAGAATTTTATATGTGTTTTTTTGTTTACATTGCTTTTCTCTTTTTCTAGCTTCTATATTCTGTTATTTGAGTGCCGGGTTTTTATAGGAATGTCTTTTACCAGGGCCGCTGAATCTTTGTTATTGGCATGTTCCTGATGTTAGGCTGGAGACTTCATGTCCTAAAGGTTATGGGGTTTGGTTGCCCCGCAAATAGTTTTTCTTAATTAATTTGACTCTCTCCTAGAGTCAATATAATGTTTGGGGTTAAGTGTACCTATGTTTGGGTTGGTATGCGGGGAGGGGTGGTTGGGTGTTGTTATTTTTCTTACTATTGTTTTGTGTTTCTTTTACATGTGCTTTTATTGTGATGTTTGCTCTGATTGTGCTGTATTATACTTGTTTTATGATTGCGTGGGGGATGGCCGATGTCGCGCTGGGGTACCGATGGCTTGCTGTTGCCATACTTAAGTGTTATACGTCAATATGGTAAATGTTTTTTCATGGAACATTAGAAACCTTAATGATAAGGTTAAGCGTTCCCTAGTCTTAAAATATATTAAGTCACAGAATCCTGGTTTTATCATAAGTGAAACCTCTTGAAATTTCCATGGTGCATTTAGAAGAGACAATTCTTCCTCTGTTATAGTGAGTAAATTCAAGTTAAGAAAGAGTTTATAATATACCTGTTAGGTTGGAACATGTAAGAATCTGAGGGTAAATTATACAAAGAGGCATAATATTTGGCAAAATAATTGGAAATGTCTTGAAGGATATATATCTTTCCACCTTTTTCATTATATATACAGTGTATCCTATTCTTGGCCCTTTGGCCCCTAAGTTTCTTTGCCAACATTTTACCTTATATATTTCCAGGTTATGTAATATTTATGTTTCATTTTAATTGGGGATTTCTTCATTTGATCCATAATAAGTTACTGAAGTTGTGAGCGAATCAACTGAAGCTGTCTCTTTAAGTCTCCAGACGGACAATGTTTACTTTGTTGATCCGAAGTAGCAAGTTTAAAATCTAATTGTCTCTGCTGTACTTGAGACTGCTTCTTAAACCAAGCCCCTTGTTGTATAACTGTTCTCCTTATTATTGATTTAAGGGCACACCAATGTATGGAGACTGATGTCTATTCTGGGGAGTAATCTTCTAGATATTGCAGCATACATTAGATGTTTTTATTACATTCACTACTTCTGGAGACTCCAAAAGATACCCAGGGAATTTCCACAACCTAACAGGGTCTTTTTTCCTGTCAAGAACCAAAGACAATAAAATCGGGACATGGTCTGACCATGTAATCGGTAAAATTTGGATTTTATTTGTATATTGTAGGGATCTTTTATCCAATCATATAAGGTCAATACAGGAATATGTGTTATGCACACTCAAGTAATAGGTATAATCCCTAGTTTCCAGATTCATAATCCTCCATATATTTTATAAATCAAATTCTGCAAAAAACCTATTGAAAATGAAATGCATACTATCGGTCCCATTAGATAACTGGGTATCCGTTCACATGGTCGACCATGTTATGGTCGACAGTCATTAGGTTGACCACTATTGGTCGACATTGACATGGTCGACATGGACACATGGTTGACACATGAAAATGGTCGACACATGAAAGGTCGACATGAGTTTTTTTACTTTTTTTTCTTTTGGGGAACTCTTCCATACTTTACGATCCAAGTGGACTACGATTGGAACGGTAATCTGTGCCGAGCGAAGCGGTAGCGGAGCGAAGGCACCATGCCCGAAGCATGGCGAGCGAAGCGAGCCATGCGAAGGGACGCGGTGCACTAATTGGGGTTCCCAGTCACTTTACGCAAAAAACGACACAAAAAAAAGTTAAAAAACTCATGTTGACATTTTCATGTGTCGACCTTTCACGTGTCGACCATTTTCATGTGTCGACCATGTGTCCATGTCGACCATGTCAATGTTGACCAATAGTGGTCGACCTAATGACTGTCGACCATAACATGGTCGACCATTCATACCGGAACCAGATAACTGTGTATGCGGGGTACCAGACCTATATAATCTTGGGTCAGGAACTATATTAAAATTCCCACATACTATCAAGCAACCCTTTTGTACCTCTTGAATTTTAATGCATACCTCTCCTAAGAAGGGAATTTGTCTTGTATTTGGGGCATATAAGGTTAACTTGGAAATTCTCCAAGACCCCTACGAATATAATATACCTTCCATTTTTGTCTATAATTTTAGTAGAAAGAATAAAAGATAAATTAGCGTGGATTAAGCTATCCGCTCCATTTTTTTTAAGTGGGACATAAGCCATATAACATGATGGGTAGTGATTCTTTTTAAATAAAGTTATATTTAAGGAAGAAAAATGTGTTTCTTGTAATGCCACAACGTCTGCTCTATAATTGTAAAAAGTCTGAAGTGCAAGTCACCTTTTATTTGGTGAATTAAACCCTTTGCTATTTAGTGAAAAAAATTAACCATATTCTGCAATACTTGTTGCTGTACTAAAGTTTTCAAATTTCATATTATCCTTATAATCTACTTTTAAGAAATGTATGTAAGTTTTTTTCAAAAAAGAAAATGATGTAAAGACTGAAGAAGAAAGGAAAATTAAAAATTAAGGAAGATATAAAAAAAAATCCCCAAAACAATCTCCCAAGGTGTATCTGGGAATATTGGCCCTCATTCCGAGTTGTTCGCTTGCTAGCTACTTTTAGCAGAAATGCAAACGCAAAGCCTCCGCCCTCTGGGAGTGTATCTTAGCATAGCAGAATTGCTAACGAAAGATTAACAATTCTGCTATTAAGTATTTCCTTGCAGTTTCTGAGTAGCTCCAGACCTACTCCTAGATTGCGATCTCCTCAGTCCATTTAGTTCCTGGTTTGACGTCACAAACACGCCCAGCGTCCGGCCAGCCACTCCTCCTTTTCTCCAGCCACTCCTGAGTTTTTACCTGGCACGCCTGTGTTTTTTAGCACACTCCCTGAAAACGTCCAGTTTCCGCCCAGAAACTAGAGATGAGCGGGTTCGGTTTCTTTGAATCCGAACCCGCACGAACTTCACTTTTTTTTCCACGGGTCCGAGCGACTCGGATCTTCCCGCCTTGCTCGGTTAACCCGAGCGCGCCCGAACGTCATCATGACGCTGTCGGATTCTCGCGAGGCTCGGATTCTATCGCGAGACTCGGATTCTATATAAGGAGCCGCGCGTCGCCGCCATTTTCACTCGTGCATTGAGATTGATAGGGAGAGGACGTGTCTGGCGTCCTCTCCATTAGAATAGAGATAGATAGATTAGATAGAGAGAGATTGTGCAGAGTCGCAGACAGAGTTAGTTTACCACAGTCAGTGACCAGTGCAGTTGCTAGTTAACTTTTATTTAATATAATATATCCGTTCACTTCTCTCTGCTATATCCGTTCTCTGCCTGAAAAAAAAAACGATACACAGCACAGTCAGTCACACAGTGTGACTCAGTCTGTGTGCACTCAGCTCAGCCCAGTGTGCTGCACAGTCATCAATGTATAAATTAAAAGCTTATAATTAATTGTGGGGGAGACTGGGGAGCACTGCAGGTTGTTAGCAGGAGCCAGGAGTACAATTATATTAATTAACAGTGCACACTTTTGCTGCAGGAGTGGTGACCAGTGCCTGACCACCAGTATAGTATTGTTGTATACTACTAATATCTCTTTAAATATCAACCAGTCTATATTAGCAGCAGACACAGTACAGTGCGGTAGTTCACGGCTGTGGCTACCTCTGTGTCGGCACACGGCAGGCAGTCCGTCCGACCAGAATTGTATTATTTATTATTATATACCTACCACCTAACCGTGGTTTTTTTTTCATTCTTTATACCGTCATAGTGTCATCCTAATTGTTACGAGTATACTACTATCTCTTTATCAACCAGTGTACAGTGCGGTAGTTCACGGCTGTGGCTACCTCTGTGTCGGCACACGGCAGGCAGTCCGTCCGACCAGAATTGTATTATTTATTATTATATACCTACCACCTAACCGTGGTTTTTTTTTCATTCTTTATACCGTCATAGTGTCATCCTAATTGTTACGAGTATACTACTATCTCTTTATCAACCAGTGTACAGTGCGGTAGTTCACGGCTGTGGCTACCTCTGTGTCGGCAGTCGGCAGGCAGTCCGTCCATCCATAATTGTATTATAATATATACCACCTAACCGTGGTTTTTTTTTCATTCTTTATACCGTCATAGTGTCATACTAGTTGTTACGAGTATACTACTATCTCTTTATCAACCAGTGTACAGTGCGGTAGTTCACGGCTGTGGCTACCTCTGTGTCGGCAGTCGGCAGGCAGTCCGTCCATCCATAATTGTATTATAATATATACCACCTAACCGTGGTTTTTTTTTCATTCTTTATACCGTCATAGTCAGTCATACTAGTTGTTACGAGTATACTACTATCTCTTTATCAACCAGTGTACAGTGCGGTAGTTCACGGCTGTGGCTACCTCTGTGTCGGAACTCGGCAGGCAGTCCGTCCATCCATAATTGTATTATTATAATATATACCACCTAACCGTGGTTTTTTTTTCATTCTTTATACCGTCATAGTCAGTCATACTAGTTGTTACGAGTATACTACTATCTCTTTATCAACCAGTGTACAGTGCGGTAGTTCACGGCTGTGGCTACCTCTGTGTCGGAACTCGGCAGGCAGTCCGTCCATCCATAATTGTATTATAATATATACCACCTAACCGTGTTTTTTTTTTCGTTCTTTATACCGTCGTCATACTAGTTGTTACGAGTATACTACTATCTCTTTATCAACCAGTGTACAGTGCGGTAGTTCACGGCTGTGGCTACCTCTGTGTCGGAACTCGGCAGGCAGTCCGTCCATCCATAATTGTATTATAATATATACCACCTAACCGTGGTTTTTTTTTCGTTCTTTATACCGTCGTCATACTAGTTGTTACGAGTATACTACTATCTCTTTATCAATCAGTGTACAGTGCGGTAGTTCACGGCTGTGGCTACCTCTGTGTCGGCACTCGGCAGGCAGTCCGTCCAACCATAATTGTATTATATACCACCTAACCGTGGTTTTTTTTTCATTCTTTATACCGTCGTCATACTAGTTGTTACGAGTATACTACTATCTCTTTATCAACCAGTGTACAGTGCGGTAGTTCACGGCTGTGGCTACCTCTGTGTCGGCACTCGGCAGGCAGTCCGTCCAACCATAATTGTATTATATACCACCTAACCGTGGTTTTTTTTTCATTCTTTATACCGTCGTCATACTAGTTGTTACGAGTATACTACTATCTCTTTATCAACCAGTGTACAGTGCGGTAGTTCACGGCTGTGGCTACCTCTGTGTCGGCACTCGGCAGCCCGTCCATAATTGTATATACCAGTGACCTAACCGTGGTTTTTTTTTCATTCTTTATACATACATACTAGTTACGAGTATACTATCTCTTTATCAACCAGTCTATATATTAGCAGCAGACACAGTACAGTGCGGTAGTTCACGGCTGTGGCTACCTCTGTGTCGGCACTCGGCAGCCCGTCCATAATTGTATATACCACCTAACCGTGGTTTTTTTTTCTTTCTTTATACATACATACTGCAGTGCCACTCCTAGATGGGCCCGGTGTTTGTGTCGGCCACTAGGGTCGCTAATCTTACTCACACAGTCAGCTACCTCATTGCGCCTCTTTTTTTCTTTGCGTCATGTGCTGTTTGGGGAGGGTTTTTTGGAAGGGCCATCCTGCGTGACACTGCAGTGCCACTCCTAGATGGGCCAGGTGTTTGTGTCGGCCACTAGGGTCGCTTATCTTACTCACACAGCTACCTCATTGCGCCTCTTTTTTTCTTCTTTGCGTCATGTGCTGTTTGGGGAGTGTTTTTTGGAAGGGCCATCCTGCGTGACACTGCAGTGCCACTCCAAGATGGGCCAGGTGTTTGTGTCGGCCACTAGGGTCGCTTAGCTTACTCACACAGCTACCTCATTGCGCCTCTTTTTTTCTTCTTTGCGTCATGTGCTGTTTGGGGAGTGTTTTTTGGAAGGGCCATCCTGCGTGACACTGCAGTGCCACTCCTAGATGGGCCAGGTGTTTGTGTCGGCCACTAGGGTCGCTTAGCTTAGTCATTCAGCGACCTCTGTGCAAATTTTAGGACTAAAAATAATATTGTGAGGTGTGAGGTATTCAGAATAGACTGAAAATGAGTGTAAATTATGGTTTTTGAGGTTAATAATACTTTGGGATCAAAATGACCCCCAAATTCTATGATTTAAGCTGTTTTTTAGTGTTTTTTGAAAAAAACACCCGAATCCAAAACACACCCGAATCCGACAAAAATAATTCGGTGAGGTTTTGCCAAAACGCGTTCGAACCCAAAACACGGCCGCGGAACCGAACCCAAAACCAAAACACAAAACCCGAAAAATTTCAGGCGCTCATCTCTACCAGAAACACCCACTTCCTGTCAATCACACTACGATCAGCAGATCGATTAAAAAGCTTTGTTCGCCCGTGAGTACAATAGCATAGTTTTGTGTAAAATTGCTTAGCGCGTGAGCCTGCTGTGCATACGCATGTGCAGAACTGCCGGATTTTAGCCTATTAGCAATTCTGCTAAAAATACCAGCGAGCGAACAACTCGGAATGACAACCTTTGTTCGCCACATAGAAAATTTAAAAATTGTGTGGCAAATCCATTTATCATTAGGAGGGGGGTTTTCTTCCTCCTTGTGCAAAACTTACAGTACATAGAAACAGGAATCATTCCTTCTTATAGTTATTGCAAATCATATAGATCCACCTACTACCGATCTGTATATCCCTCTCCATACAATATATGTATACGGGTAAGTAGGAGACAGTTTTAAATAAATAAAAAGGACAAAAAAGGTTATTTCTAACCCTCTTAAGTACTACAAAAAATAGACACATTGGGGTATATTTACTAAAATTCGTAATTTTCAGAATGAGGTTAAAGTTCAAACACGAATTACATTGAGTGTGTGAAATTGCAACTTTTTGAATTTATTCCGACTAATTTACTAAGGTGTCGTATTTTACATTTTCGTGTTTTCCGATGTCGATGTCATTCGTATTTTTTGGCAGTGTTTTACGGGAGTGAATAGTAAAACACTGCTGACATTAAAACAATGAAACTCGGCCGGATCTGTGAGATCCGTGCAGGGTTTCATTGTGCATCTTTAAAAAAAACAAAAATAGTTTAAAGTCGAAAAAAAATGCGTGGGGTCCCCCCTCCTAAGCAAAACCAGCCTCGGGCTCTTTGAGCCGGTCCTGGTTGAAAAAATATGAGGAAAAAAAATGACTGGGGTTCCCCCATATTTAATCAACCAGCACCGGGCTCTGCGCCAGGTCCTGGTGCAAAAAATACGGGGGACAAAAAGCGTAGGGGTCCCCCGTATTTTTTTAACCAGCACCGGGCTCCACTAGCCAGGTACATAATGCCAGAGCCGGGGGACACTTTTATTGTGGTCCTGGCAGCCCTGGCATTACATCCCCAACTAGTCACCCCTGTCCGGGGTACCCTGGAGGAGTGGGAACCCCTTAAATCAAGGGGTCCCCCCCTCCAGCCACCCAAGGGCCAGGGGTGGAGCCCGAGGCTGTCCCCCCATCCAAGGGCGGCGGATGGGGGGCTGATAGCCAAGTGTAAAAATTCAGAATATTGTTTTTAGTAGCAGTACTACAAGTCCCAGCAAGCCTCCCCCGCAAGCTGGTACTTGAAGAACCACAAGTACCAGCATGCGGTGGAAAACCGGGCCCGCTGGTACCTGTAGTAGTACTACTACTAAAAAAATACCTAACAAAAAACAGGACACACACACCATGACAGTAAAAGTTTATTACATACATGCACACCTCCATACAAACATACTTACCTATGTTCAGATGTCGACTCGCCCACGTCTCGACGTCGATTCCAGGGTCCCTTCAGCCAGTCATGGAGCGCCACTTTGCGGACAGCGGTGAGGTTACTCGCGGTCAACCGCTGACCGCAAAGTTCCCACCATTGGATACAATGGAGCGCATAGGTGCTACATTGTATCTCTGCTGTGCGCAGCCTCACTGACACTACAGGAGCGCACAGCCAATCAGGAGAGTGCCACGACGTGGCGCTCCCTGATTGGCTGAAGGGACCCTCTTTGCCAGGAGTCAGGGGGGGTCCTGGCAGTTGGGGAAAGGGGTCCCATGTGTAAACATGGGACCTCTTTCAGTGCGTGGATCGGGTATGCGGTTTGTTTTTTTGCCAAGTACGTGGATTATTAAAAAAGGACACGACACACTGGATTTAGGTGAGTATAATTTTATTTTCAGGTACCCTGGAATCGACGGCGAGACGTGGGCCGAGTCGACATCTGAACATAGGTAAGTATGTATGTATGTATGGAGGTGTGCATGTATGTAATAAACTTTTACTATCACGGTGTGTGTGTCCTGTTTTTTGTTGGGTATTTTTTTAGTAGTAGTACTACAGGTACCAGTGGGCCCGGTTTTCCACCGCATGCTGGTACTTGTGGTTCTCCAAGTACCAGCTTGCGGGGGAGGCTTGCTGGGACTTGTAGTACTGCTACTAAAAACAATATTCTGAATTTTTACACTTGGCTATCAGCACCCCATCCGCCGCCCTTGGATGGGGGGACCGCCTCGGGCTTCACCCCTGGCCCTTGGGTGGCTGGAGGGGGGACCCCTTGATTTAAGGGGTTCCCACTCCCCCAGGGTACCCCGGCCAGGGGTGACTAGTTGGGGATGTAATGCCAGGGCTGCCAGGACCACAATAAAAGTGTCCCCCGGCTCTGGCATTATGTACCTGGCTAGTGGAGCCCGGTGCTGGTTCACAAAATACGGGGGACCCCTACGCTTTTTGTCCCCCGTATTTTTTGCACTAGGACCAGGCGCAGAGCCCGGTGCTGGTGGATTAAATATGGGGGAACCCCAGTCATTTTTTCCTCATATTTTTTCAACCAGGACCGGCTCAAAGAGCCCGAGGCTGGTTTTGCTTAGGAGGGGTACCCCACACATTTTTTTTTTCTATTTTTTCATCATTTCCCACCCATTCCCACTGATATCCATGCACGGATATCATGGATCCGTGCATGACTATCAGAACACGGTAAAAAAAAGCAGGTCTGTTTTAAAACTGCTTTTTTTTACGATTTGTATTTTTTCACGGCAGTGTTTGGCTATTGCCGGCAGTGTTTGTGAAATACAAATTTTTAGTAAATTACCGGATTCTAGCAAATAGCAGGCATATTTGACCGATGGTGTATTCATTCGTAATTTTTTACTTTGACTTCAACAAAAATACGAATGCCCTCATCACTGCCATTATTTGAGTTTAGTAAATTCCGGAGATGACACTTTGAAGAAAAAACACCATCTCGGTCAAAATCGGGACCTTAGTAAATATACCCCATTGTGTAGCTTTAATTAAACCCTAAATATAGAAATATTCACCATCTATACCAAAAAAGGAAGAAGAAAAAAAAGGACCTAATGAAATAAGCAAAACACATCGTGGACAGGGTAGATAGATTGTTGGGAGGGGCTGGGAAAGACCCGGCGGTCTTGGTGCACATTGGCACCAATGACAAAGTTAGCGGAAGGTGGGATGTCCTTAAGAAAGACTATAGGGATTTAAGAAAGAAACTTAAGGCAAGGACATCTAAGGTAATATTCTCCTAATTATTACCCATGCCACGCGCTAGTCCAGGGAGGCAGAGGGAGATTAGGGAGGTAAATGTGTGGCTTGGGGATTGGTGCAGGAAAGAGGGGTTTGTGTTCCTGGAACACTGGGTGGACTTCTCAGTCAGGTGCCATCTCTTTTGTTGTGATGGATTGCACCTGACTAAGGAGGGGGCAGCGGTGCTGGGGGAAGGATGGTTAGAAGGTTGGAGGAGATTTTAAACTAGGAGCCTAAAGGAAGGGTTTAGCTAGAAACTATGGGCCATGCAGTGAGAATAATGGGGATGGTGGTAGTAAACGAAATGGGGGAGAAGTTGGGGGGTGGGTAAGAGCAGGCGGTAAGGTTACTAACATGGGTACTAAAAGAGATTTTATCAAAGCACTAACCAATGATGATTACAGGTCATCATTGCTACATAAGGTGAAAGATGTCCCTAATGCAAGGGAAAATACTTATCTTAGTTGTATGTATGTAAACGCTAGAAGCATTACTGGTAAAAAGGGTGAACTAGAAATACTTGCAGCAAGCAAATAGTATGATATTATAGGCATTACTAAAACTTGGTGGGACGAATCTCATGATTGGACAGTCAATCTAGAGGGCTATACACTGTTTAGGAGAGACAGATTAAATAAAAAGGGTGGAGGGGTGTGTCTTTACGTAAAGCCGTTTTTAAAACCTGATATACGGGAAGATATTCAGGAGGGGACTGTAGACACTGTCAAGACATTATGGGTAGAAATTGCATGCGGGGAAAAAGGAATAAAATAGTTAGTATTGGGTGTATGCTATAGGCCACCTGGTATTAACTTATCTGATGAGGAATTGTTACTAAAGCAAATTGAAAGAGCAGCAGGAGTAGGAGACATAGTAGTGATGGGAGATTTTATCTATCCAGAGATAAACTGGAAAAACGATTCATGTGATACTGCTAGGGGCAATATGTTTTTAAACACACTTAATGATAACTACTTAGTTCAACTAATTGAGGAACCAACTGGGTACAATGCAATCTTAGACCTGGTATTAACAAACAATGGGGATTTGGTATCAGGTATTATAGTAGGGGAACCCATAGGAAAAAGCGACCACAATATGGTCACATTCAATATCAATTTTCATAAACAGCCCTATACTGGCTCAACTAGGACTCAAAAATTTAACAAAGATAATTTTGAAAAGATGAGGGTATTTTTCAGGCATATAGAATGGGAAGGTTTGTTTTTAGGCAAAAATACTACGGAGAAATGGGAGGTACTAAAATTCCTGCTAGCTAAAAATACACTCAAATTTATTCCTACGAGCAGCAAAAAAAGGAATAAAAATCATAAACCGATGTGGCTTAACAAAAAGATAAAGGAACTTATGGGCAAGAAAAGGAGATCATTTAAAAAATACAAATCTGACGGGGAAGCAGAGTCATTTCAGCACTATAAGGAATGTAACAAAATATGCAAAAAGGAAATTAGAGCGGCTAAAGTAGAAACTGAAAAACCAGTAGCAAAGGAAAGCAAAGCGAATCCCCAAAAATTATTTAAATACATTAATGGCAAGAGATTAAAGAAGGAGAGTACAGGCCCTTTAAAAGACAAGTTGGGAGTCTTAAGCAAAAATGATAATGACATAGCGGACACACTAAAGGAGTTTTTTTCAACAGTATTTACTAGAGAGGACCCAATTCAGGGACTAACACATAATCTCAATAATGAGAATATCCCACTGATAGGTACTTATTTATGCGAGGAAGTAGTCTGTGACCGATTAAAACATTTAAAGATTAATAAGTCACCAGGTCCCGATGGTATTCACCCAAGGGTTCTAATGGAGCTTCACTCTGAACTTGCAAAACCGCTATTTTTGATCTTTAAGGATTCAGTAATATCAGGTATGGTTCCCAAAGACTGGCGTATAGCGGAAGTAGTGCCTATATTCAAAAAGGGAAGTAAAGCTGAATCAGGTAATTATAGACCAGTTACTCTTACACCTATAGTGGAGAAAGTATTGGAAGGTATTCTAAGAGATAGTATTCAGAAGTTCCTTGAAGTCAATAAGGTCATTAAAAGGAATCAACATGGGTTTATGAAGGACAGATCCTGTCAAACCAATTTACTTGGCTTTTATGAAACAGTAAGCGCAAACCTAGATCAGGATAAAAAGGTGGATGAAATCTTTTTAGATTTTGCAAAAGCATTCGACACTGTACCACACATGAGACTTATCTACAAGCTACAAGAATCAGGGCTAGGAAGCACAATATGCACTTGGGTCAAAAACTGGTTAGATAATAGGGAGCAGCGCGTTGTGGTTAATGGATCTTTTTCAACTTGGACTGAAGTGCTAAGTGGTGTGCCGCAAGGCTCAGTATTAGGACCGCTATTATTCAATATTTTCGTTAACGACCTAACAGAAGGTCTAGAGAGCATGGTGTAAATTTTTGGAGATGGTACCAAATTGTGTAAAGTTATAAATGCGGAGGGGGATGCTGAGTCGCTTCAGAACGACTTAGTTAAATTAGAAGCTTGGGAAGCGAAATGGAGAATGCGCTTCAATACAGACAAGTGTAAGGTAATGCACTGTGGTAACAAGAACAAAAATAACACCTACCTACTAAATGGGGTAAAATTAGGGGATTCTGTACTGGAAAAGGACTTAGGTGTCCTCAAAGATAGCAAACTAAGCAGTAGTACCCAAAGTAGGACTGCAGCAAAGAAGGCTAATAAGATATTAGCATGCATAAAATGGGGAATTGATGCTAGGGACGAGAGTATTATACTCCCATTATATAAATCACTTGTGAGGCCACACCTTGAATACTGTGTACAATTCTGGGCACCTTACTACAAAAAGGATATCCTGGAACTAGAAAAGGTTCAAAGGTGGGCAACCAAACTAATTAAGGGTATGGAGACGCTGGAATACGAGGAAAGGCTTGCAAGACTAGGCATGTTTACACTGGAAAAGAGGAGATTAAGAGGGGACATGATCAACATTTACAAATATATAAGGGGACATTATACAGATCTTGCGCAGGACCTGTTTTTGGTTAGATCAACACAGAGAACTCGTGGACACTCGCTCAGGTTAGAGGAGAGGAGATTCTGCACAATACAGCGTAAAGGCTTTTTTACGGTAAGGACGATATGTGTTTGGAATTCCCTGCCTGAGGGAGTTGTAATGGCGGACTCAGTCAACACCTTAAAGAATGGGTTAGATAAATTCCTAATGGATAAGGATATCCAGGGTTACGGGGCATAGTCACACACTATGGTTATTATAAAAAAGAGGGATAAAACGTAACGGCAGTCATCAACTTCAGTCAAAATTTGCTACAAAATAATCATGCATAGGAGACCACAGATAGGTTGAACTCGATGGACAATTGTCTTTTTTCAACCTTAGATACTATGTTACTATGTTAAAAGAGAAAGGAACATCAACATAGAATGGCCCTAGTATCAGATCTGAATACCACCCACATCTCAATAAATACAATTTATACAATTATATAGCCCTTAATTTGTTAGACCACAAATATCTAACATGAGACCTCTACATCATAAGATTAAACTTCACCCTACAGAACTTTTGACCACTCTGGCTTTACAGATGAAAGAGAAGTATGTTGCAGATCCGACACGCAAACATTCCATTCCTTTAACAATTTGAACCCTGCATCTACTGGTAAAACCACATGTGTTATGCTGTCTTTTTGTATGAGGAGTTTAACAGAAAAAAAACCATTTACTGTATATGGAATCTCATTTTTCTTTAGTGCCAAGATAAGTGATTTAAAAGATCTACAGTATGTTTCAAAACAGTAGTTACTGAAAAATCTGGAAACAACTGTAGTTCCCCCAAAACTCCAGGTTCACATTAATTCTAACTGCTTGCAAAATAACTTCTTTGGTGTGAAAAAAATGAAGTCTCAGAAGAACGTCCCTTGGGGCTGATGATGGGGTTTTACGTGGTTTAGGAAGGCGATGGATCCGGTTTATAAGGAAATCCATCTCCTTAACTGATGGAAGAAGTTTTCTAAAGATGTTTAAAACATATTCTTACAGTGCAGTATTCAGTCTGGTTTCTGGGATTCCCTGGATATTAACAGTGTTTCTTTGAGACAGATCTTCCATTTCTGCTATTTTATCATTTAAAGCAGAAATTTCTGTAGCCATGTTATTGTGTAGAGTAATCAAGATATTCTGGGATACTCTATTGCTCCCATTTGTGGAGCTGTCGAGCCAAATCCTGGCCAAGAGCAAGCAGCAGACGTGTAACAGGGAGACTTAGCGGTATCCATGCACAAAGACCCAGGAGTTAGTGTCAGCTCAGAAATCCTCCTGGTCCCTGGTGTAGCAGCGGTCACACAGGCAGGGACTGAGCCGGCATATCCAAATGGCTTTAGCGGCTCCCACGTCAGTAGCGGTGGAAGCGGGTCTCGAGCAATGTGCCGGGCCTGACCCATCCGCCCTGTATCCAAATAGGAATTGGGTTTGTTAGCAAGCCCACACAGTAGGGACAGACAGCCGTGGCGTTCGAGCCGCTCGCACGGGCAACATGAGCAGCACATCCAGCACTCCTCCCTCAACTGTAAACGATTATTGCCTTTTACAAATGTATTAGAGATAAGGGTCATTTACAATAGATAAGTGCACTTCATTATTGAATGCTCCTACTGTAGTCTTGTGCTGCATTTAAAATATTTGTGCCCCATAAATTATTATGGAGGTATTATGGGGGTATCCTATTGTTGGCAGTAAATTAACAGCACAGCAAAAACATGCTGTTAGCATGAGTTTTGACCAATGGTATAGTATGTATGCACAATACCAGAAAATTCCTCACAAGGATAAATATGGAGTTCCATTGCATCTTCATGAGTATTGTATGGTGGGTGAGAGGGGGAACAGGGGGGGAGGGGGTTGTGGTGGGAGGTTAAAGAGAAGACAAATTGGCCTCTTCTGGGAATAGCCCTCGCCAGTTTCTCTCAACATCTGGTTGTGCAGCCGCTGCCTAATTGTGGTTTACCCTCCCCTCATCAGCAACAGACACCTATAGTCCCTGAACTCGGCAGCCATCAGATACCCTCTGTAGAGACAGCAAGAGTCATGGTAGAGCCTGACGGGATCAGGTCTCCAGGTCGACAAGACTTAGGTTGACAATGTCTAGGTCGACCACTATTGATCGACAGTAAGTCGACATGGTTTCTAGGTCGACAGGGACTCTAGGTCGACATGACAAAAGGTCAACTTGAGTTTTTCACTTTTTTTTCATTTTTTGAACTTTTTCATACTTTACGATTTACGTGGACTAGAATTGGGAACAGTAACCTGTGCCGAGTGCAGCGGTAGCAGAGCGAGGCACCTTGTTGCGAGCCATGTAAGGTGACACGGTGCACTAACTGGGGTTCCCTGTCACTCTATGAAGAAAATGTCACATAAAAAAAAAAAAAAAACTCATGTTGACCTTTTTCATGTCGACCTTGTACATGTCGACCTAGAGTCCCTGTTGACCTAGAAACCATGTTGACCTACTGACTGTCGACCAGTAGTGGTCGACATAGACACTGTCAACCTAAGTCTAGTCTATCTAACATACCACATCCGAGCCAGACCTATGCTCTCTACCTTGGTCCATCGACAGGGTTATCTATCAATGAGCTGAAGGAGCTGATCGGTGAGTAGCAGATGTGAGTGCCTAGGATGTGGGAAGTGTTGTAAGCCCTGCATGGCCTGCTCACCAGCAGCTTCAAGCAGCTACACTCACTGCTGTTGCTGCTGCATATCTATAGGTCTTATATAGGGCTTGGCATTCCATTATCACCAAGGCCCTATCAGTGTGGAGTTTGTATGTTCTATCCAGGTTTGTGTGGGTATATTCCGGGTGCATCTGTCCCTCCTCAATCCAAAACATACTAGTAGGTTAATTGATTTCTGACAAAAAATATATAAATATATAAGATTATTTTTATTTTTTTGCCTGTGTAGCTGCAATGTGTTTGACATGTTTCCTTTGTGGGGGCAATGTGTTTGACATTTTTCCTGTGTGACGGCAATGTGCTTTTTTTCCCCCTATGGGCTTAAAATATTTATTACTGTGGGAGCCAATGTGTAATTTTGGCGAGACAGGCCCTAAGTCCTTTGCAGTGAGGCCACATCCCCTTTTTGTCATGTGACATCCTCCTTTATTATGGGCACAAGTGCACCACCCTGCTAGATCATGAAAGCGTTTTAACTTTCAGAGTAGATCCCTGTTTTAGGGGTGCTCGATGAGAAAACTGCTAGGGGTGATGTGTGTTGCTGGCTGCTGCTGTTATCTGAGGTGCTGGGAGAGGGGTGCTGTGTCAGAGATGGAACTAGTGAAAATGCTTAGGGGGCACCTGCCAAAATCTTGACTAGGGCATCTAATTGATTAGGGCCTGCTCTGCACGTTGAAGTAGATATTATCACTAAGCCGTTTCATTTTGGAATAAGGAAGAAAGAATGATTGTATGGTTAAACCCCAGTGTTTGTAAACTATTACCCCTTTTCCACTAGCTAAATTTACCCGTGTACACATTGACACAGGTTTTTAGATTATTGGAAATGGCTCAAAACAAGTTGAGTGACCCTGGAATCCCACCCGGACAGCTACCTGGGTAGAACACGGTAATGACCCAGGTAATTGTGCAGTGGAAACGGTCATTACCCGTGTTTTCAGACCCGAGTAATGCTCTGAGATGCTGAATGGTTCTTCTGGGCACAGGAAGATGATGTCATCCCTGGGAGACATGCAGGCACTGCAGCAGCTTGCAAACGCGGATGCAAGTCGCTGTGCACAGCTATTGCAGCAGCTTGCAAACACTATGCTAGGCATATGCAGGCATTGAAGCAGCTTGCAAACAGACACTCTGAAGTCACGCTGGGCACATACAGATATTTTTATTGCAGCAGCTTCCAAACAAACAGACACTATACAGCAGCAGAAGCTCCAGCACAGCAACATGGCTACCCATACCTGGTCAGACACAGAGATAAAAGAGCTGCTTAATATTCAGCGAGAGGAAGAATTTAGAAGGCAGGTGACTGGAACAGTTAAGTATGCTGTCGTGTATAAGAACATATCCCTTATGCTGGCAGAAAGAGGCATCAAAAAACCCAGCAACAAGTCATTAACAAATTGAAGGCACTACGCAGACAATTTACTAAGTACACGACCATGACTGCAAGAAAAGTGTTGCTGGACTTATGGAATGGGCATATTATGACCTATGCTATAGTGTCTTCGGCAAAACTGCAATAACAAATCCCATAGCACTATTGTCATCCAGCTGTGCCAGTCATCAGTAGATGAGGACCACCATCCCCGCTGCTTATATCGGACAGCAGTTTCGAAGAATCAACCGCCAACGATGATTCCATCAGTGCAACTATTGCGGACATACCAGAGTCTCAGGCAGACAGTGTCGGACTGGGGCATGAAGGGCCCACCAAGGAAATGCAATCATATTGGCCCACTAAGGGGCGTTGCCATATGCTGGAAGGGGTGTGGCCACCTGACCAGAGAGGAGTGGCCAGCCGTTATAAGAGCCACCCAGCATAGTATATAAAGAAAAAAAATGGTATAATATTTAGAGTTTGTTTAAATGAAGTGTCTTTTAGTACAGGTAACAGATATGGGGGGTCATTCCGAGTTGTTCGCTCGTTGCCGATTTTTGCAACGGAGCGATTAAGGCAAAAATGCGCAAGTATTTTAGCACAAAACTTAGTAGATTTACTCACGTCTGAACGAAGAATTTTCATCGTTGAAGTGATCGTAGTGTGATTGACAGGAAGTGGGTGTTTCTGGGCGGAAACTGACCGTTTTCTGGGAGTGTGCGGAAAAACGCAGGCTTGCCAGGATAAAACGTGGGAGTGTCTGGAGAAATGGGGGAGTGGCTGTCCGAACGCAGGGCGTGTTTGTGACGTCAAACCAGGAACGAAATGGCCTGAGCTGATCGCAGTGTAGGAGTAAGTCTCGAGCTACTCAGAAACTGCTAAGAATTATTTAATCGCAATTCTGCTAATCTTTCGTTCGCAATTCTGCTAAGCGAAGATAAACTCCCAGAGGGCAGCGGCCTAGCGTGTGCAATGCTGCTAAAAGCAGCTAGCGAGTGAACAACTCGGAATGAGGGCCATGGCGTAGAAATAGTACATTTAAAAGTGTAACATGTAAGTACAAATAAAAAAGAAATAAAAATCAAAGTCTAAATAAAATAAAAACCATAAAAACTGTTTTTGGTACCACAGTCTCAAATAAATAATGTACAATGTAAAAATAAGATTTTACTTACCGATAAATCTATTTCTCATAGTCCGTAGTGGATGCTGGGACTCCGTCAGGACCATGGGGAATAGCGGCTCCGCAGGAGACAGGGCACAAAAGTAAAAGCTTTAGGATCAGGTGGTGTGCACTGGCTCCTCCCCCTATGACCCTCCTCCAAGCCTCAGTTAGGATACTGTGCCCGGACGAGCGTACACAATAAGGAAGGATTTTGAATCCCGGGTAAGACTCATACCAGCCACACCAATCACACTGTACAACCTGTGATCTGAACCCAGTTAACAGCATGATAACAGCGGAGCCTCTGAAAAGATGGCTCACAACAATAATAACCCGATTTTTGTAACAATAACTATGTACAAGTATTGCAGACAATCCGCACTTGGGATGGGCGCCCAGCATCCACTACGGACTATGAGAAATAGATTTATCGGTAAGTAAAATCTTATTTTCTCTGACGTCCTAGTGGATGCTGGGACTCCGTCAGGACCATGGGGATTATACCAAAGCTCCCAAACGGGCGGGAGAGTGCGGATGACTCTGCAGCACCGAGTGAGAGAACTCCAGGTCCTCCTCAGCCAGGGTGTGCCCCTGACCAAGTAGCAGCTCGGCAAAGTTGTAAAGCCGAGACCCCTCGGGCAGCCGCCCAAGATGAGCCCACCTTCCTTGTGGAATGGGCATTTACATATTTTGGCTGTGGCAGGCCTGCCACAGAATGTGCAAGCTGAATTGTACTACACATCCAACTAGCAATCGTCTGCTTAGAAGCAAGAGCACCCCGTTTGTTGGGTGCATACAGGATAACAGCAAGTCAGTTTTCCCGACTCCAGCCGTCCTGGAAACATATATTTTCAGGGCCCTGACAACATCTAGCAACTTGGAGTCCTCCAAGTCCCTAGTATCCGCAGGTACCACAATAAGCTGGTTCAGGTGAAACGCTGACACCACCTTAGGGAGAAACTGGGGACGAGTCCGCAGCTCTGCCCTGTCCGAATGGACAATCAGATATGGGCTTTTGTGAGACAAAGCCGCCAATTCTGACACTCGCCTGGCCGAGGCCAGGGCCAACAGCATGGTCACTTTCCATGTGAGATATTTCAAATCCACAGATTTGAGCGGTTTAAACCAATGTGATTTGAGGAATCCCAGAACTACGTTGAGATCCCACAGTGCCATTGGAGGCACAAAAGGGGGTTGTATATGCAGTACTCCCTTGACAAACTTCTGGACTTCAGGAACTGAAGCCAATTCTTTCTGTTTACGTGGGCGACTGCCGTGATGTTGTCCGACTGGATCAGCACCGGTTGACTTTGAAGCAGAGGTCTTCCTAGGCTCAGAGCATTGCAAATTGCCCTTAGCTCCAGTATATTTATGTGGAGAGAAGTCTCCAGACTTGACCACACTCCTTGGAAATTTCTTCCCTGTGTGACTGCTCCCCAGCCTCTCAGGCTGGCATCCGTGGTCACCAGGACCCAGTCCTGAATGCCGAATCTGCTGCCCTCTAGTAGATGAGCACTCTGCAGCCACCACAGAAGAGACACCCTTGTCCTTGGAGACAGGATTATCCGCTGATGCATCTGAAGATGCGATCCGGACCATTCGTCCAGCAGATCCCACTGAAAAATTCTTTCGTGAAATCTGCCGAATGGAATCGCTTCGTAAGAAGCCACCATTTTTCCCAGGACTCTTGTGCATGGATGCACTGACACTTGGCCTGGTTCTAGGAGGTTCCTAACTAGCTCGGATAACTCCCAGGCTTTCTCCTCCGGGAGAAACACCTTTTTCTGGACTGTGTCCAGAATCATCCCTAGGAACAGCAGACGTGTCGTCGGAATCAGCTGCGATTTTGGAATATTTAGAATCCACCCGTGCTGTCGTAGAACTACTTGAGATAGTGCTACTCCGACCTCCAACTGTTCTCTGGACCTTGCCCTTATCAGGAGATCGTCCAAGAAAGGGATAATTAAGACGCCTTTTCTTTGAAGAAGAATCATCATTTCGGCCATTACCTTGGTAAAGACCCGGGGTGCCGTGGACAATCCAAACGGCAGCGTCTGAAACTGATAGTGACAGTTCTGTACCACGAACCTGAGGTACCCTTGGTGAGAAGGGCAATTTGGGACATGGAGGTAAGCATCCTTGATGTCCAGGGACACCATATAGTCCCCTTCTTCCTGGTTCGCTATCACTGCTCTGAGTGACTCCATCTTGATTTGAACCTTTGTATGTAAGTGTTCAAAGATTTCAGATTTAGAATAGATCTCACCGAGCCGTCTGGCTTCAGTACCACAAATAGTGTGGAATAATACCCCTTTCCTTGTTGTAGGAGGGGTACTTTGATTATCACCTGCTGGGAATACAGCTTGTGAATTGTTTCCAATAATGCCTCCCTGTCGGAGGGAGACGTTGGTAAAGCAGATTTCAGGAACCTGCGAGGGGGAGACGTCTTGAATTTCCAATCTGTACCCCTGGGATACTACTTGTAGGATCCAGGGGTCCACTTGCGAGTGAGCCCACTGCGCGCTGAAACTCTTGAGACGACCCCCCCCACCGCACCTGAGTCCGCTTGTACGGCCCCAGCGTCATGCTGAGGACTTGGCAGAAGCGGTGGAGGGCTTCTGTTCCTAGGAAGGGGCTGCCTGCTGCAGTCTTCTTCCGTTCCTCTACCCCTGGGCAGATATGACTGGCCTTTTGCCCGCTTGCCCTTATGGGGACGAAAGGACTGAGGCTGAAAAGACGGTGTCTTTTTCTGCTGAGATGTGACTTGGGGTAAAAAAGTGGATTTTCCAGCTGTTGCCGTGGCCACCAGGTCCGATGGACCGACCCCAAATAACTCCTCCCCTTTATACGGCAATACTTCCATGTGCCGTTTGGAATCTGCATCACCTGACCACTGTCGTGTCCATAAACATCTTCTGGCAGACATGGACATCGCACTTACTCTTGATGCCAGAGTGCAAATATCCCTCTGTGCATCTCGTATATATAGAAATGCATCCTTTAAATGCTCTATAGTCAATAAAATACTGTCCCTGTCAAGGGTATCAATATTTTCAGTCAGGGAATCCGACCAAGCCACCCCAGCGCTGCACATCCAGGCTGAGGCGATCGCTGGTCGCAGTATAACACCAGTATGTGTGTATATACTTTTTAGGATATTTTCCAGCCTCCTATTAGCTGGCTCCTTGAGGGCGGCCGTATCTGGAGACGGTAACGCCACTTGTTTTGATAAGCGTGTGAGCGTCTTTAATTTTCTATCGGGGAAAACCCACGCATCATCACACACTTCATTTAATTTATCTGATTCAGGAAAAACTACAGGCAGTTTTTTCACACCCCACATAATACCCTTTTTTGTGGTACTTGTAGTATCAGAAATATGTAACACCTCCTTCATTGCCCTTAACATGTGTGGCCCTAATGGAAAATACGTTTGTTTCTTCACCGTCGACACTGGAGTCAGTGTCCGTGTCTGTGTCTGTGTCGACCGACTGAGGTAATGGGCGTTTTAAAGCCCCTGACGGTGTTTGAGACGCCTGGACAGGTACTAATTGGTTTGCCGGCCGTCTCATGTCGTCAACCGACCTTGCAGCTTGTTGACATTATCACGTAATTCCCTAAATAAGCCATCCATTCCGGTGTCGACTCCCTAGAGAGTGACATCACCATTTACAGGCAATTGCTCCGCCTCCTCACCAACATCGTCCTCATACATGTCGACACACACGTACCGACACACAGCACACACACAGGGAATGCTCTGATAGAGGACAGGACCCCACTAGCCCTTTGGGGAGACAGAGGGAGAGTTTGCCAGCACACACCAAAACGCTATAATTTTACAGGGACAACCTTATATAAGTGTTTTCCCTTATAGCATCTTAATATGTAATAATATCACCACAAAAATGCCCCCCCTCTCTGTTTTAACCCTGTTTCTGTAGTGCAGTGCAGGGGAGAGCCTGGGAGCCTTCCCACCAGCAGTTCTGTGAGGGAAAATGGCGCTGTGTGCTGAGGAGAATAGGCCCCGCCCCCTTTTCGGCGGGCTTCTTCTCCCGTTTTTCTGACAACCTGGCAGGGGTTAAATACATCCATATAGCCCCAGGGGCTATATGTGATGTATTTTTAGCCAGCATAGGTACTTTCATTGCTGCCCAGGGCACCCCCCCAAGCGCCCTGCACCCTCAGTGACCGTTGGTGTGAAGTGTGCTGAGAGCAATGGCGCACAGCTGCAGTGCTGTGCGCTACCTTAAGAAGACTGGGAAGTCTTCAGCCGCCGATTTCTGGACCTCTTCTCTCTTCAGCATCTGCAAGGGGGTCGGCGGCGCGGCTCCGGGACCGGACTCCATGGCTGGGCCTGTGTTCGATCCCTCTGGAGCTAATGGTGTCCAGTAGCCTAAGAAGCCAATCCATCCTGCACGCAGGTGAGTTCACTTCTTCTCCCCTAAGTCCCTCGATGCAGTGAGCCTGTTGCCAGCAGGACTCACTGAAAATAAAAAACCTAAGAAAACTTTTACTCTAAGCAGCTCTTTAGGAGAGCCACCTAGATTGCACCCTTCTCGGCCGGGCACAAAAACCTAACTGAGGCTTGGAGGAGGGTCATAGGGGGAGGAGCCAGTGCACACCACCTGATCCTAAAGCTTTTACTTTTGTGCCCTGTCTCCTGCGGAGCCGCTATTCCCCATGGTCCTGACGGAGTCCCAGCATCCACTAGGACGTCAGAGAAAGTACAGTATACAAGCAGTTTTGCAGTCCATAAAGATTAGTTTTTAAATGGAGAGAGCAGCATAGTAAGTGGTGACTGATGGTCCTGCTCTTAATATGTTAATGCAGAGTAATACTAATATGGGCACTTACCTGTACATCTATCCGCCGGGGGTTAGCAGCCCAACTTCATAATGCAATAGTTCACTGGATACTTTTGTCTATCCATCTGTGTGGATTTGGTTTAAGTGGCGTCTCTTCCCAGAGGCAATGATGTTGTTACACAGGTGACTCCTGCAGTGTAGCGATAGCGTCTTGCAGATGTAAGTGCCCATATCAGTATTACTCACTGCATTAACATATTAGGAGCAGGACCATCAGTCAGCACTGAGTACCTATGCTGCTCTCTCCATTTCAAAACTAATCTTTATGGGCTGCAAAACTGCTTGTATACTGTACTTTTACATTGTACATTATTTGACACAGTGGTACCAAAAACTGTTTTTACTGTTTTTATTTTATTTTGACTTTGATTTTTATTTCTTTTAAATGTACTATTTCTATGCCATATCTGTTACCTGTACTAACAGACACTTTGTTTAAACAAACTAAATATTATACCATTACCCTTATCCAAATCTTGATGTGCCCCAGGTTATTTTTTCACCTTTACCCTAATATGGGCACTCACCCGGCCAAGAGATCCTGTGGGTTCTCAAAGCTGGAGAAGCAGACAGAACAGGAGCAGGAACACCACCGTCGACAGTAAGGCAGCATCAGGGGCAAGTGGGTCACAGGCGGCACACATTCCAGCAGCTGTCGGCGGGTAGCAGCCCACCGCAGCAAGGAGAGGAGCAGCAGAGGTGGCAGCACTATGGAGGAGTAACAGCAGGGACGGGTGCCGGTGTATAAGCCGTCCTGGCAGACACTGAGTGGGCAGCAACAGGGAGCCGGCCCTGAGCAGGGGTGAGTGGCGGCAAGGAATGCTTGGGTCACTTGCGTGGTTTGCGTTGTGTGAACGATAACGCCCAAACAGACAAAAGGATAAAAATTTGGATTGAACCTCTGGCCCTAACTATTTTGATTCCCTAGGCAATATTTTGCCCCTAAACCCCCCACCCCCTGTGGAGATAAGAGGTGACCGGTAGTGGGTGACAGGGAGATGGTGGGTGGCTGGGGATGCAGGTGTGACAGGGAGATAGTTGGTGACATGGTGAGAGGGTGACAGGGAGATAGACTGTGACAGATATTGAGTGACAGGGAGATAGTGGGTGACTGGGGAAGCATAGGAGACAGGGAGATAGTGTGTGACACTGCGATAGAGGGAAACAGGTAGATAGTGGGTGACAGGGAGACACTGGATAACAGGAAGAGGGAAGAGGCGTAACTAGGGTTAAAGGCGCCCAGGGCAAATAAAAAAAATGGTGCCCTATAAATTGTAATTTAAAATTCTGGCTGAATTCTTATACACACACACTAACACTATACAGGGGCACACACACACACACACTGACACTATACAGGGGTCCATACACACACACACACACACACACACACACTATACAGGGGTCCATACACACACACACACTGACACTATACAGGGGTCCATACACACACACACACACACACACTGACACTATACAAGGGTCCATACACACACACACACACTGACGCTATACATGGGTCCTTACATACACTGACACTATGCAGGGGTCCATACACACACACACACACACACACACACACACACACTGACACTATACAGCGGTCCATACATACACACACACTGACACTATACAGGGGTCCATACATACACACACACTGACACTATAAAGGGGTCCATACACACACACACACACACACACACACACAATAACACTATACAGGGGTCCATACATACATACATACGTACGTACGTACGTACGTACGTACGTACGTACGTACGTACGTACATACATACACACACACACTTACAATACAGGGGTCCATACATACACACACACTGACACTATACAGGGGTCCATACACACACACACACACACACACACACACACACACACACACTGACACTATACAGGGGTCCACACACACACACACACTGACACTATACAGGGGTCCATACACACACACAGTGACACTATACAGGGGTCCATATACACACACACACTATACAGGGGTCCATACACACACACACACACACACACACACTATACTGGGGTCCATACACACACACACACACACACACACACACACACTGTACAGGGGTCCATACACACACATTGACACTGTACAGGGGTCCATATACACACACATTGACACTGTACAGGGGTCCATACACACACACACACACACAAACACACACACTGACACTATACATGGGTCCTTACATACACTGACACTATGCAGGGGTCCATACATACATACATACATACATACATACATACATACAAACACACACACACTGACACTATACATGGGTCCTTACATACACTGACACTATGCAGGGGTCCATACATACATACACACACCACACTGACACTATACAGCGGTCCATACATACATACACACACACACACACACACACACACACACACACACACTGACACGATACAGGGGTCCATACACACACACACACACACACACACACACACACACACACACACACACAATAACACTATACAGGGGTCCATACACACACACACTGACACTATACAGGGGTCCATACATACATACATACATACACACACACACACACACACACTTACAATACAGGGGTCCATACATACACACACTGACACTATACAGGGGTCCATACACACACACACACACACACACACACACAATAACACTATACAGGGGTCCATACACACACACATACACACACTGACACTATACAGGGGTCCATACACACACAGTGACACTATACAGGGGTCCATTCACACACACACACACACACACACACACACACACACACACACACACTATACAGGGGTCCATATACACACATACTATACAGGGGTCCATACACACACACACACTATACAGGGGTCCATACACACACACACACACACACACACACACACACACACACACACACACACACACACACACTGTACAGGGGTCCATACACACACATTGACACTGTACAGGGGTCCATACACACACACACACATACACACACACACACACACACACACACACACACACACTGACACTATACAGAGGTCCATACACACACACTGACACTATACAGGGTTCCATACACACACAGTAACACTATACAAGGGGTCCATATACACACACATTGACACTGTACAGGGGTCCATACACACACACACTGACACTATACATGGGTCCTTACATACACTGACACTATGCAGGGGTCCATACACACACACACACACACACACACACACACTAACACTATACAGGAGTACACACACACACACATACACTGACACTATACAGGGGTCCATACACACACAGTGACACTATACAGGGGTCCATACACACACACACACACACTATACAGGGGTCCATATACACACACACACACACTATACAGGGGACCATACACACACACACACACACACACACACACACACACAGGGGTCCATACACACACACACACACACACACACACACACACAGTGACACTATACAGGGGTCCATTCACACACACACAAACACACACACACACACAAACACACACACACACACACACACACACACACACTATACAGGGGTCCATATACACATACACACACTGACACTATACAGGGGTCCATACACACACACACACACACACACACACACACACACACAGTGACACTATACAGTGGTCCATTCACACACAGACACACACACATACACACACACACACACACACTATACAGGGGTCCACACACACACACACACACACACACACACACTATACAGGGGTACACACAAACACACACACGCACACACACACACACACACTATACAGGGGTCCATACACACACATTGACACTGTACAGGGGCCCATATACACACGCACACACACACACACACACACACTGACACTATACAGAGGTCCATACACGCCACACTGACACTATACAGGGTTCCATACACACACACACACACACACACACACACACACACACACACACACACAGTAACACTATACAAGGGGTTCATACACACACACACACACACACACACACACACACACTATACAGGGGTCCATATACACACACACACACACTGACACTATACAGGGGTCCATACACACACACACTGACACTATACAGGGTTCCATACACACACAGTAACACTATACAAGGGGTCCATACACACACACACACTGACACTATACAGGGGTCCATACACACACACTGACACTATACAGGGTTCCATACACACACACACACACACACACACACACACACACACACACACACACACACACACACACAGTAACACTATACAAGGGGTCCATACACACACACACACACACACACACACACACACACTATACAGGGGTCCATATACACACACACACACACACACACACACACACTGACACTATACAGGGGTCCATACACACACACACTGACACTATACAGGGGTCCATACACACAGTAACACTATACAAAGGGTCCATACACACACACACTGACACTATACAGGGGTCCATACACACACACTGACACTATACAGGGGTCCATAAATACACACTGACACTATACAGGGGTCCATACGCACACACATTGACACTGTACAGGGGTCCACACACACACACACACACACACACACACACACATACACTATACAGGGGTCCATATACACACACACACACACTGACAATATACAGGGGTCCATACACACACACACACACACACACTATACAAGGGGTCCATACACACACACACACACACACACACACACACTGACATTATACAGGGGTCCATACACACACACACTGACACTGTACAGGGGTACATACACACACACACACACACTATACAGGGGTCCACACACACACACACACACACACACACACACACACACACTGACAATATACAGGGGTCCATACACACTATACAAGGGTCCATACACACACACACAGACACTATACAGGGGTCCATACACACACACTGACATTATACAGGGGTCCATACACACACACACACACACACACACACACACACACACACACTGACACTATACAGGGGTCCATATACACACACATACACACAATAACACTATACAGGGGTCCATATACACACTGTACAGGGGTCCATACACACACACACACACTGACACTATACAGGGGTCCATACACACACAATAACACTATACAGGGGTCCATACACACACACTGACACTATGTAGGGGTCCATACACACACACACACACACACACACATTGACACTGTACAGGGGTCCATACACACACACACACACACACACACACACACACACACTATACAGGGGTCCATACACACACACACTGACAGTATACAGGGGTCCATATACACACACACACACTGACTATACAGGGGTCCATACACACTAGAGATGAGCGGGTTCGGTTCCTCGGAATCCGAACCCGCCCGAACTTCAGTTTTTTTTACACGGGGCCGAGCAACTCGGATCTTCCCGCCTTGCTCGGTTAACCCGAGCGCGCCCGAACGTCATCATCCCGCTGTCGGATTCTCGCGAGGCTCGGATTCTATCGCGAGACTCGGATTCTATATAAGGAGCCGCGCGTCGCCGCCATTTTCACACGTGCATTGAGATTCATAGGGAGAGGACGTGGCTGTCCTCTCCGTTTATAGAGAAGAGAGTGAGACAGTAGAGAGAGACACAGTAGTAATTTTGGGGAGCATTAGGAGGAGTACTAGTAGTTACTTGCTGAAGTGATAGATAGTGTGACTGTATTATCTGACTTGTGGGGGAGACACTGACAGTGGGGAGCAGTTAGAGTCTGAGAGCAGGAGTACATATAACGTACAGTGCACACTTTTGCTGCCAGAGTGCCACACTGCCATTGTGACCACACTGACCACCAGTATAATATATATTGTGATTGTCTGCTTAGGAGTACTACTTGCAAGTTGCTGATAGTGTGACCAGTGACCTGACCACCAGTTTAATAATCACCACCAGTGAGTTTAATATATATATATATATATATATATATAATTGTGATAGAGAATGAGGGTGGCACTCAAGCAGGCTGTTGCATGTGTAGAAAATCAGTTTTATTGATCCGACATGTTTCGGGGACTAGCCCCGTCCTCAGGGCCTTTGTTAAGGCCCTGAGGACGGGGCTAGTCCCCGAAACATGTCGGATCAATAAAACTGATTTTCTACACATGCAACAGCCTGCTTGAGTGCCACCCTCATTCTCTATCATATTCATTGAGGACTCTGCCTCTGGGAGTGCACCGCAGCACTACAAACAGGTTACAAGAGGAGTGCCGGGATCTTCCATATCTATATATATAATTGTATATAATATATATATAATATTGTATACCACCTACCCGTGGTTTTTTTTTTTTCTTTCTTCTTTATACATACTACTATAGTAGCTTACTGTAGCAGTCTGCGGTGCTGCTGAGCTGAGAGTGTCCAGCAGGTCCGTCATCAGTCATTACATAATAAATATATATACCTGTCCGGCTGCAGTACTAGTGATATTATATATATATATATTGATTTCATCTCATTATCATCCAGTCTATATTAGCAGCAGACACAGTACGGTAGTCCACGGCTGTAGCTACCTCTGTGTCGGCAGTCGCTCGTCCATCCATAATTGTATACCACCTACCCGTGGTTTTTTTTTTTCTTTATACATACTACTATAGTAGCTTACTGTAGCAGTCTGCGGTGCTGCTGAGCTGACAGTGTCCAGCAGGTCCGTCATCAGTCATTACATAATAAATATATCTACCTGTCCGGCTGCAGTACTAGTGTGATATAATATATATTGATTTCATCTCATTATCATCCAGTCTATATTAGCAGCAGACACAGTACGGTAGTCCACGGCTGTAGCTACCTCTGTGTCGGCAGTCGCTCGTCCATCCATAATTGTATACCACCTACCCGTGGTTTTTTTTTTTTCTTTCTTCTTTATACATACTACTATAGTAGCTTACTGTAGCAGTCTGCGGTGCTGCTGAGCTGACAGTGTCCAGCAAGTCCGTCATCAGTCATTACATAATAAATATATCTACCTGTCCGGCTGCAGTACTAGTGTGATATAATATATATTGATTTCATCTCATTATCATCCAGTCTATATTAGCAGCAGACACAGTACGGTAGTCCACGGCTGTAGCTACCTCTGTGTCGGCAGTCGCTCGTCCATCCATAATTGTATACCACCTACCCGTGTTTTTTTTTTTTCTTTCTTCTTTATACATACTACTATAGTAGCTTACTGTAGCAGTCTGCGGTGCTGCTGAGCTGACAGTGTCCAGCAGGTCCGTCATCAGTCATTACATAATAAATATATATACCTGTCCGGCTGCAGTACTAGTGATATTATATATATATATATTGATTTCATCTCATTATCATCCAGTCTATATTAGCAGCAGACACAGTACGGTAGTCCACGGCTGTAGCTACCTCTGTGTCGGCAGTCGCTCGTCCATCCATAATTGTATACCACCTACCCGTGGTTTTTTTTTCCTTTCTTCTTTATACATACTACTATAGTAGCTTACTGTAGCAGTCTGCGGTGCTGCTGAGCTGACAGTGTCCAGCAGGTCCGTCATCAGTCATTACATAATAAATATATCTACCTGTCCGGCTGCAGTACTAGTGATATTATATATATATATATATATATATATATATATTGATTTCATCTCATTATCATCCAGTCTATATTAGCAGCAGACACAGTACGGTAGTCCACGGCTGTAGCTACCTCTGTGTCGGCAGTCGCTCGTCCATCCATAATTGTATACCACCTACCCGAGGTTTTTTTTTTTCTTTCTTCTTTATACATACTACTATAGTAGCTTACTGTAGCAGTCTGCGGTGCTGCTGAGCTGACAGTGTCCAGCAGGTCCGTCATCAGTCATTATATAATAAATATATCTACCTGTCCGGCTGCAGTACTAGTGTGATATAATATATATTGATTTCATCTCATTATCATCCAGTCTATATTAGCAGCAGACACAGTACGGTAGTCCACGGCTGTAGCTACCTCTGTGTCTTTTAGTTGTGCCTATTAAAATATGGAGAACAAAAATGTTGAGGTTCCAAAATTAGGGAAAGATCAAGATCCACTTCCACCTCGTGCTGAAGCTGCTGCCACTAGTCATGGCCGAGACAATGAAATGCCAGCAACGTCGTCTGCCAAGGCCGATTCCCAATGTCATAGTACAGAGCATGTAAAATCCAAAACACCAAATATCAGTAAAAAAAGGACTCAAAAATCTAAAATAAAATTGTCGGAGGAGAAGCGTAAACTTGCCAATATGCCATTTACCACACGGAGTGGCAAGGAACGGCTGAGGCCCTGGCCTATGTTCATGGCTAGTGGTTCAGCTTCACATGAGGATGGAAGCACTCAGCCTCTCGCTAGAAAACTGAAAAGACTCAAGCTGGCAAAAGCACCGCAAAGAACTGTGCGTTCTTCGAAATCCCAAATCCACAAGGAGAGTCCAATTGTGTCGGTTGCGATGCCTGACCTTCCCAACACTGGACGTGAAGAGCATGCGCCTTCCACCATTTGCACGCCCCCTGCAAGTGCTGGAAGGAGCACCCGCAGTCCAGTTCCTGATAGTCAGATTGAAGATGTCAGTGTTGAAGTACACCAGGATGAGGAGGATATGGGTGTTGCTGGCGCTGGGGAGGAAATTGACAAGGAGGATTCTGATGGTGAGGTGGTTTGTTTAAGTCAGGCACCCGGGGAGACACCAGTTGTCCGTGGGAGGAATAGGGCCGTTGACATGCCTGGTGAAAATACCAAAAAAATCAGCTCTTCGGTGTGGAAGTATTTCACCAGAAATGCGGACAACATTTGTCAAGCCGTGTGTTGCCTTTGTCAAGCTGTAATAAGTAGGGGTAAGGACGTTAACCACCTCGGAACATCCTCCCTTATACGTCACCTGCAGCGCATTCATAATAAGTCAGTGACAAGTTCAAAAACTTTGGGCGACAGCGGAAGCAGTCCACTGACCAGTAAATCCCTTCCTCTTGTAACCAAGCTCACGCAAACCACCCCACCAACTCCCTCAGTGTCAATTTCCTCCTTCCCCAGGAATGCCAATAGTCCTGCAGGCCATGTCAATGGCAATTCTGACGAGTCCTCTCCTGCCTGGGATTCCTCCGATGCATCCTTGCGTGTAACGCCTACTGCTGCTGGCGCTGCTGTTGTTGCTGCTGGGAGTCGATGGTCATCCCAGAGGGGAAGTCGTAAGCCCACTTTTACTACTTCCACCAAGCAATTGACTGTCCAACAGTCCTTTGCGAGGAAGATGAAATATCACAGCAGTCATCCTGCTGCAAAGCGGATAACTGAGGCCTTGACAACTATGTTGGTGTTAGACGTGCGTCCGGTATCCGCCGTTAGTTCACAGGGAACTAGACAATTTCTTGAGGTAGTGTGCCCCCGTTACCAAATACCATCTAGGTTCCACTTCTCTAGGCAGGCGATACCGAGAATGTACACGGACTTCAGAAAAAGACTCACCAGTGTCCTAAAAAATGCAGTTGTACCCAATGTCCACTTAACCACGGACATGTGGACAAGTGGAGCAGGGCAGGGTCAGGACTATATGACTGTGACAGCCCACTGGGTAGATGTATGGACTCCCGCCGCAAGAACAGCAGCGGCGGCACCAGTAGCAGCATCTCGCAAACGCCAACTCTTTCCTAGGCAGGCTACGCTTTGTATCACCGGTTTCCAGAATACGCACACAGCTGAAAACCTCTTACAGCAACTGAGGAAGATCATCGCGTAATGGCTTACCCCAATTGGACTCTCCTGTGGATTTGTGGCATCGGACAACGCCAGCAATATTGTGTGTGCATTAAATATGGGCAAATTCCAGCACGTCCCATGTTTTGCACATACCTTGAATTTGGTGGTGCAGAATTATTTAAAAAACGACAGGGGCGTGCAAGAGATGCTGTCGGTGGCCAGAAGAATTGCGGGACACTTTCGGCGTACAGGCACCACGTACAGAAGACTGGAGCACCACCAAAAACGCCTGAACCTGCCCTGCCATCATCTGAAGCAAGAAGTGGTAACGAGGTGGAATTCAACCCTCTATATGCTTCAGAGGTTGGAGGAGCAGCAAAAGGCCATTCAAGCCTATACAATTGAGCACGATATAGGAGGTGGAATGTACCTGTCTCAAGCGCAGTGGAGAATGATTTCAACGTTGTGCAAGGTTCTGCAACCTTTTGAACTTGCCACACGTGAAGTCAGTTCAGACACTGCCAGCCTGAGTCAGGTCATTCCCCTCATCAGGCTTTTGCAGAAGAAGCTGGAGGCATTGAAGGAGGAGCTAAAAGGGAGCGATTCCGCTAGGCATGTGGGACTTGTGGATGGAGCCCTTAATTCGCTTAACAAGGATTCACGGGTGGTCAATCTGTTGAAATCAGAGCACTACATTTTGGCCACCGTGCTCGATCCTAGATTTAAAACCTACCTTGGATCTCTCTTTCCGGCAGACACAAGTCTGCTGGGGTTCAAAGACCTGCTGGTGACAAAATTGTCAAGTCAAGCGGAACGCGACCTGTCAACATCTCCTCCTTCACATTCTCCCGCAACTGGGGGTGCGAGGAAAAGGCTCAGAATTCCGAGCCCACCCGCTGGCGGTGATGCAGGGCAGTCTGGAGCGACTGCTGATGCTGACATCTGGTCCGGACTGAAGGACCTGACAACGATTACGGACATGTTGTCTACTGTCACTGCATATGATTCTCTCACCATTGAAAGAATGGTGGAGGATTATATGAGTGACCGCATCCAAGTAGGCACGTCAGACAGTCCGTACTTATACTGGCAGGAAAAAGAGGCAATTTGGAGGCCCTTGCACAAACTGGCTTTATTCTACCTAAGTTGCCCTCCCACAAGTGTGTACTCCGAAAGAGTGTTTAGTGCCGCCGCTCACCTTGTCAGCAATCGGCGTACGAGGTTACTTCCAGAAAATGAGGAGAAGATGATGTTCATTAAAATGAATTATAATCAATTCCTCCGTGGAGACATTGACCAGCAGCAATTGCCTCCACAAAGTACACAGGGAGCTGAGATGGTGGATTCCAGTGGGGACGAATTGATAATCTGTGAGGAGCGGGATGTACACAGTGATATATCGGAGGATGATGATGAGGTGGACATCTTGCCTCTGTAGAGCCAGTTTGTGCAAGGAGAGATTAATTGCTTCTTTTTCGGTGGGGGTCCAAACCAACCCGTCATTTCAGTCTCAGTCGTGTGGCAGACCCTGTCACTGAAATGATGGGTTGGTTAAAGTGTGCATGTCCTGTTTATACAACATAAGGGTGGGTGGGAGGGCCCAAGGACAATTCCATCTTGCACCTCTTTTTTCTTTCATTTTTCTTTGCGTCATGTGCTGTTTGGGGAGTGTTTTTTGGAAGGGCCATCCTGCGTGACACTGCAGTGCCACTCCTAGATGGGCCAGGTGTTTGTGTCGGCCACTAGGGTCGCTTATCTTACTCACACAGCTACCTCATTGCGCCTCTTTTTTTCTTCTTTGCGTCATGTGCTGTTTGGGGAGTGTTTTTTGGAAGGGCCATCCTGCGTGACACTGCAGTGCCACTCCTAGATGGGCCAGGTGTTTGTGTCGGCCACTAGGGTCGCTTAGCTTACTCACACAGCTACCTCATTGCGCCTCTTTTTTTCTTCTTTGCGTCATGTGCTGTTTGGGGAGTGTTTTTTGGAAGGGCCATCCTGCGTGACACTGCAGTGCCACTCCTAAATGGGCCAGGTGTTTGTGTCGGCCACTAGGGTCGCTTATCTTACTCACACAGCTACCTCATTGCGCCTCTTTTTTTCTTCTTTGCGTCATGTGCTGTTTGGGGAGTGTTTTTTGGAAGGGCCATCCTGCGTGACACTGCAGTGACACTCCTAGATGGGCCAGGTGTTTGTGTCGGCCACTAGGGTCGCTTATCTTACTCACACAGCTACCTCATTGCGCCTCTTTTTTTCTTCTTTGCGTCATGTGCTGTTTGGGGAGTGTTTTTTGGAAGGGCCATCCTGCGTGACACTGCAGTGCCACTCCTAGATGGGCCAGGTGTTTGTGTCGGCCACTAGGGTCGCTTAGCTTACTCACACAGCTACCTCATTGCGCCTCTTTTTTTCTTTGCGTCATGTGCTGTTTGGGGAGTGTTTTTTGGAAGGGCCATCCTGCGTGACACTGCAGTGCCACTCCTAGATGGGCCAGGTGTTTGTGTCGGCCACTAGGGTCGCTTAGCTTAGTCATCCAGCGACCTCGGTGCAAATTTTAGGACTAAAAATAATATTGTGAGGTGTGAGGTATTCAGAATAGACTGAAAATTAGTGGAAATTATGGTTTTTGAGGTTAATAATACTTTGGGATCAAAATGACCCCCAAATTCTATGATTTAAGCTGTTTTTTAGGGTTTTTTGAAAAAAACACCCGAATCCAAAACACACCCGAATCCGACAAAAAAAATTCGGTGAGGTTTTGCCAAAACGCGGTCGAACCCAAAACACGGCCGCGGAACCGAACCCAAAACCAAAACACTAAACCCGAAAAATTTCAAGTGCACATCCCTAATACACACACACACACACACACACACACACACACACACACACACACATTGACACTGTACACACACACACTATACAGGGGTCCATACACACACACAATAACACTATACAGGGGTCCATACACACACACTGACACTATACAGGGGTCCATACACACACACACACACACACACACACACACACACACACATTGACACTGTACAGGGGTCCATACACACACACACACACACACACACACTATACAGGGTCCATACACACACACACACACACACACACACACACACACACACTGACACTATACAGGGGTCCACACACACACACACACACATACTATACAGGGGTCCATACAAACACTGACATTATAAAGGGGTCCATACTCTCACACTGACGCTATACATGGGTCCTTTATATACAATCTTAGGGGGGCACATCTAATATAATAATGCAGCACTGTTGGGCACTGGAGAGGAGGACTCTCCTACCGCAATTAGTAGCAGGGCTGATCCGCTGTACCAGTCCTGATCATGCTCTGCCTCCATTGTTGCTGTGATCCAGGGCTGGTTGTTGCGGGTGCTGGCAGGTGGGGGGGATTGTGCGGTGATAATGAGTGCTGGCAGGGGTGGAGAGGGTGCGCGGTGGACATGTGTGCCGGCAGGGAAGAGCGGTGCACAGTGACCATGTGTGGGGTGAGGTGCGGTGGACACGTACGCCGGCGGGGGGGAGAGGTGCACGGTTATAATGTGTGCTGGCGGGGGCAGGGGGTGGTGAGCGTCACCCCCTCACATGCTGTAAGATGCGTGTACCTGCTGCAGTCAGCCACTCAGAGCCAGTAGACTGCATCGGCCGCCCGGGAGGGAAATGTGATGTCTGCTGCTGATTGGGAGCCCGGGACCCGCGACCCGCCCACTGGTGACTGCACGCACTCACCAGCTCCAGCCTCCAGGGCATGCGTGCCGTCTTCTCCGGACCGCTGCATGATCATCCTGACGGCGCATGGTGTTGTGCGGCACAGCCGACGCTCGGCTCTTCCGCAAACTCCTGACTGGCAAGCCCCGCCCCCCAACAGAAGTGGGCATGGCTAAATATGATAGTGACCCACCGGTGGAACCACCGGTTCCCCGGCAGGCCAGTCCGAGCCTGCAGGCAGATACGTCGCAACCCCCCAAGACCACGACTTTGTGCTCAAATAGTAAGTATCACCATTTACAAATATTTACATACATACAAACCACTGTACAGCAGGGGTATAAAAACTCCAGGCCCTCCAGCTTGTGTAGAACTACACATCCTAGCATGCCCTGCCACAGTTGCAGCAGTCCCTATACAAAATTTATGTAAGGCATGCTGAGATGTGTATTCCCACAACAGCTGGAGAGCTTTCTCAACAAGTTTTAGCTATTTCAGTATCAGTGAGGGTGCTCCAGTCAACACTGTGGTTTTGCTTTGTCAATGATTGGCGCATGGTAATGTTGCAGAGTATAGCTAGTGTGCAGGTGGGAGAAGGCCACAAACACGTATATGCTACCACTGCTATTTTTATATATAATCATTGTTGATTAAAAAAAAATTTCATCCCCTTCACAGTCTATAACGTTCCACAGCGGAAAAAGAAACTGAACAAAACAGAACGGTCAGAGCAATGACGTCCATTATCGTGGAGCACCTGCGTGAGGCGGATAGTGAGTTGAATTCTCAGGAAGATGCACGTATTGAGAGATATCTTGCCTCCGAAAAGGAAATACATCAATCATTTGACGCAGTTAATGACCATGCATAAAAGGCAGATGTCATTTTTTTGAGCGCACATTTGCACGTACTCTAGGGAATACCACACAAGCACAATAGCAAGACACAGTCTACCCACAGCACCCTTATGGTCCATACAACTGTGAGCCCCCCTCAAATCCCACAACACAAATCCCGCAATCTTCAGAATATCGGGTGTATAGACAATTGCCTTAAATAAGGGCAGCTGTTGATAAAAATGTTTGTGTTAAGGTTTCTGTTTTACAATGTTATTATATTGTTACCTCAAAAATGTACGGCAGTGGGATCCAAATATTGTAGTTACCCTGATCAGTGCCAGATTAAGGTCCTCATGGGCCTGGAGCTTTAATTTATGAAGGGCCTATTGTGCGCCGCTGCAGGGGGTGTGACCAGCGTGGTGGGGGTGTGACTACCGATATGGGGGTGTGGTGTGGCTAGCACCATGGAGGGCATAGCAACCCACCTACCTAACTATGGTTTATTTTTATGCTGCGAGCTAACGTACCGGTATATACGGTATTTGGATTGTGGGAGGAAACCTACACCAGTATGGGGAGAATATACAAACTCCACGCAGTTAGGGACATGGTGGGAATCCAACCCATGACTTTAGTGCTGTAAGGCAGTAAAGCTAACCATCACACCATCCGTAGACCTGTTAGTGGTGGCAGTCCAATCCACATGGAATTTTTTTCCCCAGAACATTTACAAAATACTATCCTATGACTAAATTCATTAATGAGCATGTACTGCTATGGTTTTTTCTAATATGCATTTTCAGTTTCTTTTAACATGCCACTACCATGTAAAAAAAAATCATATATGCATTAACGAATATGGTAAAAACCCGGATACAAAAAACTAAACAAAAACAGACAGAATATAATTTGAAGTTTCCAATTAGCTTCATTAGTCACACCCGCTCCCCGCACTCACTACACTACCCCTAACCCTGCACCCGCTCCCCGTACACACTATACTACCCTAACCCTGCACCTGCTCCCTGTACACACTACACTACCCCTAACCCTGCATCCTCTCCCCGTACACACTACACTACCCCTAATCCTGCACCCGCTCCCCGTACACACTATACTACCCCTAACCCTGCATCCGCTCCCCGTACACACTACACTACCCCTAATCCTGCACCCGCTCCCCGTACACACTATACTACCCCTAACCCTGCACCCGCTCCCCGTACACGCTACACTACCCCTAACCCTGCACCCGCTCCCCGTACACATTACACTACCCCTAATCCTGCACCCGCTCCCCGTACACACTATACAGGTTGAGTATCCCTTATCCAAAATGCTTGGGACCAGAGGTATTTTGGATATCGGATTTTTCCGTATTTTGGAATAATCGCATACCATAATGAGATGTGATGGGACCTAAATCTAAGCACAGAATGCATTTATGTTACATATACACCTTATACACACAGCCTGAAGGTCATTTAATACAATATTTTTAATAACTTTGTGTCTTAAACAAAGTGTGTGTACATTGAGCCATCAGAAAACAAAAGTTTCACTTTCTCACTCTCACTCAAAAAAGTCCGTATTTCGGAATATTCCGTATTTCGGATACTTGGATATGGGATACTCAACCTGTACTACACCTAACCCTGCACCCACTCCCCGTACACACTACACTACCCCTAACCCTGCACCCGCTCCCCGTACACACTACACTACCCCTAACCCTGCACCCGCTCCCCGTACACACTTCACTAGCCCTAACCCTACACCGCTCCCCGTACACACATTACCCCTAAACCTGCACCCGCTCCCCGTACACACTACTTCTAGCACCCGCTCCCCGCACACTATACTACCGCTAAACCTGCACCCACTACCCGCACACTATACTACCGCTAAACCTGCACCCACTACCCGCACACACTACACTACCCCTAATCCTGCACCCGCTCCCCGTACACACTACACTACCCCTAATCCTACACCCGCTCCCCACACACTATACACTACACCTAACCCTGCTCCCGCTCCCCATACACACTACACTACCCCTAATCCTACACCCGCTCCCCGCACACACTATACTACCGCTAACCCTGCACCCGCTCCCCGTACACACTATACTACACCTAACCCTGCACCCGCTCCCCACACACTATACACTACACCTAACCCTGCACCCGCTCCCCGTACACACTACACTACCCCTAATCCTGCACCCGCTCCCCGTACACACTACACTACCCCTAACCCTACACCCGCTCCCCGTACACACTATACTACCGCTAACCTTGCACCCGCTCCCCGCACACTATACTACCGCTAAACCTGCACCCACTACCCGCACACACGACACTACCCCTAATCCTGCACCCTCTCCCCGTACACACTACACTACCCCTAATCCTACACCCGCTCCCCGTACACACTACACTACCCCTAACCCTGCACCCGCTCCCCACACACTATACACTACACCTAACCCTGCACCCGCTCCCCGTACACACTACACTACCCCTAATCCTGCACCCGCTCCCCGTACACACTACACTACCCCTAACCCTACACCCGCTCCCCGCACACACATTATACTACCGCTAACCCTGCACCCGCTCCCCGCACACACTATACTACCGCTAACCCTGCACCCGCTCCCCGCACACTATACTACCGCTAAACCTGCACCCACTACCCGCACACACTACACTACCCCTAATCCTGCACCCGCTCCCCGTACACACTACACTACCCCTAACCCTGCACCAGCTCCCCGTACACACTACACTACCCCTAACCCTACACCCGCACACACTATACTACCGCTAACCCTGCACCAGCTCCCCGTACACACTACACTACCCCTAATCCGCTCCCCGCACACACTACACTACCGCTAACCCTGCACCCGCTCCCCGCACACACTATACTACCGCTAACCATGCACCCGCTCCCCGCACACACTATACTACCGCTAACCCTGCACCCGCTCCCCGCACACAATACACTACCCCTAATCCGCTCCCCGCACACACTACACTACCTCTAATCCTGCACCCGCTCCCCGCACACACTATACTACCGCAAACCATACACCCGCTCCCCGTACACACTATACTACCGCTAACCCTGCACCCGCTCCCCGTACACATTACACTACCCCTAACTCTGCATCCGCTCCCCGTACACACTACACTACCCATAATCCTGCTCCCGCTCCCCGTACACATTACACTACCCCTAACCCTGCACCCGCTCCCCGTACACACTACACTACCCCTAATCCTGCACCAGCTCCCCGTACACACTACACTACCCCTAATCCTGCACCAGCTCCCTGTACACACTACCCCTAACTCTGCACCAGCTCCCCGTACACACTACACTACCCCTAACCCTGCACCCACGCCCCGTACACACTACACCACTCCCTACCCTGCACCTGCTCCCCACACACACTACCCCTAACCCTGCTGGGGGCGTATTATTGAGTAATGGGGGCATGGTCACCTATGTAATCTGTGAAGGGTGGGTCAGGGTGACAAGGCCGCTAGCAGGATGGTGGCTGTGTCACTAATATACTTAGCAGTCAGTACCTCACTCCTGCTGCCGCCGCCCCCCGCCACTTGCTGTACAGTGCAGAGCCATAGCAAACAGTCCCCTCGTGTGATATGGCCGCCTATGCACAGCAGCGTACAGCCGTATCACAGATTGCGTATCTTTTAATTGTGTCCTACAGGGCTTCCGTAGCCCTGGAGGACACACAGTAAGAGAGCCCACATGGCTGCCGCCGCGGACACTGGACCACCTGTGCCCTTTTGCAATGGAGTAGGCTGCGTCCTGTAGCAATAGCACAGCCCAGGGGGCACCTGGCACTCTGCCCCCCTGGCCAGCCCGCCACAGGACTGGACTGAGGGTTCTAGGTGGGAGGGTACTGGGATGGGTGCAGTGGGCTGTTTGGGGAGGGAAGGCAGGGAGACACTGGGATGGGGATCAGTAATGGTGGGGACACTGAGCTGGAGAAGGGGCAGACACTGGATGGGTACACTAACCCGCTGCACCTGCGCATTCACGTTCACAACAGCCTCTTGAGCAGCTCTTCCTGCATCATTTGCCATACAGTGTGGGACGGATACAGTGCAGGACCGATACAGTGCGGGACCGATACAGTGCGGGTGGGATACAGTGTGGGACGGATACAGTGCGGGAGGGATACAGTACGGGTGGGATACAATGTGGGATGGATACAGTGCGGGAGGGATACAGTGCGGGTGGGATACAATGTGGGATGGATACAGTGTGGGATGGATACAGTGCAGGTGGGATACAGTGTGGGTAGGACACAGTGCGGGTGGGATACAGTACGGGTGGATACAATGTGGGACGGATACAGTGCGGGAGGGATACAGTGCGGGATGGATACAGTGTGGGATGGATACAGTGCAGGTGGGATACAGTGCGGGCAGGACACAGTGCGGGTCGGATACAGTGTGGGTGGGATACAGTGCGGGATGGATACAGTGCGGGTCAGATACAGATGCTGTGTGGGACAAAGGGAAGCAAGCTCTTCCCCGACACACATATATTCACACCTGATTTAAATTGTAGAGCGTTATGCTGTGCGTTGGTGGGCAGAGAGGGGAGGACGTTGGTCTCAGGCAGCGATTGGATAAGATCGCTGCCAGCGGTGAGAGACTGACTGCCCACTCATTTTTAAAAACAGGGTCAAAAACTGCCTATCTCTGATATCACATGCTTGTCTTCTAATCTCTCAGAGTATCTTTCTTTACTTTTCTAACATAACTTAATCACCTACCTGTCTATCTCAGGTGCATTACTGTTCCTCAACTGCACTCCTTCCTTACATTCCACCTCTCACTCTCCCTCCCATGTTACTTCTCTCTCTCTTACCTTTTCCTGCCTCTGCTCAGTATAATAGTGTGTGACATGGATGGCTGGCAGCAGTGTCGAGTCCTGGCCCCGCCCCCTGCACGATGTCATGTAGAGGGCGGAGCTTGCAGTATCAGGAAGTGCTGCACAGCACACTGAGCCCAGCCACCGAGCACCAGCACAGGCTGCAGTATCAGGGATACTGGCTGCACGGGGTGCTGTTACCATACGCTGCCTGATCGGGGTTGAGCTCCGATCACGGCAGCCGGACCAGTGGAGGGGTAAGTGCAGGCCTCTGTGGGGACAACGCTATGTAGCCAGTGTTTTTTACTGTTAACACTGGCTGCATTGCAGGAGATCCTGTGGGCCTATTTTCAATGGGGGACCTGGAGCTGCAGCTCCATCCGCCCCATTGTTAATCCGGCCCTGACCCTGATACCTACAAAGCCAAACGTTAAGGGGATTTTCTCTGACGTCCTAGTGGATGCTGGGAACTCCGTAAGGACCATGGGGAATAGCGGCTCCGCAGGAGACTGGGCACAAAAGTAAAGCTTTAGGACTACCTGGTGTGCACTGGCCCCTCCCCCTATGACCCTCCTCCAAGCCTCAGTTAGATTTTTGTGCCCGGCCGAGAAGGGTGCATTCTAGGAGGCTCTCCTGAGTTTCTTAGTAAAAGTTTAGTTTTAGGTTTTTTATTTTCAGTGAGACCTGCTGGCAACAGGCTCACTGCATCGAGGGACTAAGGGGAGAAGAAGCGAACCTGCCTGCTTGCAGCCAGCTTGGGCTTCTTGGCTACTGGACACCATTAGCTCCAGAGGGACCGAACACAGGCCCAGCCTCGGAGTCCGGTCCCAGAGCCGCGCCGCCGGCCCCCTTACAGAGCCAGAAGCAAGAAGAGGTCCGGAAAATCGGCGGCAGAAGACATCAGTCTTCACCAAGGTAGCGCACAGCACTGCAACTGTGCGCCATTGCTCCTCAGGCACAGTTCACACTCCGGTCACTGAGGGTGCAGGGCGCTGGGGGGGGGCGCCCTGAGCAGCAATAGAAACACCTTGGCTGGCGAAAATACATCACATATAACCCCCAGGGCTATATGGATGTATTTTAACCCCTGCCAGAATACAGCAAAAAGCGGGAGAAAAGTCCGCCGAGAAGGGGGCGGAGCCTATCTCCTCAGCACACGGGCGCCATTTTCCCTCACAGCTTCGCTGGAAGGACGTCTCCCTGACTCTCCCCTGCAGTCCTGCACTACAGAAAAGGGTAAAACAAGAGAGGGGGGCACTAATTAGGCGCAGTATAAATAAAACAGCAGCTATAAGGGGAAAAACACTTCTATAAGGTTATCCCTGTATATATATAGCGCTCTTGTGTGTGCTGGCATACTCTCCCTCTGTCTCCCCAAAGGGCTAGTGGGGTCCTGTCCTCTATCAGAGCATTCCCTGTGTGTATGCTGTGTGTCGGTACGATTGTGTCGACATGTATGAGGAGGAAAATGGTGTGGAGGCGGAGCAATTGCCTGTAATGGAGATGTCACCCCCTAGGGAGTCGACACCTGAGTGGCTGAGCTTATGGAAGGAATTACGTGACAGTGTCAGCTCTTTACAAAAGACGGTTGATGACATGAGACAGCCGGCTACTCAGCTCGTGCCTGTCTAGGCGTCTCAAAAGCCATCAGGGGCTCTAAAACGCCCGTTACCTCAGATGGCAGATACAGTCGCCGACACGGATACTGACTCCAGTGTCGACGATGAAGAGACGAATGTGACTTCCAGTAGGGCCACACGTTACATGATTGATGCTATGAAAAATGTTTTACATATTTCTGATAATACAAGTACCACTAAAAAGGGTATTATGTTTGGTGAGAAAAAACTGCCTGTAGTTTTTCCTGCATCTGAGGAATTAAATGAAGTGTGTGATGAAGCGTGGGTTTCCCCCGATAAAAAACTGATAATTCCTAAAAGGTTATTAGCATCATACCCCTTCCCGCCAGAGGATAGGGCACGTTGGGAAACATCCCCTAAGGTGGATAAAGCGCTCACACGTTTGTCAAAACAGGTGGCACTACCGTCTCCTGATAGGGCCGCCCTTAAGGAACCTGCGGACAGAAAGCAGGAGAATATCCTAAAATGTATATACACTCACACGGGTGTTATACTGCGACCAGCAATCGCCTCAGCCTGGATGTGCAGAAGCCCTCTCCCGTTTCTGCCAAGTCCTCAGCATGACGCTGGGGCTTTACAAGCGGACTCAGGCACTCCCCTAAAGTCTGCTTTACCGACGTCTCCCTCCGACAGGGAGGCGGTATTGGAAGCCATTCACAAGCTGTATTCCCAGCAGGTGATAATCAAGATACCCCTCCTGCAACAGGGACAACGGTATTATTCCACGCTGTTTGTGGTACCGAAGCCGGACGGCTCGGTGAGACCTATTTTAAATCTGAAATCCTTGAACACTTACATACACAGGTTCAAATTCAAGATGGAGTCACTCAGAGCGGTGATTGCGAACTTGGAAGAAGGGGATTATATGGTGTCTTTGGACATCAAGGAGGCTTACCTCCATGTCCCAATTTACCCTTCTCACCAAGGATACCTCAGGTTTGTGGTACAGAACTGTCACTATCAGTTTCAGACGCTGCCATTTGGTTTGTCCACGGCACCCGGGGTCTTTACCAAGGTAATGGCCGAAATGATGATACTCCTTCGAAGGAAGGGAGTTTTAGTTATCCGGTACTTGGACGATCTCCTGATAAGGGCAAGATCCAGGGAACAATTGGTAGTCGGGGTAGCACTATCTCAAGTAGTGTTGCGGCAGCACGGTTGGATTCTCAATATTCCAAAATCGCAGCTGATCCCGACGACACGTCTTCTATTCCTAGGGATGATCCTGGACACAGTCCAGAAAAAGGTGTTTCTCCCGGAGGAGAAAGCCAGGGAGTTATCCGAACTAGTCAGAAACCTCCTAAAACCAGGCCAAGTGTCAGTGCATCAATGCACAAGGGTCCTGGGAAAAATGGTGGCTTCCTACGAAGCAATCCCTTTCGGCAGATTCCACGCAAGAACTTTCCAGTGGGACCTGCTGGACAAATGGTCCGGATCGCATTTTCAGATGCATCAGCGGATAACCCTGTCACCAAAGACAAGGGTGTCTCTCCTGTGGTGGTTGCAGAGTGCTCATCTTCTAGAGGGCCGCAGATTCGGCATTCAGGACAGGGTCCTGGTGACCACGGATGCCAGCCTGCGAGGCTGGGGAGCAGTCACACAGGGAAGAAATTTCCAGGGCTTGTGGTCAAGCCTGGAGACATCACTTCACATAAATATCCTGGAGCTGAGGGCCATTTACAATGCCCTAAGCCAAGCAAGACCTCTGCTTCAAGGTCAGCCGGTACTGATCCAGTCGGACAACATCACGGCAGTCGCCCACGTGAACAGACAGGGCGGCACAAGAAGCAGGAGGGCAATGGCAGAAGCTGCAAGGATTCTTCGCTGGGCGGAAAATCATGTGATAGCACTGTCAGCAGTGTTCATTCCGGGAGTGGACAACTGGGAAGCAGACTTCCTCAGCAGGCACGACCTCCACCTGGGAGAGTGGGGACTTCACCCAGAAGTCTTCCACATGATTGTAAACCGTTGGAAAAAACCAAAGGTGGACATGATGGCGTCCCGCCTCAACAAAAAATTGGACAGGTATTGGACGCTCTGGTAACACCATGGGTGTACCAGTCAGTGTATGTGTTTCCCTCCTCTGCCTCTCATACCCAAGGTACTGAGAATTATAAGACGGAGAGGAGTAAGAACTATACTCATGGCTCCGGATTGGCCAAGAAGGACTTGGTACCCGGAACTTCAAGAGATGCTCACAGAGGACCCGTGGCCTCTACCTCTAAGAAGGGACCTGCTCCAGCAAGGACCCTGTCTGTTCCAAGACTTACCGCGGCTGCGTTTGACGGCATGGCGGTTGAACGCCGGATCCTGAAGGAAAAAGGCATTCCGGAAGAAGTCATTCCTACCCTGATCAAAGCCAGGAAGGATGTGACCGCAAAGCATTATCACCGCATTTGGCGAAAATATGTTGTGTGGTGCGAGGCCAGGAAGGCCCCAACGGAGGAATTTCAACTGGGTCGATTCCTGCATTTCCTGCAAACAGGAGTGTCTATGGGCCTAAAATTAGGATCCATTAAGGTTCAGATTTCGGCCCTGTCGATTTTCTTCCAGAAAGAACTGGCTTCAGTTCCTGAAGTTCAGACGTTGTCAAGGGGGTGCTGCATATACAGCCTCCTTTTGTGCCTCCAGTGACACCTTGGGATCTCAATGTAGTTTTGGGGTTCCTAAAATCACATTGGTTTGAACCGCTTGAATCTGTGGATTTTAAATATCTCACATGGAAAGTGGTCATGCTGTTGGCCCTGGCTTCGGCCAGGCGCGTGTCAGAATTGGCGGCTTTATCTTATAAAAGCCCTTACCTGATTTTTCATACGGACAGGGCAGAATTGAGGACTCGTCCACAATTTCTCCCTAAGGTGGTTTCAGCGTTTCACCTGAACCAGCCTATTGTGGTTCCTGCGGCTACTAGGGACTTGGAGGACTCCAAGTTGCTGGACGTAGTCAGGGCCCTGAAAATATATGTTTCCAGGACGGCTGGAGTCAGAAAATCTGACTCCCTGTTTATCCTGTATGCACCCAACAAGCTGGGTGCTCCTGCTTCTAAGCAGACTATTGCTCGTTGGATTTGTAGTACAATTCAGCTTGCACATTCTGTGGCAGGCCTGCCACAGCCAAAATCTGTAAAAGCCCATTCCACAAGGAAGGGGGCTCATCTTGGGCGGCTGCCCGAGGGGTCTCGGCTTTACAACTTTGCCGAGCAGCTACTTGGTCAGGGGCAAACACGTTTGCTAAATTCTACAAATTTGATACTCTGGCTGAGGAGGACCTGGAGTTCTCTCATTCGGTGCTGCAGAGTCATCCGCACTCTCCCGCCCGTTTGGGAGCTTTGGTATAATCCCCATGGTCCTTACGGAGTTCCCAGCATCCACTAGGACGTCAGAGAAAATAAGAATTTACTTACCGATAATTCTATTTCTCGTAGTCCGTAGTGGATGCTGGGCGCCCATCCCAAGTGCGGATTGTCTGCAATACTTGTACATAGTTATTGTTAACTAAATCGGGTTATTGTTGTTGTGAGCCATCTTTCCAGAGGCTCCTCTGTTATCATGCTGTTAACTGGGTTCAGATCACAAGTTGTACGGTGTGATTGGTGTGGCTGGTATGAGTCTTACCCGGGATTCAAAATCCTTCCTTATTGTGTACGCTCGTCCGGGCACAGTATCCTAACTGATGCTTGGAGGAGGGTCATAGGGGGAGGGGCCAGTGCACACCAGGTAGTCCTAAAGCTTTACTTTTGTGCCCAGTCTCCAGCGGAGCCGCTATTCCCCATGGTCCTTACGGAGTTCTCAGCATCCACTACGGACTACGAGAAATAGAATTATCGGTAAGTAAATTCTTATTTTTACAGAGTGTTCTGTTTGCACTTTACTCTTTTATAATGTTACCTCAAGGATGTGCGGCAGTGGGATCCAAATATTGGGGTTACCCTGATACCTGACAAACTTTAGGGCAGGAGTCTTCAACGTGTGGCCCTCTAGCTGTTGTGCAAATACATAGCAAGGCATGCTGGGACATGTAGTTCCACAACAGCTGGAGGGCCACATGTTGAAGACCCCCTGCGTTATGGGGATTTTTACAGAGTGTTCTGTTTGCACTTCAAAATTTTATATTGTAACCTCAGAAAATGTGTGCCAACTGTTTAAAAGCAAAAATATAATAACATAACTTTTGAACAATTTTCATAACTGAGAAATTGTAGAAAACAACGGTGTAATGGTTAGCATTACTGCCTCACAGCACTGAGGTCATGGGTTTGATTCCCACCATGGCCCTAACTGTGTGGAGTTTGTATATTCTTCATGTGCTTGCGTGGGTTTCCTCCGGGTACTCCGGTTTCCTCCCACAGTCCAAAAATATACTGGTAGGTCAATTGGCACCCTACAAATTAACCTTAGCGTAAATGTGTGTGCTAGGGAATATAGATTTAAAAAAAGGGGGAGGGGGACCTGGACTGCACATCCTATTACTAAAGATATCAAGAGGTGCTATCATGCTAAGGCTTCTAATACTATGCTGGGGGAAGAGAGATGCAGACGCACACTCTTAGCACTAAGAACTCTGATAGTAAAAATAATTTAAATAAACCCTCACAATTGACATGGAGTATAATTGAAATTCTTAGCACACATTTGTGCAAATATTCAGGCCCATGTACCACGGCCAGGTGACTTCATCACATGGGTCCCTAACATTCCTAATACTATCACATTCTATAAATTTATTCAGGACTTACCTCTAAATAGGACCTTATCAATGTGTGATCTGAAATGCAGGAACCCAGCTAATTAAAACACCTGAGGGTGAATGGGAGGAGTGCCAATACCAGAGGAAGGAAGCCTTGCCTGCCAGTGTACAATATATACACTGGAATATACGGGCCCCGTACATTGGCCTTTTGTGACTTTTTTTTATAAATACATTTATGCACCTTACAAATCCTGGAGTGCCGCTGCCTTTCTTGGATTATATACTGTACATGGCTTATTTATGCTGAGGCCACACAGGTACTTCAATTGACTGCAGTGAGTGCCGGGCACCAAACAGTGTTATAGTTTTATATATATCATCCTTTAATAAATGAATATGTAAAGTCAGGTCCACAAATATTGGGACATCAACACAATTCTCATATGTTGGGCTCTATACACCACCACAATGGATTTGAAATGAAACAAACAAGAATGTGCTTTAACTGCAGACTTTCTGCTTTAATTTGAGGGTATTTACATCCAAATCAGGTGAACGGTGTAGGAATTACAACAGTTTCTATATGTGCATCCCACTTTTTAAGGGACCAAAAGTAATGGGACAATCGACTCAAAAGCTATTTCATGGACAGGAGTGCTGGGACATTCCCTCGTTATTTCATCATCAATTAAGCAGGTAAAAGGTCTGGAGTAGATTCCAGGTGTGACATTTGCATTTGGAATCTGTTGCTGTCGACTCTCAATATGAGATCCAAAGACCTGCCACTATCAGTGAAGCAAGCTATCATAAGGCTGAAAAATCAAAACAAACCCATCAGAGAGATAGCAAAAACATTAGGTGTTGCCAAATCAACTGTTTGGAACATTCTTAAAAAGAAAGAACGCACTGGAGAGCTCAGCAACACCAAAAGACCCGGAAGACCACGGAAAACAACTGTGGTGGATGACAGAAGAATTATTTCCCTGGTGAAGAAAAACCCCTTCACAACAGTTGTCCAGATCAAGAACACTCTCCAAGAGGTAGGTGTATATGTTTCAAAGTCAACAATCAAGAGAAGACTTCACAATAGTGAATATAGAGGGTTCACCACAAGATGTAAACCATTGGTGAGCCACAAAAACAGGAAGACCAGATTAGAGTTTGGCAAACAACATCTAAAAAAGCCTTTACAGTTCTGGAACGACATCCTATGGACAGATGAGACAAAGATCAACTTGTACCAGAGTGATGGGAAGAGAAGAGTATGGAGAAGGAAAGGAACTGCTCCTGGTCCAAAACATACCACCTCATCAGTGAAGCATGGTGGTGGTAGTGTCATGGCGTGGGCATGTATGGCTGCCAATGGAACTGGTTCCCTTGCATTTATTGATAATGTGACTGCTGACAAAAGCAGCAGGATGAATTCTGAAGTGTTTCGGGCAATATTATCTGCTCATATTCAGTCAAATGCTTCAGAACTCATTGGATGGCGCTTCACAGTGCAGATGGAGAATGACCCGAAGCATACTGCGAAAGCAACCAAAGAGTTTTTTAAGGCAAATAAGTGTAATGTTATGCAATGGCCAAGTCAATCACCTGACCTGAATCCGACTGAGCATGCATTTCACTTGATAAAGGCAAAACTGCCCCAAAAATGCCCCAAGAACAAGCAGGGACTGACGACATTTGCAGTAGAGGCCTGGCAGAGCATCACCAGGGATGAAACCCAGTGTCTGGTGATGTTTATGCGTTCCAGACTTCAGGCTGTAAATGACTGCAAAGGATTTGCAACAAAGTATTAAAAAGTGAAAGTTTGATTTAGGATTGTTTAGTTTGTCCCATTACTTTTGGTCCCTTAAAAAGTGGGAGGCACATATAGAAACGGTTGTAATTCCTACACCATTCACCTGATTTGGATGTAATTACCCTTAAATTAAAGCGGAAAATCTGCAGTTAAAGCACATCTTGTTTGTTTCATTTCAAATCCATTGTGGTGGTGTATAGAGTCCAAAATATGAGAATTGTGTCGATGTCCCAATATTTATGGACCTGACTGTATATAATCCCCTTTCTCCCCACACGCTGATTGTTGGCCTCACCTCCAGCAGCACTGTCTGGCAGGTACCCATACCCCCCCAACCCCCCACATGCTGATTGTTGGCCTCAGTAGTGCTGGAGGTGAGGCCCACAATCAGCATGTGCGGGGGATAGGGGGATATGAGGCGGTATGGGCGACTGCCTGGATAGTGCTGCTGGAGATGAGGCCAATACCGGCAGTGGCAGGCACACTCTCAGTCTTACTGACCCACCCCCTGCCTTCACCAAGTGCCGATTGTGCCCCCCCAACTGCAGGAACATATACCATAATCAAGCCATATCGGGCCCCTTAGTGCAAATCCCCCCCCTTCCCGCCGCAGCCGCACACACTTTAAAGGCAGCGGGCAATGGCAGCCTCGATACTCACTGACAGGCTGACAGATTCAGTAAGTCTCCATCCTGCCTGCTTTGATCGTCCGTGGCACACCTCACAGACGGACCTCTCTCTATGGCTGGAAGTGGGAATGATCTCCTCAGCTGTACTCTCTTCCGCAACTCGCTCAGTCTCCCGGTCTCCTGGGGACATTCCGAGTTGATCGCACGCTGCAACTTTTTGCTGCTCGTGCGATCAACTAGACGCCGCCTATGGGGGAGTGTATTTTAGCATAGCAGGGCTGCAATCGCTTGTGCAACCCTGCTATGCTAAAAAAGTTTTGTGTAAAACAAGACTAGCCCTGCAGTTACTTACCCTGTATGATGGATCCAGCGATGAAGGTCCCGGAATTGACGTCAGACATCCGCCCTCCAAACGCCTGGACACGCCTGCGTTTGGATCTCCATGCCCGGAAAACAGTGAGTTGACGCCCCAGAACGCCTTCCTCCTGTGAATCTTCTTGCATTGCCGCTGTGCCCGCTTTCTTCGTACACGGCATTGCTGTGTCACTGGGCAACGATGCACATGTGCGATGCGGTGCCGCGCATGCGCAGTTCCGACCCGTTTGCACTGCTGCGATGAACCACAGCATGTGAATGGGTCGGAATGACCCCCTCCATGCACTGCTAGTCAAATGCAGCAGGAAAGGAGGAGGGGGCTACACTGACTGGGGGCATGAGCTGGTGCTGGTCCCAGTGGCAGCTGTCAAATCAGCGTGCGCTGATAGCTGTTGGGGCCGGCTCAGATCATCTGAGGCATAAAAAAAATCCTCTGCAGCTGCTGAGTGCAATCCGAGGCCGCGGCTGGGCCCCCTGCGACTCATGGGGCCCTAAGCGCACGCCTTGTTTGCCTTGCGGCAAATCCGCCCCTGGGCTGTCCCAAGCTTATTTTTTTATTGTAAGCGAATATGGATTTTGGAACCCATCTAACAGTATAAATTCTATAAAGGGACAGAGCACGCCGAATGCACATGCCACAAATGAAAGGATGTAGTCTCACAAGGAAGATAGTGGCTACTCAGTAGTACCCGATAGGGTACAAAGAGATAGTGGATGGCAGGGCGATAGTAAGTTACTGGGGATGCATGGGTGACAGGGAGATAGTGGATGACAGACAGAGCCAGCCCTAGCCAATAGGCTGAATAGGCAATTGCCTAGGGCATCTGGCAATTCCTAGAGTATCTGTGCATGCTTACATACGTTGCACTGGCTCTAGCTGTCCTTGCCCCTGCCATTAACGAATCGCTGCCTTTAGTCAGCCATGTCACCAGCGCAGCAGCTGAGAAGGAGCCCCCCTACCTGCCTGCTGCAGTTTGACATGTGGCCACGCCCCCAGTAGCTTGTGACACTTGCCATTCAGACATGCAGTGCTAGCAGCCTGACAGCACCTGTCACTTACCCACAGCTTGGAGTACAGAGGCTCAGAGCTCCTCTAGAGTCCAGTCACCTCATCTGTTCCCGGCACCAAGGCAGCAGAGCTGCAGTCGTCCATATTGACCAGTGATGAAGTCAATTGCTTGTTTCCCCATTTGTATGCCCCTCCCCCACACAGGCTCCTCTCTTATTCCCTCACTACTCCAACACCCACCCCCATCCAGACCCTCCACACCTCGCTCCCCCGCACATGCTACCATCTTGTTCCCTCACTGCTCTAGCACTTCCCCCACCCTCATTTGTGTCACTCTCCACCCCCCACTACCCTGCACAGACTTCTCTCTTATTTTGTCACTTCTCTAGCACCCCCCCCCCATCCACGGCACCCTCTTCAACCGCAAAGGCTTCTCTCTCCTCTCTGTTTCCTCACTACTCCAGTCCCAACCATCTGCGGCACCCTCAACCCAACCTTCTTCCATGTAGGCACTTCTCTCCAGTCCTCTGTTCCCTCACTGCACTCTCTGCCTGACATCCTCTATCTCCATGTACCCAATGTCTCCCTGTCAAATTCTCCCTGTCACCCAGTGTCTCCCTGTCACCTACTATCTCAATCACCCACTATCTTCTGGTGACCCTCATCATGTCACCCACTATCTCTGTCACCCTCTCTGTCACACACTAACTCCCTGTCAACCCTGCCTCCCCAGTTACCCACTATCTCCCTGTCGCCTGCTATCTCCCTGTCACCCACTATCTTCAGGGAGGTATTGCCTAGAATATTGCCTAGGGCATCAAAATAGTCTGTGCCGGCTCTGGTAGGGAGTTAGTGGATACACCCTGACCTGAAACTTTCCTCCAGTGCTAGGGCTCCTCTGCTCCAGGCTGGACCACCGCTTCAACCGGGACTCACACTGACAGGCAGGAGGGAGGCAATGGCTGGTGGAAAGGAGGCGGCCAGCGACAGCTGCGAAGGACTTTTCAGTGTAGTGATTAGAGATGTGCACTTGAAATTTTTCGGGTTTTGTGTTTTGGTTTTGGGTTCGGTTCCGCGGCCGTGTTTTGGGTTCGACCGCGTTTTGGCAAAACCTCACCGAATTTTTTTTGTCGGATTCGGGTGTGTTTTGGATTCGGGTGTTTTTTTCAAAAAACACTAAAAAACAGCTTAAATCATAGAATTTGGGGGTCATTTTGATCCCAAAGTATTATTAACCTCAAAAACCACAATTTCCACTCATTTTCAGTCTATTCTGAACACTGAACACCTCACAATATTATTTTTAGTCCTAAAATTTGCACCGAGGTCGCTGGATAACTAAGCTAAGCGACCCTAGTGGCCGACACAAACACCTGGCCCATCTAGGAGTGGCACTGCAGTGTCACGCAGGATGGCCCTTCCAAAAAACACTCCCCAAACAGCACATGACGCAAAGAAAAAAAGAGGTGCAATGAGGTAGCTGTGTGAGTAAGATAAGCGACCCTAGTGGCCGACACAAACACCTGGCCCATCTAGGAGTGGCACTGCAGTGTCACGCAGGATGGCCCTTCAAAAAAATACTCCCCAAACAGCACATGACGCAAAGAAAAATGAAAGAAAAAAGAGGTGCAAGATGGAATTGTCCTTGGGCCCTCCCACCCACCCTTATGTTGTATAAACAGGACATGCACACTTTAACCAACCCATCATTTCAGTGACAGGGTCTGCCACACGACTGTGACTGAAATGACGGGTTGGTTTGGACCCCCACCAAAAAAGAAGCAATTAATCTCTCCTTGCACAAACTGGCTCTACAGAGGCAAGATGTCCACCTCATCATCATCCTCCGATATATCACCGTGTACATCCCCCTCCTCACAGATTATCAATTCGTCCCCACTGGAATCCACCATCTCAGCTCCCTGTGTACTTTGTGGAGGCAATTGCTGCTGGTGAATGTCTCCGCGGAGGAATTGATTATAATTCATTTTAATGAACATCATCTTCTCCACATTTTCTGGATGTAACCTCGTACGCCGATTGCTGACAAGGTGAGCGGCGGCACTAAACACTCTTTCGGAGTACACACTTGTAGGAGGGCAACTTAGGTAGAATAAAGCCAGTTTGTGCAAGGGCCTCCAAATTGCCTCTTTTTCCTGCCAGTATAAGTACGGACTGTCTGACGTGCCTACTTGGATGCGGTCACTCATATAATCCTCCACCATTCTTTCAATGGGGAGAGAATCATATGCAGTGACAGTAGACGACATGTCCGTAATCGTTGTCAGGTCCTTCAGTCCGGACCAGATGTCAGCATCAGCAGTCGCTCCAGACTGCCCTGCATCACCGCCAGCGGGTGGGCTCGGAATTCTGAGCCTTTTCCTCGCACCCCCAGTTGCGGGAGAATGTGAAGGAGGAGATGTTGACAGGTCGCATTCCGCTTGACTTGACAATTTTGTCACCAGCAGTTCTTTGAACCCCAGCAGACTTGTGTCTGCCGGAAAGAGAGATCCAAGGTAGGTTTTAAATCTAGGATCGAGCACGGTGGCCAAAATGTAGTGCTCTGATTTCAACAGATTGACCACCCGTGAATCCTTGTTAAGCGAATTAAGGGCTCCATCCACAAGTCCCACATGCCTAGTAAAATCGCTCTGTTTTAGCTCCTCCTTTAATGTCTCCAGCTTCTTCTGCAAAAGCCTGATGAGGGGAATGACCTGACTCAGGCTGGCAGTGTCTGAACTGACTTCACATGTGGCAAGTTCAAAAGGTTGCAGAACCTTGCACAACGTTGAAATCATTCTCCACTGCGCTTGAGACAGGTTCATTCCACCTCCTATATCGTGCTCAGTTGTATAGGCTTGAATGGCCTTTTGCTGCTCCTCCAACCTCTGAAGCATATAGAGGGTTGAATTCCACCTCGTTACCACTTCTTGCTTCAGATGATGGCAGGGCAGGTTCAGGCGTTTTTGGTGGTGCTCCAGTCTTCTGTACGTGGTGCCTGTACGCCGAAAGTGTCCCGCAATTCTTCTGGCCACCGACAGCATCTCTTGCACGCCCCTCTCGTTTTTTAAATAATTCTGCACCACCAAATTCAAGGTATGTGCAAAACATGGGACGTGCTGGAATTTGCCCATATTTAATGCACACACAATATTGCTGGCGTTGTCCGATGCCACAAATCCACAGGAGAGTCCAATTGGGGTAAGCCATTCTGCGATGATCTTCCTCAGTTGCCGTAAGAGATTTTTAGCTGTGTGCGTATTCTGGAAACCGGTGATACAAAGCGTAGCCTGCCTAGGAAAGAGTTGGCGTTTGCGAGATGCTGCTACTGGTGCCGCCGCTGCTGTTCTTGCGGCTGGAGTCCATACATCTACCCAGTGGGCTGTCAGTCATATAGTCCTGACCCTGCCCTGCTCCACTTGTCCACATGTCCGTGGTTAAGTGGACATTGGGTACAACTGCATTTTTTAGGACACTGGTGAGTCTTTTTCTGACGTCCGTGTACATTCTCGGTATCGCCTGCCTAGAGAAGTGGAACCTAGATGGTATTTGGTAACGGGGGCACACTACCTCAAGAAATTGTCTAGTTCCCTGTGAACTAACGGCGGATACCGGACGCACGTCTAACACCAACATAGTTGTCAAGGCCTCAGTTATCCGCTTTGCAACAGGATGACTGCTGTGATATTTCATCTTCCTCGCAAAGGACTGTTGGACAGTCAATTGCTTGGTGGAAGTAGTAAAAGTGGGCTTACGACTTCCCCTCTGGGATGACCATCGACTCCCAGCAGCAACAACAGCAGCGCCAGCAGCAGTAGGCGTTACACGCAAGGATGCATCGGAGGAATCCCAGGCAGGAGAGGACTCGTCAGAATTGCCAGTGACATGGCCTGCAGGACTATTGGCATTCCTGGGGAAGGAGGAAATTGACACTGAGGGAGTTGGTGGGGTGGTTTGCGTGAGCTTGGTTACAAGAGGAAGGGATTTACTGGTCAGTGGACTGCTTCCGCTGTCGCCCAAAGTTTTGGAACTTGTCACTGACTTATTCTGAATGCGCTGCAGGTGACATATAAGGGAGGATGTTCCGAGGTGGTTAACGTCCTTACCCCTACTTATTACAGCTTGACAAAGGCAACACACGGCTTGACAAATGTTGTCCGCATTTCTGTTGAAATACTTTCACACCGAAGAGCTGATTTTTTGGGTATTTTCACCAGGCATGTCAATGGCCATATTCCTCCCACGGACAACAGGTGTCTCCCCGGGTGCCTGACTTAAACAAACCACCTCACCATCAGAATCCTCCTTGTCAATTTCCTCCCCAGCGCCAGCAACACCCATATCCTCCTCATCCTGGTGTACTTCAACACTGACATCTTCAATCTGACTATCAGGAACTGGACTGCGGGTGCTCCTTCCAGCACTTGCAGGGGGCGTGCAAATGGTGGAAGGCGCATGCTCTTCACGTCCAGTGTTGGGAAGGTCAGGCATCGCAACCGACACAATTGGACTCTCCTTGTGGATTTGGGATTTCGAAGAACGCACAGTTCTTTGCTGTGCTTTTGCCAGCTTGAGTCTTTTCATTTTTCTAGCGAGAGGCTGAGTGCTTCCATCCTCATGTAAAGCTGAACCACTAGCCATGAACATAGGCCAGGGCCTCAGCCGTTCCTTGCCACTCCGTGTGGTAAATGGCATATTGGCAAGTTTACGCTTCTCCTCCGACAATTTTATTTTAGATTTTTGAGTCCTTTTTTTACTGATATTTGGAGTTTTGGATTTTACATGCTCTGTACTATGACATTGGGCATCGGCCTTGGCAGACGACGTTGCTGGCATTTCATCGTCTCGGCCATGACTAGTGGCAGCAGCTTCAGCACGAGGTGGAAGTCGATCTTGATCTTTCCCTATTTTTGGAACCTCAACATTTTTGTTCTTCATATTTTAATAGGCACAACTAAAAGGCACCTCAGGTAAACAATGTAGATGGATTGATACTAGTATACTTATGGATGACGAGCGACTGCCGACACAGAGGTAGCTACAGCCGTGGACTACCGTACTGTGTCTGCTGCTAATATAGACTGGATGATAATGAGATAAAATTAAAATATATATATATATCACACTAGTACTGCAGCCGGACAGGTATATATATATTATGTAATGACGGACCTGCTGGACACTGTCTGTCAGCACTGCAGACTCCTAAAGTAAGCTACTAGTATCAAGAAGATAGAAAAAAAAACCACGGGTAGGTGGTATACAATTATGGATGGACCAGCGACTGCCGACACAGAGGTAGCTACAGCCGTGGACTACCGTACTGTGTCTGCTGCTAATATAGACTGGATGATAATGAGATAAAATTAAAATATATATATATATCACACTAGTACTGCAGCCGGACAGGTATATATATATTATGTAATGACGGACCTGCTGGACACTGTCTGTCAGCACTGCAGACTCCTAAAGTAAGCTACTAGTATCAAGAAGATAGAAAAAAAAACCACGGGTAGGTGGTATACAATTATGGATGGACCAGCGACTGCCGACACAGAGGTAGCTACAGCCGTGGACTACCGTACTGTGTCTGCTGCTAATATAGACTGGATGATAATGAGATCAAATTAAAATATATATATATATCACACTAGTACTGCAGCCGGACAGGTATATATATATTATGTAATGACGGACCTGCTGGACACTGTCTGTCAGCACTGCAGACTCCTAAAGTAAGCTACTAGTATCAAGAAGATAGAAAAAAAAAACACGGGTAGGTGGTATACAATTATGGATGGACCAGCGACTGCCGACACAGAGGTAGCTACAGCCGTGGACTACCGTACTGTGTCTGCAGCTAATATAGACTGGATGATAATGAGATAAAATGAAAATATATATATATATATATATCACACTAGTACTGCAGCCGGACAGGTATATATATATTATGTAATGACGGACCTGCTGGACACTGTCTGTCAGCACTGCAGACTCCTAAAGTAAGCTACTAGTATCAAGAAGATAGAAAAAAAAACCACGGGTAGGTGGTATACAATTATGGATGGACCAGCGACTGCCGACACAGAGGTAGCTACAGCCGTGGACTACCGTACTGTGTCTGCTGCTAATATAGACAGTATGATAATGAGATAAAATTAAAATATATATATATATATATCACACTAGTACTGCAGCCGGACAGGTATATATATATTATGTAATGACGGACCTGCTGGACACTGTCTGTCAGCACTGCAGACTCCTAAAGTAAGCTACTAGTATCAAGAAGATAGAAAAAAAAACCACGGGTAGGTGGTATACAATTATGGATGGACCAGCAACTGCCGACACAGAGGTAGCTACAGCCGTGGACTACCGTACTGTGTCTGCTGCTAATATAGACTGGATGATAATGAGATAAAATTAAAATATATATATATATATCACACTAGTACTGCAGCCGGACAGGTATATATATATTATGTAATGACGGACCTGCTGGACACTGTCTGCAGAATGCGTTTATAAAAACACCACACGACGAGTGTTTAACTTTTTCAGGCAGACAATCACAATATACTGGTGGTCAGCAGACAATCACAATACTGGTGGTCAGTGTTCACTGGTCAGTCACACTGGCAGTGGCACTCTGGCAGCAAAAGTGTGCACTGTACTTAAATGTACTCCTGCTATAACTGCTCCCCAGTCTCCCCCACAATTAAGCTGTGTGAGCAGTGAGCACTCAGCACAGTCAGATAATGATATACAGTATTACATATGATGCAGCACACTGGGCTGAGCACAGATATGGTATGTGACTGTGTCACACTGTGTATCATTTTTTTTCAGGCAGAGAACGGATTAATTATTAAACTGGTCGTCACTGGTCACACTGTCAGCAGCAAGTAGTACTCCTCCTAATAATATGCTCCCCAAAATTTGTGTCTCTCTCTAGTACTCTAGTCTAAACGGAGAGGACGCCAGCCACGTCCTCTCCCTATCAATCTCAATGCACGTGTGAAAATGGCGGCGACGCGCGGCTCCTTATATAGAATCCGAGTCTCGCGATAGAATACGAGCATCGCGAGAATCCGACAGCGGGATGATGACGTTCGGGCGCGCTCGGGTTAACCGAGCAAGGCGGGAAGATCCGAGTCGCTCGGACCCGTGTAAAAAAACCTGAAGTTCGGGCGGGTTCGGATTCCGAGGAACCGAACCCGCTCATCTCTAGTAGTGATGAGTAGTTCATGACTGATTAGTACAAAATAAACTAATCTTCAAAGTGAAGTTCAGTTCACAGCTCTGGCAAAGATTAGTTCATCAGAGAGTAAAGCAGGTGGTAGGAGTTAGACACAGACAGAATAGAGCCAGCAGCTGCATTAGGCTACTCACTGTCTCACTCACTGGATTTTACTTCCTGAATCTGATGCTGTAGCCAAAGTCTGTGTGTCTGTGAGTGAGCCTGTGTGGTCATGCTGCTCACCTTTCTGTGATACAAACACTAGTCCAGATGTCCAAACACTTGCTGCTGCTTCTGGTACTGGGTCCTGAGCATACTGCTGTGCTAAATCTTCTACAGGGTGAGTAGGTGCTGCTGCTGCTGCTGCTGCTGCTGCAGCAGCACTGTTATTCAACTCTCTCATGCAATACTCATCAGTCAGTAAATCTCTACTGCCACGGGTGGCACTGCTGTGCTCAGACATGGAGTGGTCTCTGATTGAGCTACATTGTCCTGAGGACTCATGAGTCATTCTCCTTGCAAGTAGTTTAGCAGTTCACTGATTCATACAGATCACTGATCAGCTCCCTGACTCAATGACTCATTCAGCCATAATCAGTCAGTACAGTACCTCTAAGCTGCCATGATTCATTCCCCCAGTATATTTGGTGACAAGCTACACTCCCAATCAGCTAAAGACACAGTGCTGAGTGCTGCATGCTATTCTGTAGGGTCTGATTACTGCACACAACACAAGACATAGTGGGATATGTACTATGAACCTTCAAGTGACATAAAGTAGAGCAGTTGTCCCTAGCAACCAATCAGCTTCTGTCACTTTATATACTGTTGAAGATAAATGACAGAAGCTGATTGGTTACTTTGCAACATCTCTACTTTATCTCTCTCAAAGGTCTGTTACATTGGGGCAAAGGCAGTGGTGGGATTCAACCGGTTCACACCGGTTCTGCAGAACCGATACCTAATGTTAGGTATGGTTCTGAGAACCATTTGCTAATGAGCACCGCCCGCACACCCGCCAGCACAGACCGGCGACCGCAACAGGTCCGACCGTCTCTGTATGTGAACCACTGCAGAGTTCCTCCGCGCCCGGCCCTGGCCTGCTGACTCCTCCTCTCCCTAGTGTCCTGAGTCCTGACATGAACAGTAAGCATGTCAAGAAGCAGAAAGAGAATGGGCTGTTTGCGGAGGAAGTCTGAAGTGCTACACAGAGATGCTTGGCCCTGTTGCGGTCTGTGCTGGTGGACTGGGTATGACTGCGGGCGGCAGCTCAGTCAAAGCTTTTGCCCCCTCTGCTAATCCCACTTCATTGCAAAGGGAATACTGGGGGGGCCATGGGTGCCTGGACACATGATGGCAGATACTGGGGAGACTACTGGACACATGATTGGTGATGCTGGAGGAACTGGCCCGAAGACGATGGAGCATTGTTCGTGATGGTGTAACTAAGCTTTTGTGCGTATAACTGCACGGAATGTTACAAGAAAGGAGGATGTATTACGTGTAAGTATATTTTTAACTTTATTTTGACTTTTATTTTAACAGTAATTATTGCCTACTTTTTATTCTATAATTCTATAGAACCTGTTGTTAATTTATTTGAATCCCACCACTAGGCAAAGGGACATTTTTTTTCTTTGAATTACTGTATTTTGAAAGCAGAAAAAAGTGACTTATTACATTACTTTGAATTTGGGTCTTTCACTTGCATATTATGAAGTAAAAATTAGTACTAACAATGGGATTAATATTGCAGAGATAAACATGTCACTATACGGTTGCTATATAAGTTATTGCTTTTCTTAAATATAAAAAAAAATCTGACATATTAAACATATCTGATCATTTGAACAAGACTTTAACTCCTACAATGAGTTAGTATTAGAAATACCTACTCTATGTGTAATAGACTAGACTAGTTCTAATTCCATTCACTTCTATGAGTCTCATAGCCAGTTAGTGAAATGATGAACTAAATGAACTACTTGAACTAATCTTCTGAACTAATCTTTTCAGTGAACTTGATTATAATGAACTAATCACCAATGTGAACTAGATTTCCCATCACTATTTCAGTGTCTGGCAGCAGCGGCGGCCAGTGAGTGAAAGGATGAATGAACTAAATGAACTACATGAACTAATCTTCTGAACTAATCTTTTCAGTAAACTAGATCATAATGAACTAATCACCAATGTGAACTAGATTTCACATCACTATTTCAGTGTCTGGTAACAGCGGCAGGAGTTGAAGCATGTGCGCAGGGCCGAATCTAGACCTTGTGGTGCCCAGGGTGAAAAAATAGGGGCATGGCTTCATGGAGATGGGGCGTGGTCAGTAATGCCCCCTGTAGCTGTGCCCTCAGTAGTTGTGCCCCCAGTACTGTGCCCCCTGTAGAGTTGTACCTCTAGTAGTATTGCCCCCAGTGCTATGCCCCCTGTAGAGTTGTGCCCCCTACTTGTGCTGCTTACAAAAAAAAAAAATAATAATACTTACAATCCCCACTCCTGCTTCCCGACCGCTGCTGCCCTCCGTCTCCAGCCACCGGCACCGCTCCTTGGATCTATGGGAGAGACGTCATGATGTTTCTCCCATAGCACCGCATAGATAATAGAGGACAGTTATGACCTCTAGCGTCTATGTACAGTACCACTTCCACAATGCAGTGTGGGTGCGCAATGACTTCATTGCGCACCACACAGCACCTGGCATCTACACAGCACTGGACGGCACCAGTAGCGGATCTTGCCATGGCAGTAGCTCCCTCCAGAAGGCGGTGCCCCTGGCAAAAATCCTGCTTGCCCGTAGCAAGATCTGCTACTGCATGTGCGGCAGAATGTGATGGCACCCTTACAGCTTGGCACCATATGCACCTGCATAACATGCTTAATGGGCCGGCCAGACGTCCCTGCATGTGAGTAATCCTGGGTGCTTCATACTATAGTTTTCATTAGCTGTTTTTCTAGAAATAAATATTATAAAATCCTTATGATATCTTTCAGCTGTTATGTTCCTTGTTATCCATCTGTAAAGTAAAACCAAGCTATTGGCAACTACTGAAGTCATTCTAATAGGACTCATGATGATGACAATGATTTTTGACAATCTGGTAAGGAGGTAGCTCCAATCAGTTCTCACCACACAGTGCAAGAGACAGCAAATGCAAGTAACACATGTGATTCAGGAATAACCTTTGGTATGTACACAATGTGTCAATAAAAACATATTCCCAATGATCTTGGTATGTGATTCATTTCAGCTGTGTTCAGGGTGCAACAATCACCCCAGTGAAAATGAAAAGCTCCTCCTTCACTTTCTCCAGTTGTTTTTGCAAAAATCTGATTAGGGGAAATGACCTGACTCAAGCTGGCAGTGCCTAAACCACCACCTCATTACTACCTCTTGCTTCAGCTGATGACAGGCCAAATTCAACAGTTCCTGCAAGTCCTGCAATCTTCTACATGCACTTGTATAATGGCGAAAATGGGCCAACATTTTTCCGGGCCATGGACAGCATCTCCTGCTCACCTCTGTCATTTAAAAAAAAGTTTTGCACCACCAAGTTAATTGTGTGATTAAATAATGGGAAGTGTTAGAATTCACCCAGATGTATTGCTCTCACAATATTGGTGGCATTGTCAGATATCACAAATTCTGAGGTGAGTCTAAGTAGTGTAAGCCATTGTGCAATGATTTCCATGATTTTTTTCTAAGAGGTTGTCAGTGGTACAGATGGAGCCATGCTAATCATGGCTCCGTCTGTGCCTTGGTTCACCGAGGACTCTGGATTCTCCATCCCCGGCTGGGTGACCATGACGGAGACATGCACCATTCACTAGAATGGGAGCGCGTGTCCGTCCGGGCGCATGTGCACTCATAGATGGTGAGGCTGTCCTATTCTATGAATAGGAAATCATCTCTGTGCACTCCCAGTCAGACTAGGTGGACGGATTGCCTAGTCACGCCAGGAGTGGATATCTGCAATGGAACCACCTCAGATGAACGCAGCTCCATCTTTATGCATCTTAGTGAAACTGGTGATACACAGAGTAGCCTGCCTCTAAATGAGTTGATATTTGTGAGATGCTGCTGCTGCTGTTGGTGCTACCTAAGGAGATACATCTACCCAGTGGGCTATAACATTCATGTATTTTTTAGTTTGCCCTGTTCTGCTTGTCCACATATCCATGGTTAAGTGTACAGTGGGTACAACGGCATTTCTGAGGACACTAATAACGTTTTTTTTTTAATTTCCTTGTACAGACTGGGAATTGCTTTTCTAGTGAAATTGAATCTAGATGGGATTTGGTACCAGGGACACAGTATGTCAATCAACTGTCTAAAAGCCACTGCATTAATGGCGGATACCAGACACACATCTAATACCAGCATACTGTATTTGCTAAAGCGCACCAAACAGTGCAAACAAAACAATAGAAATATATTTATTTTATTTTACTGGTTTTGAACTTGCAGCCCAGATCATACTACATGGATTCACAGTGCTTATAGATTCACATGAACAAAGTGAAACAGTACAGTTTACAGCAGGTGCACAGCACAGTATATAGGGGGTCATTCCGAGTTGATGACTCGCTAGCAGTTTTTCGCAGCCGTGTAAACGCACTGTTGCCGCCCACTGGGGAGTGTATTTTCGCTTTGCAGAATTGCGAACACTTGTGTGTATGTCTTGATAAAGGTTATTCACCGAAATGCATTGACACAGGAGTGTGAGTAGCTTCATACCTTCCAGGTGATGTTTGTTAATTTCTTTGGTTTTTAACTTTGCATGTTTTTTGATGTTGGTGCAACTTTTATTCACATTGCGTGTGGATTTTTGTAACATGTTTTTATACGGAACATTTTATGGATTTTTAATCCAATAAATATTGCTTTTTCTGACTACCACGGACCTGAGTGCTCCAGTGCTTTGTATGAAGATTTTCACCAGCCGTGTAAAAGATACCTTTATGGGAGCACCAACACACTATGAACTGTGAGTTTGGGGACGCCATACCTTTAACAGGCCTCCAAAAAGATACCTTGATGTGCTTTCTTCCCCTCCTTCTGTTGTGAGTGTTGGGGTACGCTCCTGAATATTACAAATCCTTGGGTAATACCACTAAACTGGTTTTGCATCTAGAGAGTGAAAGACACCAGAGCGGTTTCTAAAGTGATTGGGGCACTATTTGGTTTTAAAGATACCTTGATGTGTGTACTCCCTCTACCTTTTGTGTGAGTGGGGTACGCCTTTGATTAAATCCCTAAAACCCCATATTCTTACTCCCTGGTTGTTAAGGATATACTACACATTGTTTTGTTTGTTATCATATCTTTTCATATTTGGACACATGTCCCGGACATACATTATGAGAAAAAGAACCTAGGACAACATTCAACACAAATATACCTTGATGCGTTTACCACCCTCCCTCTTCTTGCTGTGAGTTTTGGGGTATGCCTTCTAATTATTGTAAGCTGACTACTTTTGGGTAACATCACCTGACTGGTTTGCACTTCAGAGAATGAAAGACACCAGACGGGACTTTTAAAGGGATCAGGGCACTACTCGGTTAAAAGATACCTTGATGTGTATACTCCCTCTATCCTTTGTGTGAGTGGGGTACGCCCTTGAGCAGCTTCTAAAAATCTGTATTCTCACCTCGTTACTTGTTTAAGAACAAACTACACATTGTATTTCTTTTGTTATAATTTCTTCTGGGGTACCCATTCCGGATATATATCACCTGAAGAAGAAGTGGAAATTACGAGAAATTCTCTGCACCTCTCCTAAAAAGGGATGTATTAGCTTCTTTCCTATTAAGCGTACCGTATGTTATACAGGTCCAAAATTTGTGTTGTGTGCACTTGTGCAGCAGTGCGCCTGCAAAATCTTTTTGTGCAAAACAAGACCAGCCCTGTAGTTACTCTTCGTGTGCATTGATTCTAAAAACGGAAGGACGGCTTTTGATGTCACACACCCGCCTAGCGAACACACAGCCACGCCTGCGTTTTTCTGCCACGCCTACGTTTTTCTAAGCACTCCCTGAAAACGGTCAGTTGACACCCAGAAACACCCACTTCATGTCAATCTTCCTACGTTCGGCCTTACTACTGAAATGTTCGTTACACTCTGTGCAAACCCACGATGCTCATTGTACCTGTACGACGCGCCTGCGCATTGTGGTGCATACGCATGCGCAGAAATGCCGATATTTAGCCTGATTACTGCGCTGCGAACAACGGCAGTTAGCGATCAACTCAGAATGACCCCCATAGCCACATGACTCCTATACGCAGTGACTACTATACATACACAGCCCCTTAAGTCTGGAGTCAGACACAATAGTCAGGGGCGTATCTAGGAGGAGGCCCATGTGAAGGCTCGGTCAGGGCCCCCATCCTCTTTAGCCAGCGGCAGCGCTGTCACTCCGGGCACTAGCGATGTCCCAGAGTCTAGAGAGCATGCGTAGATCTCCATAAATATGGCATGGTGGCCATTTTCACAGTGATTTCCCTACTGCGCATGAACAAAACACAGGGAAAATGGTTCTGTGACATATTCCCAGTGATTCCTGCAGAGCTGCTGTTCTGTTGCTGGACTCTGGAGGGTAAGTATTACAAATAATGGGTGTAGAGTGTGTGGTGTGAGCCCCCTGGTCCCCAGGAGCCTGTGTGCACTGCAAACACTGCACCCATTATAAATATGCCAGTGACAGTAGTACAGTACACCCTCAGTAATAGGTGCACAGCTATGGCTTGTGAGTCTGGAGTTGGACACAGCACAGTAGTACAGTATGCCCCATTACTAAGTGCACAGCTATGGCTTGTTAGTCTGGAGTTGGACACAGCATAGTAGTACAGTATGCCCCAGTAATAAGTGCACAGCTATGGCTTGTGAGTCTGGAGTAGGACACAGCACAGTAGTACAGTACGCCCCAGTAATAGGTGCACAGCTATGGCTTGTGAGTCTGGAGTTGGACACAGCACAGTAGTACAGTACACCCCAGTAACAGGTGCACAGCTATGGCTTGTGAGTCTAGAGTGGGACACAGCACAGTAATACAGCATTCCCCAATATTATGTGCACAGCAACGGTTTGTAAGTGTGGATTTGGACACAGCACAGTAGTACAGTATGCCCCAGTAATAGGTGCACAGCTATGGTTTGTGAGTGTGGAGTTGGTTACAGCACAGTAGTACAGTATGCCCCAGTAATAAGCGCACAGCTATGGCTTGTGAGTCTGGAGTCTGGGTGGGTACAGGCACGACCGTTAAGAATTTAGCCGTGGGTACGCCGTACACACCGCCGCTGGGCCGCCACTCACTGTGACTGCACTGCTGCTGGCTGCTATGTGAGGGGATGAGAGCGCAACACAGCGCCTCTCCTACCCCTCAATTATCTGTTATGTCTGGTCTTTGCTCCGGCAGCTGATGCGGTGGGGGATGATCTCAATAAGGCACCGGTTTGCTAACCAATCAGAGCTCGCGGACCGTCAGCCGCGGTTCCTGATTGCCTGCCGGTCCACGAGCTCTGATTGGCTAACGAACCGGCAGCTCATTTGAGGTACCCATTACTGGAGCTGCAGAGACCAGACTTCAGGAGCATTGAGGGGCAGGAGAGGTGCTGTGCTGCACTGTGCTGCACTCTCTTCCCCTCACACAGCACAAACAGACAACGGTGTGCAGGGGGCACTATATATCTGGCACTGTGGGGGCATTGTATATCTGGCACTGTGGGGGTAATGTATATCTGGCACTGTGGGGGCATTGTATATCTGGCACTGTGGGGGCAATGTATATCTGGCACAGTGGGGCAATGTATATCTGGCACAGGGGAGCAATGTGTATCTGGCACTATTAGAGTCATATGTGTATCTAGACCCCATATGTGTATCACACCCCCATTTTCATTGGCCATGCTCCATGTGGCATTTGGCCACGTCCTTGTGGCATAAATAAATAAGAATTTACTTACCGATAATTCTATTTCTCATAGTCCGTAGTGGATGCTTGGGACTCCGAAAGGACCATGGGGATAGCGGCTCCGCAGGAGACTGGGCACAAAGTAAAAGCTTTAGGACTAGCTGGTGTGCACTGGCTCCTCCCCCTATGACCCTCCTCCAAGCCTCAGTTAGGATACTGTGCCCGGACGAGCGTACACAATAAGGAAGGATTTTGAATCCCGGGTAAGACTCATTACCAGCCACACCAATCACACCGTACAACTTGTGATCTGAACCCAGTTAACAGCATGATAACAGAAGGAGCCTCTGAAAAGATGGCTCACAACAACAATAACCCGATTTTTGTAACAATAACTATGTACAAGTAATGCAGACAATCCGCACTTGGGATGGGCGCCCAGCATCCACTACGGACTATGAGAAATAGAATTATCGGTAAGTAAATTCTTATTTTCTCTAACGTCCTAGTGGATGCTGGGGACTCCGAAAGGACCATGGGGATTATACCAAAGCTCCCAAACGGGCGGGAGAGTGCGGATGACTCTGCAGCACCGAATGAGAGAACTCCAGGTCCTCCTCAGCCAGGGTATCAAATTTGTAGAATTTAGCAAACGTGTTTGCCCCTGACCAAGTAGCTGCTCGGCAAAGTTGTAAAGCCGAGACCCCTCGGGCAGCCGCCCAAGATGAGCCCACTTTCCGTGTGGAATGGGCTTTTATAGATTTTGGCTGTGGCAGGCCTGCCACAGAATGTGCAAGCTGAATTGTACTACAAATCCAACGAGCAATCGTCTGCTTAGAAGCAGGAGCACCCAGCTTGTTGGGTGCATACAGGATAAACAGCGAGTCAGATTTTCTGACTCCATCCGTCCTGGAAACATATATTTTCAGGGCCCTGACTACGTCCAGCAACTTGGAATCCTCCAAGTCCCTAGTAGCCGCAGGCACCACGATAGGTTGGTTTAAGTGAAATGCTGAAACCACCTTAGGGAGAAATTGAGGACGAGTCCTCAATTCTGCCCTGTCCGTATGAAAAATTAGGTAAGGGCTTTTATAGGATAAAGCCGCCAATTCTGATACACGCCTGGCTGAAGCCAGGGCTAACAGCATTACCACTTTCCAAGTGAGATACTTCAAGTCCACAGTGGTGAGTGGTTCAAACCAATGTGACTTTAGGAATCCCAACACTACATTGAGATCCCAAGGTGCCACTGGAGGCACAAAAGGAGGCTGTATATGCAGTACTCCCTTGACAAACGTCTGAACTTCAGGTACAGAAGCTAGTTCTTTTTGGAAGAATATCGACAGGGCCGAAATTTGAACCTTAATGGACCCTAATTTGAGGCCCATAGACAGTCCTGTTTGCAGGAAATGCAGGAATCGACCCAGTTGAAATTCCTCCGTAGGGGCCTTCCTGGCCTCGCACCACGCAACATATTTACGCCAAATACTGTGATAATGTTGTACGGTTACATCCTTCCTGGCTTTGATCAGGGTAGGGATGACTTCATCCGGAATGCCTTTTTCCTTCAGGATCCGGCGTTCAACCGCCATGCCGTCAAACGCAGCCGCGGTAAGTCTTGGAACAGACATGGTCCCTGCTGGAGCAGGTCCTGTCTTAGAGGTAGAGGCCACGGGTCTTCCGTGAGCATCTCTTGAATTTCCGGGTACCAAGTCCTTCTTGGCCAATCCGGAGCCACGAGTATAGTCTTTACTCCTCTCCTTCTTATGATTCTCAGTACTTTTGGTATGAGAGGAAGAGGAGGGACCACATACACTGACCGGTACACCCACGGTGTTACCAGAGCGTCCACAGCTATTGCCTGAGGGTCCCTTGACCTGGAACAATATCTGTCCAGTTTTTTGTTGAGGCGAGACGCCATCATGTCCACCTTTGGTTTTTCCCAACGGTTTACAATCATGTGGAAGACTTCCGGGTGAAGTCCCCACTCCCCCGGGTGAAGATCGTGTCTGCTGAGGAAGTCTGCTTCCCAGTTGTCCACTCCCGGAATGAACACTGCTGACAGTGCTATCACATGATTTTCCGCCCAGCGAAGAATCCTTGCCACTTCCATCATTGCCCTCCTGCTTCTTGTGCCGCCCTGTCTGTTTACGTGGGCGACTGCCGTGATGTTGTCCGACTGGATCAATACTGGCTGACCCTGAAGCAGAGGCCTTGCCTGACTTAGGGCATTGTAAATGGCCCTTAGTTCCAGGATATTTATGTGAAGTGACGTTTCCATGCTTGACCACAAGCCCTGGAAATTTTTTTTTTTTTTTCCTGTGTGACTGCTCCCCAGCCTCTCAGGCTGGCATCCGTGGTCACCAGGACCCAATCCTGAATGCCGAATCTGCGGCCCTCTAGGAGATGAGCACTCTGTAACCACCACAGGAGAGACACCCTTGTCCTTGGAGACAGGGTTATCCGCCGATGCATTTGAAGATGCGATCCGGACCATTTGTCTAGCAGATCCAACTGAAAAGTTCTTGCGTGGAATCTGCCGAATGGAATCGCTTCGTAAGAAGCCACCATCTTTCCCTGGACCCTTGTGCACTGATGCACTGACACCTGGCCTGGTCTTAGGAGTTTCCTGACTAGGTCGGATAACTCCCTGGCTTTCTCTTCCGGGAGAAACACCTTTTTCTGTACTGTGTCCAGAATCATCCCTAGGAACAGCAGACGTGTCGTCGGAATCAGCTGCGATTTTGGAATATTTAGAATCCATCCGTGCTGTCGTAGTACTATTTGCGATAGTGCTACTCCGACCTCTAACTGTTCTCTGGACCGTGCCCTTATCAGGAGATCGTCCAAGTAAGGGATAATTAAGACGCCTTTTCTTCGAAGAAGAATCATCATTTCGGCCATTACCTTGGTAAAGACCCGGGGTGCCGTGGACAATCCAAACGGCAGCGTCTGAAACTGATAGTGACAGTTCTGTACCACAAACCTGAGGTACCCTTGGTGAGAAGGGCAAATTGGGACATGGAGGTAAGCATCCTTGATGTCCAGAGACACCATGTAGTCCCCTTCTTCCAGGTTCGCTATCACTGCTCTGAGTGACTCCATCTTGAACTTGAACCTTTTTATGTAAGTGTTCAAGGTTTTCAGATTTAAAATGGGTCTCACCGAGCCGTCCGGCTTCGGTACCACAAACAGCGTGGAGTAATACCCCTTTCCCTGTTGTAGGAGGGGTACCTTGATTATCACTTGCTGGGAATACAGCTTGTGAATGGCTTCCAATACCGCCTCCCTGTCGGGGGTAGACGTTGGTAAAGCAGACTTCAAGAACCGGCGAGGGGGAGACGTCTCGAATTCCAATTTGTACCCCTGAGATACTACCTGCAGGATCCAGGGGTCCACTTGCGAGTGAGCCCACTGCGCGCTGAAATTCTTGAGACGGGCCCCCACCGTGCCTGAGTCCGCTTGTAAGGCCCCAGCGTCATGCTGAGGACTTGGCAGAAGCGGGGGAGGGCTTCTGGTCGTGGGAAGAAGCTGTCTGTTGTAGTCTTTTTCCCCTTCCTCTGCCCCGGGGCAGATATGAGTGGCCTTTTGCCCGCTTGCCCTTATGGGGACGAAAGGACTGAGCCTGAAAAGGCGGTATCTTTTTCTGCTGCGAGGTGACTTGGGGTAAAAAGGTGGATTTCCCAGCCGTTGCCGTGGCCACCAGGTCCGATAGACCGCCCCCAAATAACTCCTCCCCTTTATACGGCAATACTTCCATATGCCGTTTGGAATCCGCATCCCCTGACCACTGTCGCGTCCATAATCCTCTTCTGGCAGAAATGGACATCGCACTTACTCTTGATGCCAGAGTGCAAATGTCTCTCTGTGCATCTCGCATATATAGGAATGCATCCTTTAAATGCTCTATAGTCAATAATATATTGTCCCTGTCCAGGGTATCAATATTTTCAGTCAGGGAATCCGACCAAGCCACCCCAGCACTGCACATCCAGGCTGAGGCGATTGCTGGTCGCAGTATAACACCAGTATGTGTGTATATACTTTTAAGGATATTTTCCAGCCTCCTATCTGCTGGCTCCTTAAGGGCGGCCGTTTCTGGAGACGGTAACGCCACTTGTTTTGATAAGCGTGTGAGCGCCTTATCCACCCTAGGGGGTGTTTCCCAACGAGCCCTAACCTCTGGTGGGAAGGGATATAGTGCCAATAATTTTTTAGAAATTAGCAGTTTTCTGTCGGGGGTAACCCACGCTTCATCACACACTTCATTCAATTCATCTGATTCAGGAAAAACTACGGGTAGTTTTTTCACACCCCACATAATACCCCTTTTTGTGGTACTTGCAGTATCAGAGATGTGCAAAACCTCCTTCATTGCCGTGATCATGTAACGTGTGGCCCTACTGGAAAATACGTTTGTTTCTTCACCGTCGACACTGGAGTCAGTGTCTGTGTCTGGGTCCGTGTCGACCCACTGAGGTAACGGGCGTTTAATAGCCCCTGACGGTGTTTGAGACGCCTGGACAGGCACTAACTGAGCTGCCGGCTGTCTCATGTCGTCAACAGTTTTCTGTAACGTGCCGACACTGTCACGTAATTCCTTAATTACGGCCATCCATTCAGGTGTCGACTCCCTAGGGGGTGACATCACCATTATAGGCAATTGCTCCGCCTCCACATCATTTTCCTCCTCATACATGTCGACACACACGTACCGACACCCAGCACACACACAGGGAATGCTCTGATAGAGGACAGGACCCACTTAGCCCTTTGGGGAGACAGAGGGAGAGTTTGCCAGCACACACCAGAGCGCTATATATGTATAGGGACAACCTTACAATAAGTGTCTATCCCTTATAGCTGCTTATATCTGTTATTTTGCCAAATAAGTGCCCCCCTCTCTTTTTTACCCTGTTTCTGTAGTTGCAGGATGCAGGGGAGATTCTGGGAGCCTTCCTACCAGCGGAGCTGTGTGGGAAAAATGGCGCTGTGTGCTGAGGAGATAGGCCCCGCCCCCTTCACGGCGGGCTCTTCTCCCGCTTTTTTCTGGAAAACTGGCAGGGGTTAAAATACATCCATATAGCCCAGGAGCTATATGTGATGTATTTTTCGCCAACTAAGGTAAATTCATTGCTTCCCAGGACGCCCCCCCCCCAGCGTCCTGCACCCTCAGTGACCGGAGTGTGAAGTGTGCTGAGAGCAATGGCGCACAGCTGCAGTGCTGTGCGCTACCTTATGAAGACAGGAAAGTCTTCTGCCGCCGATTTATGGACCTCTTCTTGCTTCAGCATCTGTAAGGGGGCCGGCGGCGCGGCTCCGGGACCCATCCATGGCTGGGCCTGTGATCGTCCCTCTGGAGCTAATGTCCAGTAGCCTAAGAAACCCAATCCACTCTGCATGCAGGTGAGTTCGTTTCTCTCCCCTAAGTCCCTCGATGCAGTGAGCCTGTTGCCAGCAGGTCTCACTGAAAATAAAAAACCTATTTAAACTTTTACTCTAAGCAGCTCAGGAGAGCCACCTAGATTGCACCCTTCTCGTTCGGGCACAAAATCTAACTGGGGCTTGGAGGAGGGTCATAGGGGGAGGAGCCAGTGCACACCAGCTAGTCCTAAAGCTTTTACTTTGTGCCCAGTCTCCTGCGGAGCCGCTATCCCCATGGTCCTTTCGGAGTCCCCAGCATCCACTAGGACGTTAGAGAAATATTTTTTTTCTACTTGTACCACTGGATACAGCACAGTAGTACAGTATGCCCCAGTAACAGAGGCAAATTTAGACTGCATGGGGCCCTAAACAAGACACCTGGGACCCTCCTTTCTCAAACAATCCATAGCACTACTGTATATGAGCCTAATTCATGATTGCATGCTGCACAAGTGAGCGATTATTGGCAGACTGCGTATGCACAGCGATTGCACTGTGTCAAGGTGTCTTTGCAATCCTGCTTGCAGTGAGGTCTGTGTGTGTGTGTGTCGATATCTACAGCTATTACTATTTCATAATACAGTTCAATTGTAAAGCACCCCTGAGTCAGTGTATGTGGGGGAGTATTAAGACAGGGCTGTGAGTGCAGAGATGGTGGGTATTAGTCAGGGCTGTTAGTGCGAGCGCAGAGAGCTCACAAGGGGCTTGTTGCGTTCTCCACCCACCGGAATTCTGCCACTGGGATCCAGCGGTCGGGATGCCGACTGCTGGGATACCTGGCACCGGTAACCCGATACACACCCACATGTGTGGGTGTGTATGTATGTGTGTATGTGTCTATATACAAGTCCTCTGGAGTGCCGCCTGGTTTTTCATGAATTGAGAGTGGAAGGATGCATACCCCTCTCTAGAAGACCACCAGTTTGTATATGCTTTGCAAGGAAGGCACCGGGGCAGCTGTTTAATGTGAAGGGAGTGCCGACCATACCAGTTCTCTCTCTCTCTCTCTCTCTGTATATATATATATATATATATATATATATATACATATACACACACACTCATATGACCCAGAGCCTACAATTTCAATTTAAGTGACAGCAAAAGGGAAAAAAATGTAGTGCAGCCAGCCTTACTTACAGGAGAGGGAGAGCTGGTTCCTCTATCTCCTCCAAGCTGCATACAGCCACCCTACGCTGGAATCACAGGCCCTCCTTCTTCTTCCCTGCATGCTGCATGCTCAGCCAATGACTGAGCCGCAGGCTACTCCTGTTCACAAACTAAAGGATAGCTGAGCCATCGCTCAGCTGCCCTGTCCTGCGATGAGGAGGCGCAGGTGCAGCGGCTGCGAAGTGGGGAGCTGGGAGCACTACTACAGATTGCATGGTTAGAAATCCGATCTGTGATGGATCTGGCATGCGGAAGGTAGGGTGGCTGGTGCTGCTGGGGGGAATGATATGTTCTGCGGCTGCAACATGGAGGTAGTTTCGGAGGCATGTTGGGCACAGCAGGGGATAGGGAGTAGTTATACTGTTTGCAGCTGCAGCAGCTCCAGCACGGGGGTACTCTGTATTCTCAGGGTGGGTGGGTGGCATTGGTGATCAGTAGGAGATTTAAAGCTAGATTATTTGGCCCTGCGCAGGGCCCCTGGGACCTGCCGGGCCCTAGGTGGCTACCTTTGTTGCCAAGTGGTAAATCCGCCACTACCCAGTAATAAGTGAACAGCTATGGCTTGTGAGTCTGAGACTAACACAGGAAAGTAGGCGTGCATCTTATACACAGCCCCTACATCAGAGTAAAATGCAGCTGACGTAAGTGTGCACTAGATGTAAATGGCGACAAGTCACAGCCGCGGCAACTTTTATTGAGACCAAGTCCTGTGAGAATCCAACGTGGGAGGATGATGTTTGGGCCTTCTTTTGGATTCCGAAAATGGCACGGAGATCAGAGCCGGAACTCGGTTCTACTCAGAATCGGTACAGTATGTTCAGGTGGGTACGATTTCCAAGAAACTGAACTCGATTAACTCTATTAGTAATAAGGGTGGTACTCAGTCAGCCACAATAGTGCTGTGGCTGTAAAAAAAAGGGGGGTGTTCACTTTTTTTCTCACTACTTTTCAATTATCTTGCATGACCCCCCCTCCCCATTTTTCATGTGGAAATACATAGGTCCCACGACAAGCTGCTGACCTACAGTATGTACTCTAATGGCACCTACTGCGGAATAAGCGGGCACTTTTTACAGATTTGGATTTGCCTGTTTTAGGCAGGTGAACTAAACCTCCGATAAGTGCTGGAGATAGGGGCTAACTGAATAGCCCCGGAGCAATAATTATTGGCTGGAATTTACCACCACTAATTGAATACACCCCTTTAGTTGTAACAATGTGATTGTGTGATATTATTTTTTTGGGTTAAAGTGAGCCGGAACGGGGCAGAACTGCGTTCCGTCAGTTCCACTTCTCCTCCAGCTCACATCACCCGATGTGTGCCCGGTGCCACAGGGAGATGCTGGGCGCACAATAAGATTGTGTTATCAGCGGGCGCCCGACTCTCTCTCCACAGCGGAAGTCAGCAGCAGGAGCTCACTACTGAGCTCTGGCTTCTGACTCCGGTTCTGTCAGTGTGCGCTATGGGAGAGATGTCATGATGTCTCTCCCATAGTGCCGAGGAGCAGACGCCAGGAAGACTGTAGTGGTCAGACGCAGGAGTGGGGCTTGGTGAGTATGGTGTGTTTTTTTGGGTTTTATTTATGTGCGAGTGCTTCTACTGGGGGCAAACTACAAGGGGGAAAACTTCAGGGGGCAAGCTACTGGGGGCAAACTACAAGGGAGCTAACTACTGGGGGCAAACTACAGGGGGCATTACTACTGGGGGCAGAAATACAGGGGCATTACTACTTGGGGGTATTACTACTGAGGGAAAACTATAAGGGGCAAACTAGAGGGGGGCTAAACTACTGGGGGCATAACTACAGGGGCTAAACTACTGGGGCCTTACTACTTGGGGGCTAAACTACAAGGGGGGAAACTACAGTGGGGCATTACTGCAAGGGGGGCTAAACTACTGGGGGCATAACTACAGGGGCTAAGTTACTGGGGGTATTACTATTTGGGGTCTAAACTACAAGGGGGAAAACTACAGTGGGCATTACTACTGCGGGCATTACTACTTGGGCTAAACTACAAGGGGGTAAACTACAGGGGGGCATTAATACTGGGAGCTAAACTACTGGCATAACTACAGGGGCTAAACTACTGGGGGCATTACTACTTGGGGGCTAAACTACTGGGGGCATTACAAATGGGGGCTAACTACTGGAGGCAAACTACATGGGGGCTAAACTACAGGGGCTAAACTACTGAGGGCATTACTACTGGGGGGCTAAACTACTGGGTGCATAACTGCAGGGGCTAAACTACAGGGGGCATTACCACTGGGGGCTAAACTACATGGGGCAAACTACATGAGGGCTAAACTACAGGGGCTAAGCTACTGGGGGCATTACCACTAGGAGGGTAAACTAAAGGGGGGATAAACTACTGGGGGCATAACTACAGGGGCTAAATGACTGATGGCATTACTACAGGCAACATTACTACTGGGGGCAATGCTACACTAAGGCATTACCATTAAGGGCATTACTAATGGGAGCACTACTAATGAGGGCATTGTAAAGGGGGCACTTCATAAGGGGCATCTCTCCTGGGGACATAAGGGGCACTACTACTGGGGGCACTGCATAAGGGGCATCACTCCTGGGGACATAAGGGGCACTACTACTGGGGGCACTGCATAAGGGGCACCACTACTATGGGCTCTTTACAAGGGGCACTACCACTGTGGGCACTACCAGTAAAGTGGACAGTGCATAAGGAGCACTACTACTGTGGGCATTGTATAAGGGGCACTACTGCTGTGGGCGTTATGTGTAATAGGGGTGCTACTACTGTGGGCATTATTACTGTTGTTTGACCATGCCCCTTTTGAGACCACGCCCCCTTTTGGTGCGCGAGTCATGGGCGCAATAGCTTTATTACATGGACGCCGGGGAGGAGTTCCACCACTTCTCTAGGACCACTTTAAGCACTTATTATTATTATTATTATTATTATTATTATTATTATTATTATGTTAAATTGATTATATCCCACCAAGTAGTCTCTATTGCAAATATTTTTCAGGGCACAAATGGAATTAATGTCAACAGTAATTTAGACTATAATAATTTAAAAAAATCTAATGATAAATTTACAGCCAGTAAAGGTCTAACTGATCATCCTATGCACATAGAATTATTGCCACAAGCAAGGTGTAATTATTTTAAATACTTTTTTCTACATATAATATTTTATTGGTTGAAAATTTTACATGCAGCACAAGACTACTGTACTATAGATGCTTCGATATTGCTATTAAGCCTCATAACTAATACACTCGGAAAAGTCAAAAATAGTTTTGAGTTGATGAAACTTGTTCTCTCCAAATTAAAATAGAAACTTTTATCAAGCTTTGTAGAGTCCCTGAGGGACAAAACACTTCTCATCTCATGCTATAAGAGTGGAAACCACAGTTACTGTTCATACACTGTGACCAAGCCAGCACTTCTCCACACTTGATAACAGAGATAAAACAGATTAGATAGTAGTACACTTTGATAGGTAAGTAATAGTATATGGAAATAAAGAAAGAATGTTTAATTTGTATCTGCACAGGTTAAGTTAATTTGGTACATGGAGAGTATACTATAAGTTATATTGCTTTCTTTTTTTACTTTTAAGAAAGCAAAACTTCCAAATATTGCAACCAGGGCTGGATTAAGCCTTGGGGATGCCCGGGGCACTTAAGACAAGGGGGCTCCCGCTGTAAGGCTGGGAAGTGTATTTTAGATTGTGCATACCCCCAACTTGACCCATTCCAGGATCAACAAAATGCTTTCTATCTGGACTTCCCTCTTAATATATTATTGGTGTCATCTGTGTTAAACTATTTAATAGATAAGAAAGGTATTTCAACACAGGTGATTGCAGTCATAACTTAAGTAGGTATGTTATCCCTCCAGGACTGGATCATGTTAGGATGTATGGATTGTGTATATTAAATTTAACCCACTGGGGTATATTAGATTTAAACTAATAGTTTAACAATGCCTGGTTACTGTTTATATCTCCACCTAATTGAATGACAACTATTTTATACAACCTTAGAATACACATTGAAAACAAATCTATAATGTATCCTGTCACATGCAAGAATAGCAGCAGCAGCCTCTGTACTACTTACACACTGGTACAGGACTACTCTGTATGTGTGTATCTCTATCTAGACCTTCATTAGATAACAGATTACACAGGACTCGGACACCCAGTCAGGGAAGAGGAGAAGCTGGGATCCCTGTGTCACTCACAGCTCTCTCCACCCTCCTATCTCTCCTCTGTTCGGAAAGTTCAGCCGGTAGCTCATAAAACCTGATACTCTGCCTGCAATGCATGCTGCCCAGCTCGCATTCTGGCTATCTGGTTCTGCTACTGCATAAGATGGAAAGCTAGCAATGTTGGTGTGCTCTTGCTGGGGGGCCCCTAACAAATGGGGGGCCAGGGTAAAATATGCCCTGCGACACCCCCCCTTAATCTTGCTATGATTGCAACTTACTATTCTTTGTTAATTCCATGTTTGTTCTTTGTTAAAGCATATATGTAGAATGACAATCATACAGAGCACTGTTTCTCAAACTCTTGCCCAAATGTATTAAGCCTTAAAAAGTAATAAAGCGGAGGCTGATAAAGAGTGATAAAGTACCAGCCAATCAGCTTCCTAACTGCCATGTAATATGATGTGTTTGAGAAATAACAGTTAGGAGCTGGTTGGCTGGTGATTTATCACTCTTTCTCAACCTTTATCACTTTTTGGGACTCTGACTCCAGAACCTCTGACAGGTCATGTTTTTAATACCACCTGTAGATCTGTACACTGTGACAGTTAGTAATGAATAAACTTGTGCAGCAGCTAAGAAATGGTCTGGGAAATGTAAACAGTTAGGGACTCAGGGGGTGGATATATAATTGGGTGCCCTTCCATAGATATTTATCTGGACCCGCTATAAAGCATTGTGAAGCTGGTCCAGATATATTATTATTTGTTTTGATGAAGAGAGAAAGTGTTATTGACCTGTCTGGTGAATTCCCCTTTGTCGGCTGTCTGTTCAGCGTGTTATGTCACACTACAAATAAAACTTTATTAGCAAATTACAAAGACAAGAACATTGAGAAGACTGCTGCAGCGCCAGTCTGAGCTGTAAAAATGTATGCATGTAGAATTTAAAATGGTCAGAGCCACTGACCATTCATATATTTACCTGCACATCGGCACACTGTTTTGAAGATAGGAGTGCCAATAATGAATGTGGTACATAGGTATGAGTCCTGTCATTATGCACACAACACCACAATAATACATGAAGGAAAATGGTAAGTGCAGTAAATAACAGATGCAATTACCAGTAACCTCCCTAAACATGATCATACATCCCCCTAACACATGATTATACATCAACCCCTCTAAGCACTAAAAGGAATATTTGGTACAGTAAGCAATGGATTTTTAAATCCATCGATTTTTACAGATTTTGCCAACCAGATTTCAAAGGGTAATAATACTGTAATGTGACGGGAGATCGTGGGGCACAATTAAATTGTTTGCTTTTTCACTCTGGTCATACCCAGAGAGGTTGGGTTTAGCCGCGTAAAGTGCCATCTGCTACCTACAGGAGGAACAAAGAATTTAATTCCCCCCATAGTGTGTTATCACCAAATAATATCTTGCTTGCACTTGGGGCCTAATTCAGTAAGTGATGCATCAGCCATGCGATCGCATATTGCCATTTTTAGGCAAAGTGTGCATGCGCAGGTCGCGATGTTTGTGGGGCGGTCAAGGATGGCAACACAGCATTACTGGGGCGGCAACTCGGTGTTGCAGGCACCATTTCAGCAGGTTCGGGGCGGTCATATGATGTCACACACTGTGATGAGGAAACTGACAGCGGCCCGACTGTACAGCCAGAGGATTTCCCTTAAACAGCTATGTGATCTCAATTAAATTTAGAGATGTGCGGCTGGGAACTTTTCGTGTTTTGTGTTTTGATTTTTGTTCTAATTCCACATTCGTGTTTTAGTTTTGGCTTGGTTTTGCCAAAACCACCCTTTCGTGTTTTGGTTTTGGTTTTGGATCTGGATAATTTTTGGGAAAAAACATAAAAACAGCTAAAATCACAGAAATTGGGGGTAATTTTGCTCCTACGGTGTTATTAACCTCAATAAAATTCATTTCCACTCATAGTCTATTCTAAACACCTCACACCTCACAATATTGTTTTTAGGCCTAAAAGTAGCACCGAGGTGGCTGTATGACCAAGCTAAGTGACACAAGTGTGTGGCACAAACACCTGGCCCATCTAGGAGTGGCACTGCAGTGTCAGACAGGATGGCACTTTTCAAAAACTAGGCCCCAAACAGCACCTCATGCAAATATGTAGAAGAGGTGCAATGAGGTAGTTGTATGACTAAGCCAAGCAACACAAACAGTTGGCCCATCTAGGAGTGGCACTGCAGTGGCAGACAGGAGGGCAGATATCAAAAAAAGGCCCCAAACAGCACATGATGCAAAGAAGAAAAAAATGTGCACCGAGGTTGTTGTATGACTAAGCTAAGTGACACAACCACCTGGCCCATCTAGTAGTGTCACGCAGTGGGTGAATGTCGAGAGTGGGCCGCAATTGTTCTGTCCACTGACAGCATCTCCAACACGCACCGGTCATTTAAAAAAAAATCTGCAATTGGTGGACTTATATGGCAGTACCCCAGGACTAATACAGCAGTACTGATGGACTCATACGACACTGTCAGACAGGATGGCACATTTTAAAATCTAGGCCCCAAACAGCACCTCATGCAAAGATGATGAAGAGGTGCAATGAGGTAGCTGTATGACTAAGCCAAGCAACACAAACAATTACAACTGAAATTATACATCCAAATCACTGGAATTATACATCCAAATCACTGGAATTAATTGGCAAAATCACTGTAATTAATAATTATACGTCCAAATCACTGGAATTATACTGCACACTCACTGTAATTATACGTCCAAATCACTGAAATTAATTGGCAAAATCACTGTACTTAATAATTATACGTCCAAATCCCTGGAATTAAATGGCAAAATCTTGGTATCGCCTGCTTAGTGAAGTGGAATCTAGACGGGATTTGGAACCGGGGACACAATATCTCCATCAATTTTCTAAATCCCACTGCACTAATGGCGGATACTGGACACACGTCTAACACCAACATAATTGTCAAGGCCTCAGTTATGAGGGCTTCCATCATCATGTGAAGCTGAACCACTAGTCATGAACATAGGCCAGGACCTCAGCCGTTCCTTGCCACTCTGTGTCGCAAATGGCATATTGGCAAGTTTACGTTTTTCCTCAGACCATTTCAATTTCTTTTTTGGGGTCTTTTTACTGAACTTTGGCTTTTTGGATTTTCCATGCCCTCTACTATCACAATGGGCATCGGCCGTGGCAGATGACGTTGATGGCATGTCATCATCTATGTCATGGCTAGTGGCAGCAGCTTCAGCACTAGGAGGAGGTGGTTCTTGAACTTTCCCTATTTTATCCTCCAAATGTTTGTTCTCCATTATTTTTCTGGAGTTATATAACACAATATGCGGCACAGGAGAGCATATCACTACACCTCACAGGGCAAAGCCTGTAAAAATTATTTGGATTAAATATTAATAACCCCTTTATTTGGAGTAAATAATATACAGGACAGCACCACTGAACTTATATGGCAGCACCACTGGACTGGATTTATACAGAATTATATGGATTTATATGGAATTATACGGCAGGATAACTGGAATTATACAGCAGTATCACAGGAATTATACGGCAATATCACAGGAATTATACGCCAGTATCACGGGAATTATACGCCAGTATTCCGAGAATCATATGGCAATATCACAGGAATTATACGCCAATATCACAGGAATTATATGGCAATATCACAGGAATTATACGCCAGTATCACGGGAATTATATGCCAGTATTCCAAGAATTATACGGCAATGTCACAAGAATTATACGCCAGTACACGGGAATTATACGGCAATATCACGGGAAATATATGCTGTTATCATGGGAATTATACGGCAGTAACACTGGATATATGGCAGCAGAGGACACCACCACTGTGACTGATGCTGCACAAGACACTGACTACACTGGACTTGACAGCACAACACAGCACCACTTTATGCAGCTACACTGGATATATGTCAGCAGAGGACACCAACACTGTGACTGATGCAGCACAATACACTGACTATACTGGACTGGACAGCACAACACAGCACCACTTTATACAGCTACACTGGATATATGGCAGCAGAGGACACCAACACTGTAACTGGCTGGACTGATGCAGCACAATACACTCACTACACCGGACTGGACTGAGCAGCACAACACGGCACAAGACTCGCCATCCCACTTTCCTGCCCCCACACAGACACAGAACACTGAGGACACGTCCTCTCAATACACTCTCCGAGACTGGAGTGAAAATGGCCGAGACGCGCGGCTCCTTATATGGAATCAAAAACCCGCAAGAATCCTACAGCAGGATGATGATGTGTTGCCGCGTTCGGGTTTCCGAGTCAGGCGGGAAAATCCGAGCCTGACTCGGATCTGGGCTAGAGACATGAAGTTCGGTAGGGTTCGGTTCTCTCAGAACATATGGATTGACGCACCATGGTCAGTCTTCACTAAATTGCCTCCATACAGGCAACAACCAGGAGTAACGATACACCGTGAGAAGCTCTAATGAGTAAACCATTGTAGTATCTCTCGGCCACTGCATCAACTATCCAGAAGCACTGCCAGCAATATCTACAAAAAGGACATCCAGACAGGTAATCGGGATGACACATTTTGTTTAACCTACTTCACTGCTCAATAAGCAAAAAAGCCTCTGGATGATCCACTTGGACCCAATTACATAATCAGACTTTGAACAATCTGCATAGAATGGTGTTTGAACACAATTTTTGTATAGTGTTTAGTTTGAATACTGAAATGTATTTTGTATGGAACCGCACTAGTCAGACAATTTTACTAAAGTACCAAAATGATTGTTATGATGAAATACCAATATACATACAGTTATCAAGTAAATCTTAAACTGCTAATGATTGGCGGTGCTCCCAGGAATTTTGTAGGTTAGACTACAAGTGGAGAAAACAGGAGAAAAAGACAAAAAAACCTTGTTTGGGAGCACTCATTTGTTATAATAGAAATAATGTGTGTAATGAAGAATATTAAAACTTAACCTTTAATTAATCCTTGAATAGAAAAACTATGGAAAATAGATTGAGACTCGTGTCTAGTGTTGTATATTTGTGTGTGAATCTTGTTTGACCTTTTTAACAAATGAGGTACAAGATGATTGTTTTCTCCAATTGTAGTTTGTATGCTGACCAGCATTGTGAATGGATACGTCAGTAAGGGAGGCAGTCAGTTTACTGGTTGTTAGGATCCTGGCTTTCAAGAGACCGATGCCAGAATCCTGACACCCAGTGAAATACCAGCGGTCGGAATCCTGACCACCAGCCGAAATCCCCATGAGGGGGAATATAATCCTGTGTCGACCAAAGGTTGCCACTGGGCCAGAAGCATGGCGAGCGCAGCATGACCGCGAGGGCACATGCTGCGCTCATTGTCGATATTCTAGCTGTCAGGATCCAGGCATCGGCCCCATCAGTAAATTTTCCAAAAGCAACATACCTGTAGCTTGACTGGTTTTTCACCACCCACACATCACACATCTACTCATTGGCCACCTAGATACAGTATAGTGACTGAGCACTGCACTTCCCTCAACATTATTATTATTATTATTATTATTATTATTATTACTACCTTTTATTTATATCCACATATTAGTATGTAAATTAAGAATTTTTTATTCTTCATGGGTTTCTTTTAGTCTCGAAATGACATTAGAAGATTGTAATAATGTGACAGAATTTGCACTATTGGGTTTGTTTGAAGATCCAGAGTTACAGATCCCAATCGGTATATTACTTATATTTGCCTATTCCATGATATTTTTAGGAAACTTCACCATCATATTTGTTTTTTTTGGCGATTCCCATCTGCACACTCCCATGTACATTTTCTTATTCAACCTTTCCATCATTGACATCATTTCCTCGTCCAATATTCTGCCTAAACTATTTAATATGCTCTTCACAGAACAAAACATGATTTCATTTAGAGATTGTATAACCCAGATGTACATATTTGCATCTCTGGTTGGTACTGAGCTTATCCTGCTTGCGGCCATGGCATATGATCGTTATGTGGCAATCTGTCACCCTCTTAATTACATTGTTCTAATGAGTTTAAGAAACTGTATTGGTCTCTCAGTTGCATCTTGGCTTGTGGGTTTTTTGGACACTATTGGACATGCCATCCTTATATCTAAGATGTACTTTTGGTCAGATCGTCCTATTGACCATTTCTTTTGTGATATATCCCCATTGCTGATGATTGCCTGCAGTGATATATCTATGGTGGAAGTCTTAAACTATATAGAAGGGGTTCTGCTGGCATTTTCTTCATTTCTTCTTATATTAATTTCATATATATATATTATCTCTACCATTCTGAAGATAAAATCTGCAGAAGGGAAACATAAAGCTTTTTCTACTTGCACCTCCCATCTAACCTGTGTGATCATTTATTATGGGACTATAATCTGTTTGCATATTAAGCCTACATCAAGTTATTTCCCAAAACTGGACAAGCTCTTCGCTCTGGTATATGTTGTTTTGGTGCCTATGCTAAATCCTTTTATTTACTGTCTTAAGAATAAAGAAGTAGCAAAGTCATTAATCAATCTAAAGTCTAAGTTCTTTATAATACCTTTATAGCCTTGTTGAATGTACCTGTACAGCAATATGTTTGCCCTATGGGGCGATAAATGTTTGTAACTTATGAGTAAAGCAAAAAAGCAAGCAACTGGGCAAAACCATGTTGCACTGCAGGTGGGGCAGATGTGCTGAGAGTATTAGGACCTTATTCAGCTTCAGTTGCAGTTTTGCTTTTTTAGACAAACTGCAACTGCTGTGATCACATGCTGGGGGCCACCCCTTCACAAGGCAAGGCCGCTCAGCATGCAAATACATGGCAGTGAGGCGATCACAGCCAGGCTGCGAAGGCAGGCACAGGGCGACCATTTTTTGGGTTGCAGTTGCCACGTCTGATGTCACGCAGCCGCCCCAAACCAGCCCCAATTTTCAGCGCCACACTCGCCCAATGCCAAGGTGGCACCCCCACAAAGCCACGTTGCTGCTCCATTCCGCCCCACTAACTCCTCTGCCTGTTTGACATGCATCAATGTGATGCGATCAAATTCCCCCAGCTGCGCACGCAGTGTCCGCGAACACAAGAGATCCTGAATAAGGTCTAAATTGCAATATAAAAATAAAACTGTCTAACATTTGTATGCTACATACAAAAGCAGTCAGAATTTACTCTGCACAGAAAAAATATAAATGTACTGTATTTGCTCCCCTTGCATTAAAAAATGGTTTGCTCCAGACACACAGGGGTATATTTACTAAGCTCCCGATTTTGACCAAATTGGTGTTTTTTCTTCAAAGTGTCATCTTGGGAATTTACTAAACGCAAATCTCGGCAGTGATGAGGGTATTCGTATTTTTTTTGAAGACAAAGAAAAAAATACGAATGAATACACCATCGGTCAAACACGCCTGTTATTTTATACAACTCGGTAATTTACTAAAGATTCGTATTCACGATCACTGCCAGCAATAGCCAAACACTGCCGTGAAAAAATACAAATTGTAAAAAAAAAGCAGTTTTCAAAAAGACCTGCATTTTTTTACCGTATTCTGATAGGCATGCACGGATCAGTGAGATCCATGCATGTTTATCAGTGAGTAGGGGTGTGAAAGAGTTAAAAATCAGAAAAAAAAATTGCGTGGGGTCCCCCCTCCTAAGCATAACCAGCCTCAGGCTCTTTGAGCCGGACCTGGTTGTAAAAATACAGGGAAAAAATTGACTGGGGTTCCCCCATATTTTAACAACCAGCACTGGGCTCTGCGCCTGGTCCTGGTGCAAAAATTACAGGGGACAAAAAACGTAGGGGTCCCACGTATTTTTTGAACCAGCACCGGGCTCCACTAGTCAAAGAGATAATGCCACAGCCGGGGGACACTGTTATATTGGTCCCTGCAGTCCTGGCATTAAATCACCAACTAGTCACCCCTGGCCGGGGTACCCTGGAGGAGTGGGTACCCCTTAAATTAAGGGGTCCCCCCTCCAGCCACCCAAGGACCAGGGGTGATGCCCAAGGCTGCCCCCCCCCCCCATCCGTGGGCGGTGGATGGGAGGCTGATAGCCTTTTGTGTAAAAAAAAAATTTTTTTTTTTGTAGTAGAACTACAAGTCCCAACAAGCCTCCCCACAAGCTGGTACTTGGAGAACTACAAGTACCAGCATGCAGGGGAAAAACGGGCCTGCTGGTACCTGTAGTTCTACTACAAAAAAATGCCTAAATAAAAACAGAACACAGACACCGTGGAAGTAAACGTTTAATCAACACACATGCACACTTACATACACACATACTTACCTATGTTGACATGAAGCACTCAGTCCTCTTGTCCAGTAGAATCCAGGGGGTACCTGTAAATAAAATTATACTTACAAAGAATCCAGGGTAGATCGGTCCTCTTCTTAAAAGTTATAATCCACGTACTTGGTAAAATAAAAAAACGAAATACCCGGTCTACGCACTGAAAGGGGTCCCATGTTTACACATGGAACCCCATTCCCCGAATGTCGGGACCCCCCCATGACTCCTGTCAAAGAGGGTCCCTTCAGCCAATCAGGGAGCGCGATATGTCATGGCACTCTCCTGATTGGCTGTGCACTCCTGCACTGTCAGTCAGGCGGCACACTGTGGATACAATGTAGCGCAGCGGCGCTACATTATATCCAATAGTGGGAACTTTGCGTTCTGTGGTAGACCACGAGGTTAAGTGGGGCCAACCACAAGAGTGACGCCACTTAACCTTGCAGTCTACCGCAGACCACAAAGTTCCCACCATTGGATATAATGTAGCGCCGCTGCGCTACATTGTATCCACAGTGCGCCGCCTGACTGACAGTGCAGGAGCGCACAGCCAATCAGGAGAGTGCCATGACGTGGTGCTCCCTGATTGGCTGAAGGGACCCTCTTAGACAAGATTCACGGGGGTCCCGACATTCAGGGAAAGGGGTTCCATGTGTAAACATGGGACCCTTTTCAGTGCGTGGACCGGCTATTTCATGTTTTTATTTTACCAAGTACGTGGATTATAACTTTTAAGAAGAGGACCGATCTACCCCGGATTCTTTGTAAGTATAATTTTATTTACAGGTACCCCTGGATTCTACTAGACAAGAGGACCGAGTGCTTCGTGTCAACATAGGTAAGTATGTGTGTATGTAAGTGTGCATGTATGTTGATTAAACTTTCACTTTCATGGTGTCTGTGTTCTGTTTTTATTTGGGTATTTTTTTTGTAGTAGAACTACAGGTACCAGCGGGCCCGTCCCCCCCCCCCCGCATGCTGGTACTTGTGGTTCTCCAAGTACCAGCTTGCGGGGGAGGCTTGCTGGGACTAGTAGTTCTGCTACAAAAAAAATCCTTTTTTAAACAAAAGGCTATCAGCCTCCCATCCACCACCCACGGATGGGGTGGCAACCTCGGGCTTCACCCCTGGTCCTTGGGTGGCTGGAGGGGGACCCCTTGATTTAAGAGGTGTCCACTCCTCCAGGGTACCCCGGCCAGGGGTAACCAGTTGGTGATTTAATGCCAGGGCCGCAGGGACCAATATAAGTGTCCCCCAGCTGTGGCATTATCTTTCTGACTAGTGGAGCTAGGTTTTTTGTCCCCCATATTTTTTGCGCCAGGACCAGGTGCAGAGCCCTGTGCTGGTTGTTAAAATATGGGGGAACCCCAGTCAAATTTTTTGGGGTATTTTTACAACCAGGACTGGCTCAAAGACCCCGAGGCTGGTTATGCAGAGGAGGGGGGACCCCACGCAATTTTTTGGGGGGGGTTTAACACTTTACACACTTAACATAATATACACAATGTGGCCCTGCACGGATCTCACAGATCCGGTCGAGATTCATTGTGTTAAGTCCGGCAGTGTTTTACTAATCACTCCCGTAAAACACTGCCCGAAATTACGAATGACATCAACATCGGAAAATACGAAAATGCAGAATACGACAGCTTAGTAAATGAGTCGTAAAAAAAAACTAAAAGTTGCAAATTCACACATTCAATGTCATTCATGTTTAATCTCCCTCCAAATCCCAACATATACGAATCTTAGTAAATATACCCCCCAGTTACTTGCTATTTTTGCTAAACTTACAAACTAGTGGTGAGTGCCAGGCCGTTTTTTGGGTTTTGTGTTTTGGTTTTGTATCTATCTCCTTCCTGTTTTGGATCTGTATTGCTTTTGCTAAAACCACCCTTGCGGATTTTGGGTCTGTATTTTTTGGAAAAAATCATAAAAACAGCTAAAATAACAGAAATTGGGGGTGTTTTTGTTCCTACAGCATTATTAACCTCAATAACATTAATTTCCAGTACAGTTTGACCACCTCACAGCTCACAATATTGTTTTCATCCAGTTTAGGGCAAAAGGTTGCACCTATGTAGCTGGATGACTAAGCTAAGTGACAGCAGTCCGCGGCACAAACACGTGGCACATCTAGGAGTGGCACTGTAGGGTCAGACAGGATATCAGGTTTATAAACTATGCCAAAAATGCTCCAAAAGAGCACATAATGCAAAGAAAATAGGTGCAAGATGGAATTGTCTTTGTGCCCCCCATCCACCCTTATGTTGTATATATTAAACAGGACATGCACAGTTTAACAAACCAATCACTTCAGTGACAGTGCATCACTTGTTGCTGAAATGATTGGTTTTTTGGATCCTCACAAAACAAGCTGGCAAAGGACAGTACACAAACTAGCTTTAGTACTTTAGATAGGCACAATGTCATCATCAGCATCTGATTCCTCACCCCCATCAGTGTGTACTTCCTCTTCTTCACAGACTACTAATTTGTCCATGCTGGAATCCACCATCACAGCAGGTCCCTCTGTACTTTTTGGAGGTAATTGATGGTGAAGGTCTTCCTCGTGGAATTTGTAATTCGTTTTGATGAACATTATTTGTTCCACATTTTGGGGTAGTAACCTCCACGCCGATTGCTGACAAGGCTCCCGACTGCGCTAAAAATTCTTTCTGGAGGGTGGGCAGCTTAAGTAAAACAAAGCCAGTTTGTGAAAGGGCCTCCAAATTGCCTCTTTTTCCTGCCAGTACTGAAATGGACTGTCTAATATGCCTATTTGGATGCTATCACTGAACTAATCATCAACCATTCTTTTAATGGAGACAACATTATATGTAGTGACAGTAAACATGTCAGTAATTGTAGGCAGCTCCTTCAGTCCGAACCAGATGACAAAACTTGTTCCTGACTGATCTGCATCTCCGCCAGCAGCATGTACTGTATCTTATATTTTTTGTGTCATTGTTTCAAGCTAAAAATATAAATGTAATCCCCAGAGACGGGGAAAAATTATCCATTGAATGGGCGGTTTGGGACAGAAAACCAGCCCGGGAAATTAATGAAAGCAGCCCTAATGGGGGAGCGGTCTGTTGTGGGATGGGATCTCTCCTTATAGGGTTTGATTCTGAGTTGCAAAGGGCTGTTTCTAGCCAATTTGGCTTCCAATGAGAACACAAAAAAGTGCCACCAGCCACACTAAAAAAGGGGTCTGTTTTTGCTACAATGGACATAGTCATGCTAAAATGGGCATGGTTTTTCAGGAAATTACTTCCTTAGCCATATTATGCCCCAAACAGTAATGCCACTAGCACCAAATTAGGCCCAACACTGTAATGCCCCTTGCACTAATGTATACCCCACACAATAATGCCTCTTGTTATTCCCCACGCAGTAATGCCTCTTGTTATTCCCCACGCAGTAATGGTCCTTGCACCAAAGTATGCCCCACACTGTAATGCCCCTTGTTATACCACACACAGTAATGCCCATTGCCCCTTAAAATTTGCACTGTACCTGGTCCTGCTCATGGGGGGTGATTCTGAGTTGATCGCTCGCAAGCAACTTTTTGCAGCGCTGCGATCAGATAGTCGCCGCCTATGGGGGAGTGTATTTTAGTTTTGCGAGTGTGCAAATGCTTTTGCAGCTGACTGCACAAAAAAGTTTTTTGCAATTTCTGAGTAGCTCTGGACTTACTCAGCCGCTGCGATCACTTCAGTCTTTTTGGTCCCGGAATTGACGTCAGACACCTGCCCTGCAAACGCTTGGACACGCCTGCGTTTTTTCAAACACTCCCAGAAAATGGTCAGTTAACACCCACAAATGCCCTCTTTCTGTCAATCAACTTGCGATCAGTGCAAATGCATGCACAGTTTTGCCGAGCTTTAACCTGATCGCAGAGCTGCAAAAAGTTGCTTGCGAGCGATCAACTCGGAATGACCCCCATTGTCAGAGCTTGTTTCATGCTGCTTCTGTTAGACTGCTGCCTCCACTGCCACATTCTTGACACTACTGTGCCATTGACTGCCTCCGCCCTCCGGGCTCTGTCTAAATGTCCCTCCCAAAATGGCTGCTGCCTCCTCTAGTATCTATCAAAACTGTCCTCTCTGGTGGCCTTTTTGGGAGGGACTTTTTCCACAGTATTCTATATGGCCAGCCAGACCGCATAAAACTGCACACAATAGTCGCGGGCCAGCACCCTGTGCGATCGCATGGTTGGTCCGGCTCTAAAAATGGCACTGTTGTTGCCTTCCTTGCACCTTTTGCTGCAGTTGCATCTGCAACTTCATGCTAATGCCTCTATAATGCACTTCCCTGGTGTACATCCATACATGGAAAGACTGACTTTCACCAGCCCAATGCTAGGTGCAGATCAATAGTCATAGTATGGCCTCCAATGTAAGCAATTCAGTCTCTATAAGCAACCACTTTCAGTAACATGCACATGTCACACCAATAAAATGCCCACAATACATTTATATCTGCATCTGATTAGCCAAACTTCTGTAAACTCCTAGCAAAGCCCTACACATTTCTAATACATAATACAATAAAAACATAAAACATATTGGCCCTCACAGGAAAAATAAACACACATTAGTACCACACAAACAAAATACAAACACATTGGCTTCAGAGAGGAAAAACAACACAAAAGCACCAGGAGGAAAAAATAAAACATTGGCCTACATACACACTCAAAAAATGTTTTGCCTCCCACAGGAAAAAAATCCCCAAAACATTGTCCCACATAAGAGCAAAATAAAATACACCGGCACACATAAAAAAAATAGTCCTGACAGGAAAATATAAAACACATTGGCCACAGACAGGAAACAAAAAACACATATTAGCCCCCACAGCAACAAAATAGAATATATATATATATATATATATATATATATATATATCCATGTAGTGTAGTTGGCACTCAATTAAAGATGATATAACCGGGGTGCCCTCCTTCAGAATATATACAATGTAAGATGCCTGCAATATCGGGAGACACAGTCCTCTGCCCCCTTTACCACAAAACCAGGCGGCACTCCACGTATTTGGTGAAGAAAGTGAAAGTTTATAAAACGGACAGCATGAAAGTCCAACGTTTCAACACCGCGGCGGGTGTTTTTTTCAAGGACACATGGTGAAGCAAACAGTTTAAACACAGCTCTTACCTTAAATACCTTGCACACACCAGCACAGTCAGACGGGTGCGGAGGGCGGGAGAATCGCCAGCGGCTCCAGCGTCCGGCCGCAAGAGATGACGTCACCGTTGCTGGGCAACCAGGAAAGCAACCACCCGGCGCGTCCCGCTGCTGCGCTGGAATGCAAGATACACAAACATTATTAAATACAATGTGTAGAATGTGAAACAATAACAGATGTGACACAAAATCAATAAGAGGAAACAAAATAAAGTTTCCAGCAATGAGTAAGTGATAGTTTAAAAATCGCTGTGCATTATGAAACCGGAAATCAATGTCAAAATATTCAAATAAGTATCATCATGTATAAATCTAAAACTTCGAGCTGTAGAAAATGATCATGAATAACTCTGGAATATAACTCTGCTACATATTACACCGCTCAGATAAACCAGTAGTTATATATTAAAAGGAACAATAATCAATGCAGCATAATTACTAACGCGACAACCCAATGTCACTAGAGAAATACGCTCCATGTTAAGTTTTCATTAGTCCATGCGGTGCTACAGTGTTCAACAGGACAATCCATCGCATTTCTCATTGCTACTGTAATTTCTGTCTATCTCCGCCTCCAAAGATATTCCCAGTAACAGAAAAGTCACAGCAAGGTAAAAACAAAGAACAAATGCTTGCTTTTTCAAAGAAGTGCAAAGAATTATTTTCAATCAAAGCAGAGTAAAATGATGCGGTGCCACACTTCTTTAGGGGTGATTGCACACCGCAATACTATATCCATGTAGTGTAGTTAACACTCAATTAAAGATGATATAACCGGGGTGCCCTCCTTCAGAATATATACAATGTAAGTTGCCTGCAATATCGGGAGACACAGTCCATTGCCCCCTTTACCATAAAAATCTGCGTGACCTGCTGGTACATACAGATGTCTCCCCGAAGTCTGCAATGACCACACATAAAGGGTGTTATAGATGCCCTTCGTTTACCACATGCAATTACCTTATAGCCGGTCCAATTTTCCATCATCCATCCACGGGCAAGAAGTATACTATACATCACTTTCTAACATGTAGCTCTCAGTATGTTATTTACGTCATCATCTGCCCCAGCGGTCTACTGTATGTTGGTCAGACCATCCGGACTTTTAAAGAGCAAATGGCCCTCCATCGATCGGCTATCAAAGCCGCTATAGAGGGAAAGGATAACGACCAGCCAGTCGCGCGTCATTTCAAACTTTGCCGACATCCACTTTCAAGTTTGAAATATCAGATAGTGGATCATGTTCCTATTTCTAATAGAGGCGGCGATAGACAGAAATTACTGTCGCAACGAGAAATGCGATGGATTGTCCTGTTGAACACTGTAGCACCGCATGGACTTAATGAAAAATTAACATGGAGCGTATTTCTCTAGTGACATTGGGTTGTCACGTTAGTCATTATGCTGCATTGATTATTGTTCCTTTTAATATATAACTACTGGTTTATCTGAGCGGTATAATATGTAGCAAAGTTATATTCCAGAGTTATTCATGATCATTCTCTACAGCTCGAAGTTTTAGATTTATACATGATGATACTTATTTGAATATTTTGACATTGATTCCCGGTTTCATAATGCACAGCGATTTTTAAACTATCACTTACACATTGTTGGAAACTTTATTTTGTTTCCTCTTATTGATTTTGTGTCACATCTGTGATTGTTCCACATTATACACATTGTATTTAATAATGTTTGTGTATCTTGCATTCCAGTGCAGCAGCGGGACGCGCCGGGTGGTTGCTTTCCCGGTTGCCCAGCAACGGTGACGTCATCTCTTGCGGACGGACGCTGGAGCCGCTGGCGATTCTCCCGCCCTCCGCACCCGTCTGACTGTGCTGGTGTGTGCAAGCTATTTAAGGTAAGAGCTGTGTTTACACTGTTTGCTTCACCATGTGTCCTTGAAAAAAACACCCGCCGAGGTGTTGAAATGTTGGACTTTCATGCTGTCCGTTTTATAAACTTTCACTTTCTTCACCAAATCCGTGGAGTGCCGCCTGGTTTTGTGGTAAAGGGGGCAGTGGACTGTATCTCCCGATATTGCAGGCAACTTACATTGTATATATATATATATATATATATATATATACTGTATATGTGTGTGTATATATATATATATATATATATATATATATACATATCTATACACTATATATATATATATATATATATATATATATATACATATATATATATATATATATATATATATCCCATGGGACAGGGGTAGTTGTGTTAGGGTGGGAAATATATGTCCCTGGGCTGGGATGGGGTACTGAGTGTCTATAAGGCTGGACAGCGGGGGTGGAGGGTGGGGGAGGGGGGCGGGGAGAAGGGTAGTTAGTGTATGTACCTGGACACCTGGGCTGGTGGGGGAAGGGTTCCATTCTTCCAGTCTATGGCTGTGTACTGTAAATCTGTTGTAGTGAAGGGAAATCTAGTTCACTTTGGTGATTAGTTAATTATGATCTAGTTCACCGACAAGATTAGTTCAGAGGATTAGTTCATGTAGTTTATTTAGTTCATAATTTCACTCCCTGACTCTGAGACTGAAAGGAGTTAATGGATTTTGAACTAGTCTAGACTATTACACATAGAGTAGGTCTATTACAAGTTATAGTCTTGTTCAAATGATCAGATATGTTTAATATGTCAGATTTTTTTTACATTTAAGAAAAGCAATAACTTATATAGCAACCTTATAGTGACATGTTTATCTCTGCAATATTAATCCCATTCTTGGTACTAATTTTTACTTCATAATATGCAAGTGAAAGACCCAAATTCGGAGTAATGTAACAAGTCACTTTTTTCTGCTTTTAAAATATAGTAATTAAAAGAAAAAAATGTCCCTTTGCCCCAGTGTAACAGACCTTAGAGAGAGATTAAGTGGAAATGTTGCAAAGTAACCAATCAGCTTCTGTCATTTATCTTCAGCAGTCTATAAAGTGACAGAAGCTGATTGGTTGCTAGGGGCAACTGCTCTACTTTATGTCACTTGAAGGTTCACTATGTCTTGTATTGTGTGCAGTAATCAGACCCAACAGTATAGCATGCAGCACTCAGCACTGTGTCTTTATCTGATTGGGAGTGTAGCTTGTCATCTAATATACTGGGGGAATAAATCATGGCTATATGCAGTTCAGGATCAGCTCAATACGATGCATATGCTGAGCACAGCAGTGTCACACATGGTAGCTTAGAGGCACTGTACTGACTCATTATGGCCGTATGAGTCATTAAGTCAGAGAACTGATCAGTGATCTGTATGAATCATTGAACTGCTGAACTACTTACAAGGAGAATGACTCATGAGTCATCATGACAATGTAGTTCAGGATTAGCTCTATACAATACATATTCCTGAGCACAGCAGTGCCTCACATGGTGACTTAGAGGCACTGTACTGACTCATTATGGCCGTATGAGTCATTAAGTCAGAGAGCTGATCAGTGATCTGTATGAATCAGTGAACTGCTAAACTACTTGCAAGGAGAATGACTCACGAGTCGTCATAACAATGTAGCTCAATCAGCTATGCGCCTATGCGCTCCATTGTAACCAATGGTGGGAACTTTCAGGTCAGCAGTTGACCGAAAGTGACCTCACCTCTGACCTGAAAGTTCCCACCATTGGTTACAATGGAGCGCATAGGCGCTACGTTGTATCACTGCCGTGTGCCGCCTGTCAGACAGTACAGGAGCACACAGCCGATCAGGAGGGTGCCACAACGTGGCGCTCCCTTATTGGCTGAAGAAACCCACTTAGACATCAGTCAGAGTGGGTTTCTGGCATTCGGGGAAAGGGGTCCCATGTGAAAACATGGGTCCCCTTTCAGTTCGTGGTCGGGTATCCGTTTTTTTATTTTTTCAAGTACGTGGATTACAAAAGGATTTACAGAGGAGCCGAAAACACTGGATTATGTGAGTATAATTTTTTCTACAGGTACACCATGGATTCTACTGGAGAAGAGGACCGACCTGCGTGGGAACATAAGGTAAGTATGTGTATATGGAGGTGTGGATGGATGTATTAAAGTTATACTTTCAAGGTGTGTGTGTGTTGTCTTTATTGGGGTCTTTTTTTAGTAGTAGTACTACAGGTACCAGCGGGCCCATTTTTCCGCCGCATGATGGTACTTGTGGTTCTCCAAGTACCAGCTTGCGGGGGAGGCTTGCTGGGCCTTGTAGTACTGCTACTAAAAACAATATCAAACACTTTGAACAAAGGCTATCAGCCCCCCATCCGCAGCCCATTGGATGGGGGGGACAGCCTCGGGCTTCACCCCTGGCCCTTGGGTGGCTGGGGGGGGACCCCTTGATTGAAGGGGTCCCCACTCCCCCAGGGTACCCCGGCCAGGGGTGACTAGTTGGATATTTGATGCCACGGCCGCAAGGCACTGTATAAAAGCGACCCTCGGCTGTGGCATTATCTGTCCAGCTAGTGGAGCCCGGTGCTGGTTTCAAAAATAAGGGGGACCCCTACTCTTTTTGTCCCCCGTATTTTTGGAACCAGGACCAGGCGCAGAGCCCGATGCTGGTTGCTTAAATATGGGGGAACCCCTGTCCATTTTTTCCCCATATTTCTGCAACCAGGATCGGCTCAAAGAGCCCGAGGCTGGTTTGCCTTAGGAGGGGGGACCCCACGCATTTTTTTTTAGAAAATTTATAACATTTCCCCCCCCCTTCCCACTGAAAAACATGCACGGATCTCATGGATCCGTGCATGCCTATACAAACACGGGATAAAAAAGCAGGTCTGTTTTTTTTAGCACTTTTTCACGATTTGTATTTTAGCACGGCAGTGTTTGGCTATTGTCGGCAGTGTTTGTGTTTTGCACTTTTTAGTAAATTCCTGATTTCTACCAAATTGCAGGCGTATTTGACCGATGGTGTATTGATTCGTGATTTTTTCCTAGGACTTCCAAAATATTACGAATGCCCTCATCACTGCCGTGATTTTTGCTTAGTAAATTACCGAGATGACACTTTGAAGAAAAAACGGCATCTCGGTCAAAATCGGGACCTTAGTAAATATACCCCCATATCTGAGCACAGCAGTGCCACCTGGGGTAGCAGAGATGTACTGACTCATGAGTATTACATGAGAGAGCTGAATAACAGTGCTGCTGCAGCAGCAGCACCTACACACCCAGTTGAAAATTTAGCACAGCAGTATGCCCAGGACCCAGAACCAGAAGCAGCAGCAAGTGTTTGGACATCTGGACTAATAGGACAGTGATTGTATCACAGAAAGGTGAGAAGCATGATCACACATGCTCACTCACTGACACACATAAACTTTGGCTAGTCAGTGCAGATGCTATTTTTATTATTAGATCTGTATTGCTGGGCTGTGTTGTACTTTTAACTTTAATTTTACAGCATCAGATTCAGGAAGTAAAATCCAGTGAGTGAGACAGTGAGTAGCCTAATGCAGCTGCTGGCTGTATTCTGTCTGTGTCTTACTCCTCCCACCTGTTTTACTCCCTGATGAACCAATCTTTGCCAGAGCTGTGAACTGAACGAACTAGTTCACTTTGAAGTTTAGTTCATTTTGACCTATTCAGTCATGAACTACACATCACTAGTCTGTTGATAATGTGACTGCTGGACTGTAGTATGAGGTAATGTAATCAGTGAGCCTTGTGGATGCAGGCTAACTGCAGCATTACAGGGAAGAGGTTCATTATCAATTTCCAAAGTAGCCACAATCTCGCCTAACTTATCCTAAATCTCATTCACTGGTTGAACGGCATTTCTGGACTATGAGCACTAGAAACTGGTCACTAGCAATACTAGCAGCTGCTCTGACCAGTCCCTGCTGGAATACGGGATGTGCTGTAAGTATTTAGCAGCTGCCGCGGGAAGGTGCACAGAGTACAGGTCACCATACTGTATGTTCACCCCCACAGCGTGCTGATGCTCCCAGCTAATGGCACCCAGAAGTGTCCCCTGGCCAGAGAGACTTACAACTTCTTGGTTGCGTTCCAGCTGTGGAATGCAAAGCCCGAAACACCATGAACAGTGTTGGCTAGCCAGGCTTACAGTGCCATCCGGGCACCGGCCCCCAAAGGGACACATGGGACCAGCCAAGCGGGTACCATACACACTGTCCTGAGGGCCAAATATGCCTCTGATACATTATAAAGTGAATCTATGCTAGTGTAAAAACTCTCCATACAGACTTTCTTAATAAACATAATTCTGGTATTTCTCACTTAGATGCCTTTGGCTTTGATTTATTTCTCAAATGTGTGTTGACAGGAGGGAGATGTTGATGCCAGATGTTGAGAGAGGTTTATTGTTCTTGGGTGTAGCTCCAGCTTCACAAAAAAGATACAGAACATTCAGAAATCTCAAATGTGGGGATTTACAATTAATTACTATTACAGAACATCCTGAAGAGTTCAGAATGTTCCAAAAATTCTACAACTGTCTATGGGCCCTAGTCAAAGTAAAACTTAAACTCCCGCAACTTGGCTGAACCTCCCAAGATGAGACTGAATTGCAGATGGAGGCATGGCTTCATGGGCAGTACACATATGGCTACAGGATGAATCAAAATACACAATGGAAATATAATGAGGATAATGGCTAGTCTGTTCAACTAATAAGTAAGTACATATGTGGATTGGATCATTTGAACTGCTCCACAAAACAGATAAAAAATATAATTGTTTTTTATTAGAACACTTATAAATCTAATGTATGTTCAGGTTTCTGTATGAATCCAACTTTATTTATGAAAAACAAGGGTTCCCAGCAGTGTAAAATTACTGGTTAAACACTAATTCTGCTGTTTTACTAGATTGGACTAAATGGGTGTATTTATACATTTGAGGCTAATTGGAAGCAGCCATCATTAGCAGCTTGACAGACATCACTATGTTCTTTTACACTTACTGAACACATGAGTCAAAATGAGTGCAAATCATGCCACTTCAAGAGGATGTGTTTGAGATGAATGCCCTTACTCAAGGGCGTAGCTACCATAGGTGCAGTCAGTGCAGCTGCTATGGGGCCCAGAGCTGAGAGGGGTCCACCTTCCCTGTCAAAGTTACATGTTCTAAACATTTCTCGCCATTGTGTGGTACGTAGGGGTCCTTTCAAACTTTTTCCTTGGGGCCTGCAATATATCTAGGTACCTGCTTATTGTAGTGTGATATAAAATGAACTGGAGGGCATTTTAATGTTATATATAATATGAACCGGGGCACTGCAGTGAGGCACAATATGAACGGGGAACACTATATATCATAATGTGAATTGGGGGTACTGTGGTGCATAATGTGTACTGGCAGCTCTAAAATGTGACATAGGGTGAACTTAAGCACTACTGCGATTCATAAAAGAAATTAGGGCACTACTATGGGGCATAACATCAAATAAGACTCTACTATGGTTCAGAAAATGAACTAGGGCACTATTATAGGGCATACAACAACTGCTGCAGAGAAGTGTCTCTCTAGAAGCATTGGAACAGGGGCCTTTCAAAATGTTGCTATGGGGCCCACAAAGTTATGGCTACACCCCTGTCCTTACTGTACATTTGTTGCGACTGCATGCACTTTGCAGTCACAGTCACGTCCATTTCTTGTGAATCCCCACCCATTCCAATAATGTTTCAGTACCCTATTTGCAGTTAGTGTGACAAGGATCACATATACCTGTAACTCCCTTTTTACCACCCAGGGTTACTTAATACGGGTGTAGTATGGTATGCCGGTGGCCGGGCTCCCGGCGACCAGCATACCGGCACCGGGAGCCCGACCGCCGGAATACCGACAGCGTGGCAAGTGCAAATGAGCCCGTATTTATTCTCCCTCCAGGGGGATTGTGGACCCCCATGAGGGAGAAAATCTGTCGGTATGCCGGCTGTCGGGATTCCGGTGCCAGTATACTGTCAGCCGGGATCCCAACAGTCGGCAACCTGAAGACCACCCACTTAATACAGAAGTACCTCCACCAAAGCTATAATTAGTCTAATGCACTTGCTTGGGTAAGCCTGATTGTTTGTTGAATAATAGTCTGTCAAACCATCCTCATAATGTTGTGTAAAATAATTTAGTATTGCTTATACATCACTTACACCAAGTTGGATATATAGTCCATCAGAGAGGTTTATGTTTTCTCAAGCGTACTGTATTTCATTACATGACTCTGAACAATACTGTAGAATAAATAACAAGTAACAACCATTACTCATAGCCTCACTTTTTCCACTGTAACCACTAAGATCCAAAGCATTTTAATCATTAAGAACATTTCAGTTATAAACTACATCCTCCTCTGGTATGGACAATCACACAACAGGTATTTGTATACATTCAAAACACTACAGCTACCTATGGTCTATTTTACATTTAACCACAGATGTGAGGTAATAATAAGATCCAATCATATATTATTTATCTATATTAATTCCAATTCAAAACTGAAAAAAAAAATTCCTGCATTCTAATCAATCAGAAACAGGCACACGGTAATATAAGTAACACCAGTTCAGAATAATAAATAAAATTATAAGAAATTCAATATATAATTGATTGCACACTAAATAGTACCCATATGCAAACAGCACCATAGTAAAACCTGTATATACAGAAATAGGAAGAGGAAGAGAAGAACGCATATCTAAAATAATGTATTTAATTCCATTGATTCATTCAATCCTTACGGGTATAATGTATTTAACTGGAAAACCCAGTAGATCTATTGTCTGCACAATCTATGAAAGCGGTCCCCACCTTGTGTTGTGACGGGGATATATTCTAGGGCTATTAATTTAAGAGTACTTGGATCACCTTGATGTTTATTACAGAAGTGTCTAGAGACACTGTGGTTCTGAAACTTATTGATTATATTTCTTCAGTGTTTCATAAATCTCACTCTGAGATTTTGTGTAGTCCTTGCCCTGTGCTGGGCGCCCCCTGCACGCTAGAGACATGAGTTGTAGTACAACGATATCTCGCAAAACTACACCTCATGCTGAATTAGGCCCTAAGGGACTAATTCAAGGTTGATTGCAAAACAACATTTTCCTCTAAGGGCTAAACCAAGTGCACTGCAGGTGGGCCAGATATAACATGTGCAGAGAGAATCAAAAAATTCCGATATTGGTCAAGCGTAAAGCTCCCACCAAATCAGGAGAGTACCCCGCACTGAGATAGAATAATTTAATTTACAATGTTGGGGTGCCTTCCATAATGTCAATTCCACCCTTGTTTTGGGATCTCACATATTTATATGTGAGACAGGGGGATTAAGGCTTACAAGGTGCTACCAACTGGTTTGGACAGGGGTATAGAATCAAATCCCGATAGAGAGAGGAAAAGAAAGAGAAACCAGGTACAATTTAAGGTGCTTGGAGTATATATCAAGATAGATAGAAGCAGGCGCACGTACGAGTGGTTTCTCCTAGCAGCTATAATGGGAGGTAGTCAATCTCCCCACGAATAATAAAGAAATAGGGTAAACAACAGCGCTAAATAAGTATAATTTAAAACAATCTAATCCATATTTATTAAACAATTATAAAATAGGAAACATTACTAATAAGCGACACACACAGGTAACAAACTCAATTGTAGGGCTTATGCACCAATAAATGCACTTCTTTAGAAAGCAATGTCCAATGTTTATGTGGTAATTACTCACACATTACCATGTTTTACCAGCAGAATTAATGTTCCAGCTGTATAAAGTTTCCAAACTGTGTTCCGAAAAAGGAGTCCAATTGGTTAAGCTCGTTCGGCGATGGCAGTGGCAATATTGGATCCTGGTTCACAGATGTCCTTTGCTGGTATTGCTGTTTAGCTGGAAGTTTCCAATCCAAGAAACAGTGCTGGATAGAGAAATCGTTTGACTGATGGTTTTCCAATCAAATAAGAAGTGCTAGGTGGAGCAGTCCAGTTCCTGGTGTTTAAAACCTTTTTGAGTAGTCTGCCAAATCTCTTCTAAACTTTTTAACCTTTTGATCTGTGATACTCTGCTCAAATTTAATAATTTTATCTGTTAGAACCTTATCACGTTCCTTATTATCTACAGAAGTGCAAAACGAATTCATCTTATCCTTAAAAGAGTCTATCTCACCTATTATGGATTTAACTTTTTCACTTCTAAATTTCACAACCAATTCTATTAAAGAAAAAGAACACCTATCTAAGATTGTTTCCCAGTCTTTTTGATACATCTCATTATCTCCAAAGATCGAAGGTTTGAAAAATCTCAAACCCCTGGGAATCATTTTCTTGTCTAGATATTTTTGTAAGTTTGTGCTATCAAGCCAATTCTTTGTCTCCAGCTTAAGTAACTCTTCCAACTTGAAAAAAATCCTCTTTCAAAGAGGTCTCCTCACCGTTGGAAGAGATTTCTTGGGTGATATCCCATTTATGTAGATAGTTCTCTCTTCTACTGTTTCTATTTTCAAAATGGGAGAAACAACTCATAACTGCAGCCTGGAGACTATGTGTAGACGATTGGAGTATATATCAAGAGAGATGTAAGCAGGTTCACGTACGAGTGGTTTCTCCTATCAGCTGTAATGGGAGGTAGTCAATCTCCCAAAGAATAATAAAGAAATAGGGTAAACAACAGCGCTAAATAAGTATAACTTAAAACAATCTAATCCATATTTATTAAACAATTATAAAATAGGAAACATTACTAATAAGCGACACACACAGGTAACAAACTCAATTGTAGGGCTTATCTACCAATAAATGCACTTCTTTGGAAAGCAATGTCCAATGTTTATGTGGTAATTACTCACACATGGCCATGTTTTACCAGCAGAATGGATGTTCCAGCTGTATAAAGTTTCCAAACTGTGTTCCGAAAAAGGAGTCCAATTGGTTAAGCTCGTTCGGCGACGGCAGTGGCAATATTGGATCCTGGTTCACAGATGTCCTTTGCTGGTATTGCTGTTTAGCTGGAACTTTTCATTCCAAGAAACAGTGCTGGATAGAGAAATCGTTTTACTGACGGTTTTCCAATCAAATAAGAAGTGCTAAGTGGAGCAGTCCAGTTCCTGGTGTTTAAAACCTTTTTGAGTAGTCTGCCAAATAGCTTCTAAACTTTTTAACCTTTTGATCTGTGATACTCTGCTCAAATTTAATAATTTTATCTGTTAGAACCTTATCATGTTCCTTATACTCTACAGAAGTGCAAAACGAATTCATCTTATCCTTTTAATAGTCTATCTCACCTATTATGGATTTAGCTTTTTCACTTCTAAATTTCACAACCAATTCTATTAAAAAAAAGAACACCTATCTAAGATTGTTTCCCAGTCTTTTTGATACATCTCATTATCTCCAAAGATCGAAGATTTGAAAATTCTCAAACCCCTGGGAATCATTTTCTTGTCTAGATATTTTTGTAAGTTTGTGCTATCAAGACAATTCTTTGTCTCCAGCTTAAGTAACTCTTCCAACTTGAAGAAATCCTCTTTCAAAGAGGTCTCCTTACCGTTGGAAGACATTTCTTGGGTGATATCCCATTTATGTAGATAGTTCTATCTTCTACTGTTTCTATTTTCAAAATGGGAGAAACAACTCATAACTGCAGCCTGGAGACTATGTGTAGACGATTGGAGTATATATCAAGAGAGATGTAAGCAGGTGCACGTACGAGTGGTTTCTCCTAGCAGCTGTAATGGGAGGTAGTCAATCTCTCCAAGAATACTAAAGAAATAGGGTAAACAACAGCGCTAAATAAGTATAATTTAAAACAATCTAATCCATATTTATTAAACAATTATAAAATAGGAAACATTACTAATAAGCGACACACAAAGGTAACAAACTCAATTGTAGGGCTTATCCACCAATAAATGCACTTCTTTGGAAAGCAATGTCCAATGTTTATGTGGTAATTACTCACACATGGCCATGTTTTACCAGCAGAATGGATGTTCCAGCTGTATAAAGTTTCCAAACTGTGTTCCGAAAAAGGAGTCCAATTGGTTAAGCTCGTTCGGCGATGGCAGTGGCAATATTGGATTCTGGTTCACAGATGTCCTTTGCTGGTATTGCTGTTTAGCTGGAAGTTTCCAATCCAAGAAACAGTGCTGGATAGAGAAATCGTTTTACTGACGGTTTTCCAATGAAATAAGAAGTGCTAGGTGGAGCAGTCCAGTTCCTGGTGTTTAAAACCTTTTTGAGTAGTCTGCCAAATAGCTTCTAAACTTTTTAACCTTTTGATATGTGATACTCTGCTCAAATTTAATAATTTTATCTGTTAGAACCTTATCATGTTCCTTATACTCTACAGAAGTGCAAAACGAATTCATCTTATCCTTTTAATAGTCTATCTCACCTATTATGGATTTAACTTTTTCACTTCTAAATTTCACAACCAATTCTATTAAAGAAAAAGAACACCTATCTAAGATTGTTTCCCAGTCTTTTTGATACATCTCATTATCTACAAAGATGGAAAGTTTAAAAATTCTCAAACCCCTGGGAATCATTTTCTTGTCTAGATATTTTTGTAAGTTTGTGCTATCAAGCCAATTCTTTGTCTCCAGCTTAAGTAACTCTTCCAACTTGAAGAAATCCTCTTTCAAAGAGGTCTCCTCACCGTTGGAAGATATTTATTGGGTGATATCCCATTTATGTAGATAGTTCTCTCTTCTACTGTTTCTATTTTCAAAATGGGAGAAACAACTCATAACTGCAGCCTGGAGACTATGTGTAGACGATTGGAGTATATATCAAGAGAGATGTAAGCAGGTGCACGTACGAGTGGTTTCTCCTAGCAGCTGTAATGGGAGGTAGTCAATCTCTCCAAGAATACTAAAGAAATAGGGTAAACAACAGCGCTAAATAAGTATAATTTAAAACAATCTAATCCATATTTATTAAACAATTATAAAATAGGAAACATTACTAATAAGCGACACACAAAGGTAACAAACTCAATTGTAGGGCTTATCCACCAATAAATGCACTTCTTTGGAAAGCAATGTCCAATGTTTATGTGGTAATTACTCACACATGGCCATGTTTTACCAGCAGAATGGATGTTCCAGCTGTATAAAGTTTCCAAACTGTGTTCCGAAAAAGGAGTCCAATTGGTTAAGCTCGTTCGGCGATGGCAGTGGCAATATTGGATTCTGGTTCACAGATGTCCTTTGCTGGTATTGCTGTTTAGCTGGAAGTTTCCAATCCAAGAAACAGTGCTGGATAGAGAAATCGTTTTACTGACGGTTTTCCAATGAAATAAGAAGTGCTAGGTGGAGCAGTCCAGTTCCTGGTGTTTAAAACCTTTTTGAGTAGTCTGCCAAATAGCTTCTAAACTTTTTAACCTTTTGATATGTGATACTCTGCTCAAATTTAATAATTTTATCTGTTAGAACCTTATCATGTTCCTTATACTCTACAGAAGTGCAAAACGAATTCATCTTATCCTTTTAATAGTCTATCTCACCTATTATGGATTTAACTTTTTCACTTCTAAATTTCACAACCAATTCTATTAAAGAAAAAGAACACCTATCTAAGATTGTTTCCCAGTCTTTTTGATACATCTCATTATCTACAAAGATGGAAAGTTTAAAAATTCTCAAACCCCTGGGAATCATTTTCTTGTCTAGATATTTTTGTAAGTTTGTGCTATCAAGCCAATTCTTTGTCTCCAGCTTAAGTAACTCTTCCAACTTGAAGAAATCCTCTTTCAAAGAGGTCTCCTCACCGTTGGAAGATATTTCTTGGGTGATATCCCATTTATGTAGATAGTTCTCTCTTCTACTGTTTCTATTTTCAAAATGGGAGAAACAACTCATAACTGCAGCCTGGAGACTATGTGTAGACGATTGGAGTATATATCAAGATAGATATAAGCAGGCGCATGTTCGAGTGGTTTCTCCTAGCAGCTGTAATGGGAGGTAGTCATTACAGCTGTAATGGGAGGTAGTGGTCTATTCTGAATACCTCACAACATTCATTTTAGTCCTAAAATTTGCACCGAGGTCGCTGGATGACTAAGCTAAGCGACCCAAGTGGGCGGCACAAACACCTGGCCCATCTAGGAGTGGCACTGCAATGTCAGACAGGATGGCACTTAAAAAAATAGTCCCCAAACAGCACATGATGCAAAGAAAAAAAGAGGTGCACCAAGGTCGCTGGATGACTAAGCTAAGCAATCCAAGTGGCCGGCACAAACACCTGGCCCATCTAGGAGTGGCACTGCAGTGTCAGACAGGATAGCATTAAAAAATAGTCCCCAAACAGCACATGATGCAAAGAAAAAAAGAGGTGCACCAAGGTCGCTGGATGGCTAAGCTAAGCAAAACAAGTGGCAAGCACAAACACCTGGCCCATCTAGGAGTGGCACTGCAGTGTCAGACAGGATGGCACTTAAAAAAATTAGCCCCAAACATCACATGATGCAGAGATAAATAAAAAAGAGGTGCAAGATGGAATTGTCCTTGGGAAATCCCACCCACCCTTATGTTGTACAAACAGGACATGCACACTTTAACAAACCCATCATTTCAGTGAAAGGGTCTTCCATACGACTGTAGCTGAAATGACTGGTTGGTTTGGGCCCCCACCAAAAAAGAAGCAATCAATCTCTCCTTGCACAAACTGGCTCTACAGAGGCAAGATGTCCACCTCCTCCTCATCATCCAATTCCTCACCCCTTTCACTGTGTACATCCCCCTCCTCACAGATTATTAATTTGTCCCCACTGGAATTCACCATCTCAGGTCCCTGTGTACTTTCTGGAGGCAATTGCTGGTGAATGTCTCAACGGAGGAATTGATTATAATTCATTTTGATGAACATCATCTTCTCCACATTTTCTGGAAGTAACCTCGTACGCCAATTGCTGACAAGGTGACCGGCTGCACTAAACACTCTTTCGGAGTACACACTGGAGGGTGGGCAACTTAGCTAAAATAAAGCCAGTTTGTGCAAGGGCCTCCAAATTGCCTCTTTTTCCTGCCAGTATATGTAAGGACTGTCTGATGTGCCTACTTGGATGAGGTCACTCATATAATCCTCCACCATTCTTTCAATGGTGACAGAATCATATGCAGTGACAGTAGACGACATGTCAGTAATCGTTGGCAGATCCTTCAGTCCGGACCAGATGTCAGCACTCGCTCCAGACTGCCCTGCATCACCGCCAGCAGGTGGGCTTGGAATTCTTAGCCTTTTCCTCGCAGCCCCAGTTGCGGGAGAATGTGAAGGAGGAGTTGTTGATGGGTCACGTTCCACTTGCCTTGACAAGTGTCTCACCAGCAGGTCTTTGCACCTCTGCAGACTTGTGTCTGTCGGAAAGAGAGATACAACGTAGGCTTTAAACCTAGGATCGAGCACGGTGGCCAAAATGTAGTGCTCTGATTTCAACAGATTGACCACCCGTGAATCCTGGTTAAGCGAATGAAGGGCTCCATCCACAAGTCCCACATGCCTAACGGAATCATTCCATTTAGGCTCCTCCTTCAATCTCTCCAGCTTCTTCTGCAAAAGCCTGATGAGGGGAATGACCTGACTCAGGCTGGCAGTGTCTGAACTGTCTTCACGTGTGGCAAGTTCAAAGGGTTGCAGAACCTTGCACAATGTTGAAATCATTCTCCACTGCGCTTGAGTCAGGTGCATTCCCCCTCCTTTGCCTATATCGTAGGCAGATGTATAGGATTGAATGGCCTTTTGCTGCTCCTCCATCCTCTGAAGCATATAGAGGGTTGAATTCCACCTCATTACCACCTCTTGCTTCAGATGATGGCGGGGCAGGTTCAGGAGTGTTTGCTGGTGCTCCAGTCTTCGGCACGCGGTGGCTGAATGCCGAAAGTGGCCCGCAATTCTTCGGGCCACCGACAGCATCTCTTGCACGCCCCTGTCGTTTTAAAAAAAATTCTGCACCACCAAATTCAATGTATGTGCAAAACATGGGACGTGTTGGAATTTGCCCAGATGTAATGCACGCACAATATTGGTGGCATTGTCCGATGTCACAAATCCCCAGGAGAGTCCAATTGGGGTAAGCCATTCTGCGATGATGTTCCTCAGTTTCCATAAGAGGTTGTCAGCTGTGTGCCTCTTATGGAAAGCGGTGATACAAAGCGTAGCCTGCCTAGGAACGAGTTGATGTTTGCGAGATGCTGCTACTGGTGCCGCCGCTGCTGTTCTTGCTGCGGGAGGCAATACATCTACCCAGTGGGCTGTCACAGTCATATAGTCCTGAGTCTGCCCTGCTCCACTTGTCCACATGTCCGTGTTTAAGTAGACATTAGGTACAACTGCATTTTTTAGGACAATGGTGACTCTTTTTCTGACGTCTGTGTACATTCTCGATATCGCCTGCCTAGAGAAATGGAACCTAGATGGTATTTGGTAATGGGGACACAGTACCTCAAGCAATTCTCTAATTCCCTGTGAATTAACGGTGGATACCGGACTCACGTTTAACACCACCGCAGCTGCCAAGATCTGAGTTATCCGCTTTGTAGCAGGATGACTGCTTTGATATTTCATCTTCCTCGCAAAGGACTGTTGGACAGTCAATTGCTTACTGGAAGTAGTACAAGTGGTCTTCCGACTTCCCCTCTGGGATGACGATCGAATCCCAGCAGCAACAACAGAAGCACAAGCAGCAGTAGGTGTTACACTCAAGGATCCATAGGAGGATTCCCAGTTAGGAGAAGACTCGTCAGACTTGCCAGTGACATGACCTGCAGGACTATTGGCGTTCCTGGCTAAGGAGGAAATTGACACTGAGGGAGTTGGTGGTGTGGTTTGCAGGAGCTTGGGTACAAGAGGAAGGGATTTAGTTGTCAATGGACTGCTTCCGCTGTCACCCAAAATTTTTGAACTTGTCAATGACTTCTGATGAATGCACTCCAGGTGACGTATAAGGGAGGATGTTCCTAGGTGGTTAACGTCCTTACCCCTACTTATTACAGCTTGACAAAGGCAACACACGGCTTGACACCTGTTGTCCGCATTTCTGTTAAAATAATTCCACACCGAAGAGGTCATTTTTTTTGTAATTTGACCAGGCATGTCAATGGCCATATTCGTCCCACAGACAACAGGTGTCTCCCCAGGTGCCTGACTTAAACAAACCACCTCACCATCAGAATCCTCCTTGTCAATTTCCTCCTCAGCGCAAGCAACACCCATATCCACATCCTGGTTTACTTTAACAGTGACATCTTCAATTTGACTATCAGGAACTGGACTGCGGGTGCTCCTTCCAGCACTTACAGGGGGTGTGCAAATGGTGGAAGGTGCCACCTCTTCCCGTCCAGTGTTGGGAAGGTCAGGCATCGCAACCGACACAATTGGACTCTCCTTGGGGATTTGTGATTTAGAAGAACGTACAGTTCTTTGCTGTGCTTTTGCCAGCTTAAGTCTTTTCATTTTTCTAGCTGGAGGATGAGTGCTTCTATCCTCATGTGAAGCTGAACCACTAGCCATGAACATAGGCCAGGGCCTCAGCCGTTCCTTGCCACTCCGTGTCATAAATGGCATATTGGCAAGTCTACGCTTCTCATCAGATGCTTTTAATTAATATTTTTGGGTCATTTTACTGAACTTTTGTTTTTTGGATTTTACATGCTCTCTACTATGACATTGGTCATCAACCTTGGCAGACGATGTTGATGGCATTTCATCGTCTCGGCCATGACTAGTGGCAGCAGCTTCAGTACGAGGTGGAAGGGGATCTTGATCTTTCCCTATTTTACCCTCCACATTTTTGTTCTCCATTTTTTAATGTGTGGAATTATATGCCAGTAATATATCAATAGCAATGGCCTACTGTACTGTACTACTGTATATATGTATACTGTTGGTCACCAAAATGCTGCACTGTAATACTAGAAGCTATAGAAAAGAATATATATTATTGTATATATATCAGTACATAGCAGTGTAACTGTGACATATGTGTGTCCTGACAAGCAGTATAGAAGCTATAGAAAAGTATATATATATATTACTGTATATCAGTAGTAGTACAGAGCGGTGTAACTGTGACAAGCAGTATAGAAGCTATAGAAAATGATTAAAAATTATTGTATATAATTCAGTACAGAGCGGTGTAACTGTGACACATGTGTGTCCTGACAAGCAGTATAGAAGCTATAGAAAATGATTTAAAATTATTGTATATAATTCAGTACAGAGCGGTGTAACTGTGACACATGTGTGTCCTGACAAGCAATATAGAAGCTATAGAAAAGTATATATATTACTGTATATCAGTAGTAGTACAGAGCAGTGTAATTTTGACACATGTGTGTCCTGACAAGTAGTATAGAAGCTATAGAAAATGATTTAAAATTATTGTATATATCAGTACAGAGCGGTGTAACTGTGACACATGTGTGTCCTGACAAGCAGTATAGAAGCTATAGAAAATGATTTAAAATTATTGTATATATCAGTACAGAGCGGTGTAACTGTGACACATGTGTGTCCTGACAAGCAGTATAGAAGCTATATAAAAGTATATATATTACTGTATATATCAGTACAGAGCAGTGTAACTGTGACCATGTGTCCTGACAAGCAGTATAGAGGCTATAGAAAAGTATATATATTATTGTATCTCAGTACAGAGCGGTGTAACTGTGACCATGTATCCTGACAAGCAGTATAGAAGCTATAGAAAAGTATATATATTATATACTGGTGGTCCCCAGTCCCCACAATGCAGCCCACTGATCAGATATTTGCAGCACACTGAGCACAGATATGGAGCGTTTTCAGGCAGAGAACGTAGATATTTTCAGCACACTGAGCACAGATTACGGAGCTTTTCAGGGAGAGAACGCTGCCACGTCCTCTCCATTCAATCTCCAAAGCACGAGTGAAAATGGCAGCGAATACGAATCTCGCAAGTATCCGACAGTGGGATGATGACGTTCGGGTGCGCTCTGGTTAACCGAGGAAGGCGGGAAGATCCAAGGCTCCCTCGGAACTGTGTAAAATGGGTGAAGTTCGGGGGGGTTCAGATCCTGATGAACCTAACCCGCTCATCTCTAGTAATTCCCATATAAACATTGGGCATTGCTTTCCAAAGAAGTGCATTTATTGGTGGATAAGCCCTACAATTGAGTTTGTTACCTGTGTGTGTCGCTTATTAGTAATGTTTCCAATTTTATAATTGTTTAATAAATATGGATTAGATTGTTTTAAATTATACTTATTTAGCACTGTGTTTACCCTATTTCTTTATTATTATTGGGGAGATTGACTACCTCCCATTACAGCTGCTAGAAGAAACCACTCGTACGTGCGCCTGCTTATATCTATCTTGATATATACTCCAATCGTCTACACATAGTCTCCAGGCTGCAGTTATGAGTTGTTTCTTCCATTTTGAAAATAGAAACAGTAGAAGAGAGAACTATCTACATAAATGGGATATCACCCAAGAAATGTCTTCCAACGGTGAGGAGACCTCTTTGAAAGAGGATTTCTTCAAGTTGGAAGAGTTACTTAAGCTGGAGACAAAGAATTGGCTTGATAGCACAAACTTACAGAAATATCTAGACAAGAAAATGATTCCCAGGGGTTTGAGAATTTTCAAACCTTCCATCTTTGTAGATAATGAGATGTATCAAAAAGACTGGGAAACAATCTTAGAGAGGTGTTCTTTTTCTTTAATAGAATTGGTTGTGAAATTTAGAAGTGAAAAAGATAAATCCTTTATATTGAGATAGACTCTATTAAGGATAAGATGAATTCGTTTTGCACTTCTGTAGAGTATAAGGAACGTGATAAGGTTCTAACAGATAAAATTATTACATTTGAGCAGAGTATCACAGATCAAAAGGTTAAAAAGTTTAGAAGAGATTTGGCAGACTACTCAAAAAGGTTTTAAACACCAGGAACTGGACTGCTCCACCTAGCACTTCTTATTTGATTGGAAAACCGTCAGTCAAACGATTTCTCTATCCAGCACTGTTTCTTGGATTGGAAACTTCCAGCTAAACAGCAATAACAGCAAAGGACATCTGTGAACCAGGATCCAATATTGCCACTGCCGTCGCCGAACGAGCTTAACCAATTGGACTCCTTTTTCGGAACACAGTTTGGAAACTTTATACAGCTGGAACATACATTCTGCTGGTAAAACATGGCAATGTGTGAGTAATTACCACATAAACATTGGACATTGCTTTCCAAAGAAGTGCATTTATAGGTGGATAAGCCCTACAATTGAGTTTGTTACCTGTGTGTGTCGCTTAATAGTAATGTTTCCTATTTTATAATTGTTTAATAAATATGGATTAGATTGTTTTAAATTATACTTATTTAGCACTGTTGTTTACCCTATTTCTTTACAATTTAAGGTGCACTCAACCCAACTAACAAATGTCAATGTATTTATTCTCAAAGATGTATATCCACACTGTAGTATCAAATAAAGGCTCAAATGCCCATTGCCTAAATTAATACTGAAAATTATTGTTATTTATGGCACTAAAAAATGGTAATTCTAAAGGTATATGGCCTCCAGAATGGAGATACAATGCTTGCGCCTTTGTTTAGAAGCAAGATAGGTATAATCACCCAAATGTTATGCTTTTTACATTGCTGTAGATTTTAGTCAATTACTACATTAGTGTATGGGGCCTAATTCAGACCTGATCGCAGCAGCGAAAATATTCTGTAATTGGCTTAACCATGTGCACTACAAGGGGGGCAGATATAACATGTGCTGAAAGACTTAGATTTGGGTGGTTTGTGTTCAAACTGAAATCTAAATTGCAGTGTAAAAATAAGGCAGCCAGTATTTACCCTGCACAGAAACAATATATCCAACCCAAATCTAACTCTCTCTACCCATGTTATATCTGCCCCACCTACAGTCCACTTGGTTTTGCAATCAACCTTCAGTTAGGCTCAAAATCCCTTACATTAGTCTGCTGGGCAACAAAAAAAGTTGTCACAGTATTAGAGTCTTGTGATCTCTGGAAGATAGCTCCGTATACTAGCTGTGCTGCCTGTACTGAGTACACAGACATGCTGAGAATATTTGCAAAAGTTAACGTATATCAGCAATGCTCTGCTCCTGGACTTCGCTCTGAATTTATGATTGCCCTCACCTGTGCTGATACACCTTTCTCATCCATTTTAACCTGTTCGAAACAGGTGCCAGCTTTCATATATTAAGAGAAAAGTCGAAAAGCAGAACATTTTGTCCCTCCTGGAGAGGGTCATGTTGGGAGTAGAGATGAGCGGGTTCGGTTTCTCTGAATCCGAACCCGCCCGAACTTCATGGTTTTTTTCACGGGTCCGAGCAGACTCGGATCCTCCCGCCTTGCTCGGTTAACCCGAGCGCGCCCGAACGTCATCATGACGCTGTCGGATTCTCGCGAGACTCGGATTCTATAAAAGGAGCCGCGCGTCGCCGCCATTTTCACACGTGCATTGAGATTGATAGTGAGAGGACGTGGCTGGCGTCCTCTCCATTTAGATTATAAGAGAGAGAGATTTACTGGAGCTTAGGACTAGGAGGAGTACTGTAGAAGTGTAGAGAGTGCAGAGAGTTTACTAGTGAGTGACCACCAGACAGTGCAGTTTATTTAATATATCCGTTCTCTGCCTGAAAAAAGCGATACACACAGTGACTCAGTCACATACCATATCTGTGTGCACTGCTCAGGCTCAGCCCAGTGTGCTGCATCATCTATATATATTATATATCTGTCTGACTGCTCAGCTCACACAGCTTATAATTGTGGGGGAGACTGGGGAGCACTGCAGTGCCAGTTATAGGTTATAGCAGGAGCCAGGAGTACATAATATTATATAGTGAGTGACCACCAGACAGTGCAGTTTATTTAATATATCCGTTCTCTGCCTGAAAAAAGCGATACACACAGTGACTCAGTCACATACCATATCTGTGTGCACTGCTCAGGCTCAGCCCAGTGTGCTGCATCATCTATATATATTATATATCTGTCTGACTGCTCAGCTCACACAGCTTATAATTGTGGGGGAGACTGGGGAGCACTGCAGTGCCAGTTATAGGCTATAGCAGGAGCCAGGAGTACATAATATTATATTAAAATTAAACAGTGCACACTTTTGCTGCAGGAGTGCCACTGCCAGTGTGACTGACCAGTGACCTGACCACACTGACCACCAGTATAGTTAGTAGTATACTTATATTGTGATTGCCTGAAAAAGTTAAACACTCGTCGTGTGACTTCACTTGTGTGTTGTTGTTTTTTTTATTCTATAAAAATAAAACTCATTCTGCTGACAGACAGTGTCCAGCAGGTCCGTCATTATATAATATATAATATATACCTGTCCGGCTGCAGTAGTGATATATATATATTTTTTATATCATTTATCATCCAGTCGCAGCAGACACAGTACGGTAGTTCACGGCTGTGGCTACCTCTGTGTCTGCACTCGGCAGGCAGTCCGTCCATAATTGTATACCACCTAACCGTGGTTTTTTTTTCTTCTTTATACATACATACTACTACGACATCTCTTTATCAACCAGTCTATATTAGCAGCAGACACAGTACAGTACGGTAGTTCACGGCTGTGGCTACCTCTGTGTCTGCACTCGGCAGGCAGTCCGTCCATAATTGTATACCACCTAACCTTTTTCTTTGCATCATGTGCTGATTGGGGAGGGTTTTTTGGAAGGGACATCCTGCGTGACACTGCAGTGCCACTCCTAAATGGGCCCGGTGTTTGTGTCGGCCACTAGGGTCGCTAATCTTACTCACACAGTCAGCTACCTCATTGCGCCTCTTTTTTTCTTTGCGTCATGTGCTGTTTGGGGAGGGTTTTTGGAAGGGACATCCTGCGTGACACTGCAGTGCCACTCCTAGATGGGCCCGGTGTTTGTGTCGGCCACTAGGGTCGCTAATCTTACTCACACAGCTACCTCATTGCGCCTCTTTTTTTCTTTGCGTCATGTGCTGTTTGGGGAGGGTTTTTTGGAAGGGACATCCTGCGTGACACTGCAGTGCCACTCCTAGATGGACCCGGTGTTTGTGTCGGCCACTAGGGTCGCTAATCTTACTCACACAGCTACCTCATTGCGCCTCTTTTTTTCTTTGCGTCATGTGCTGTTTGGGGAGGGTTTTTTGGAAGGGCCATCCTGCGTGACACTGCAGTGCCACTCCTAGATGGGCCCGGTGTTTGTGTCGGCCACTAGGGTCGCTAATCTTACTCACACAGCTACCTCATTGCGCCTCTTTTTTTCTTTGCGTCATGTGCTGTTTGGGGAGGGTTTTTTGGAAGGGACATCCTGCGTGACACTGCAGTGCCACTCCTAGATAAGCCCGGTGTTTGTGTCGGCCACTAGGGTCGCTTATCTTACTCACACAGCGACCTCGGTGCAAATTTTAGGACTAAAAATAATATTGTGAGGTGTGAGGTATTCAGAATAGACTGAAAATGAGTGTAAATTATGGTTTTTGAGGTTAATAATACTTTGGGATCAAAATGACCCCCAAATTCTATGATTTAAGCTGTTTTTTAGTGTTTTTTGAAAAAAACACCCGAATCCAAAACACACCCGAATCCGACAAAAAAAATTCGGTGAGGTTTTGCCAAAACGCGTTCGAACCCAAAACACGGCCGCGGAACCGAACCCAAAACCAAAACACAAAACCCGAAAAATTTCAGGCGCTCATCTCTAGTTGGGAGGTATGATAAAAGCAGTGAACTAGTAAAGATTTCACCCTCAGCTGTGCCTTCTGACCATTAGCTGAAGTGTCTGCTTACTCTGTTGAATTACAGTCTATGACCACTAGCTGGGTCTATTATCACCCATTTGGATTAGGCTAGCATATGTAATAACTAAGCCATTTGACAATCCTACAGAGGGCTGCTTTTCCAACAGGTACTGTAGCTATTTACACTAAAGTGCAGCCTTCTATTACTGGACTTATAGCCTAATAGTGAGGGTTAATGGGTCAGCCCTAGTCCTGGATCGGTATGTGAGAAGTGCAGTACATGAACTGGTCTCAATAATACAATGGAGTTATTGCCCCAAGAAATGTGGTGGCCACACATGGGTTCTTGAATGCAAACCTAGTTACCAGCAGAAACTTTCAAGCCTGAGATCTCATCCTTGACCAACCCCCCCCCCCCCCCCCCCCATCCCCTTCCCTTGCTCTAGGAGTGCAGGCTGAACATAAACAAACTGCAGTGACCCAGGCACCAGCCCAGCGAGGAAACAGGCAGCTCGGGAGATATTTACATTATGGGATTCAAAATCCAACCAATCCCTGTCCAGCACTGGCATCACAAGGGGGGTGTTGGGGGTGCGGCCTGATCCCGGTGTCTCCCGCCGAGGGGTGACACCAAAATGCCGGCTCCTGCTCAGTGTCATTATGTGCAGCACTTGGCTCCTGTCACTGAGCAGTAGCCGGCACTACAGAAACAGCACTCCATGGGAGGCAGCCCGCACCTCCCGATCCCCACAAGTGATGAAAAACAGAGGTCAGGTTGTGAAGTCCCGCCCCCTTACCATGAAGCCCCGTCCCTTTTTTGGACCCCAAGCGCTGGAAAATGGATGACGGGGCACGAAGCCTCATCCCTCAGTGACACCCCGCCCCCTTACCATGAAGCTCCGCCTTTTTTACCATCACACCGGGTGTACAGAGGGTAAGAGATGCCTCTGCTGTCCAGAACTGAGGAATAAAAAGGGGCTGCAGGAGGGACTCTAGGTCATCTCTCTTGCCAGTTGTTCGAGGTCGCTGACCTTGCAAGGCAGGACCAAAGTGGAGTGGACTGAGGCACCTCCATACCCAGCCAGGCTTGCCAGCATCAGCCAGCCCCAGCAGCAGACACCAGCAGAGGCAGCCCCAGTGGCAAATACACAGCCAGGGCTAGCCACTCCCTCAAGAGCCATCCTAGGTGCCTGGCCCAGTGTGCCGGCCAAAAGCCGGGTGACTTGACAGCACATACTACTCTCTGGAGTACCACACAAGGCCAAGGAGCCGGGATCTGCAACATGGATACCATCAACCAGCTTCCTGTAGGAGTCTCTCAACGTGCACAATTCTTACTAACATATTCCCAGAGGTGATTGAATGACTAGAGCAAATGGTTCCTTTTTGTGGTTTTGCAGTGGTTCTTAGTCCTAAATATGTGAAGTGTTAAAGCTACCTATATATTGTGTTTTATGTGGTTATGTTTTTACATATATAATCAGTGTGTATGAAATAAAGGTGCATATAAAAGAAAATGTTCTCAAACCCACGCTCCAACTCAATAGTGCTGCAGCGACTGCTGGAGTGGTCACCAGGGGCGGATTGGGACGCTGGGACACCGGGTCAGTCCCTGGTCAGCCGGTCCCCATGTCCCTCTCAGTGGCCGTTCTCCCCCATACCAGGTTGATTCATATAAAACTGTGGCTGCTGCGATTGGAGCTCCTGCGCATGCAGCTGCAGTGAAATGAGTCACTGTGCCACCCTGATGTAGCTCCACCTCCCCCAGCTCCCACACACTGGATGCTGAGCAGGCTTCCCCCTGCTGCGCTGGCTTGTTCTGTCTGTAGGGCTGATCAGACTCCCCGCTGCCCGTCCTACATATGAGCTGCCAATTACGCGGCCGCCCGCCTTGTCTACCACAGTACCACACTTGACTCATGCAGTGTGCCCAGGGCTGCCCAGGATTGGCCCCCTCAGATACAGCGTGACAGTCCACATGTTAACAATGGCGCACAGTGTCAGGGGGTCAGTGAGTGACCGTGAGACATCCATCACTGACACTGTGACACTCGCTGACGCAGCGGTGGGCTACAGTGCCGATGAGGAGTCCTGTGAGGGGAACTGAAAGTGACAGCTGGCTCTGCCTCCGGGGGTGGTTCTCATTCTCTGCTCAGCCTGGGGCTGAAATTGAGCAGGTGAGAATGGGAGCTATGGAGATGGCAATAACATAAATATGGAGAGGACAATAATAAAGGAATGTAGTGGAAAGTGAAAGATATGGAGGGGGCAGTGAGAGCTCTGCAGAGGCACTGACATACAGTAAATATGCAGGGTAGGGGGTGAAATGAAAGAGTTATAGACAAGGCAATGAAAAGATTTGAAGCAGCAAAGCTGTATAATATATATAGCACTACTTACCCATTTGAAGTGTACGTAGACTAGATGTTTAGCCAACACACTGTCAACCCTTTTGAACTGATCAAATACAAATCCACTGTCTGCATGTTTGACTAATGAGCACAGATGTAACATATTATGGCATGTTATTAGAGTTACACGGGTGTGTTGCTGTAAGTGGTTGCATACACAGACACTGAATTGCTCACATTGGTGGCATTACTGATCTGCATCTAGCATATGGTGTCAATGTTATGACCGATGGTGGCCTCTAAAGATACACATAGCAAGACTGCTGCGTCTGCAGACAATGGAGGTTGGCGCCTTACTCCTTGCATATTCGTATGAACAGATGTACACCAGGGAAGGGTACTGTAGCAGCATTTGAATAAAGTTGCAGAAACAACTGCAGAAAAAGATGCAAAGAAGGCCAATCTGGCCCTATAAGGAGGGAGTATCCCACCCTCCTTGACAGACCCCACCCACTTAACAGACTCCGCCTCTATTGGGGCTGCTTACTGAAATTTCCTGGGGTGGTTTTCCATCCCAATCCACTCCTGGTGGTCACCCCCACTCCCAAAAAGTCCACAGTACAAATTCACAGTTTGCAGAAGCACACTCCTTCTGGAATAACTCAGGATATGCAGTCACTGGGAATCTTCAAAAGTCATGCAATTTTAGATCAAATGAAAATTCTTCTCTACAATCTTATCTCCCCTTTTCCATGTTCCTCAAACAAAAACAGAAGTAGAGGGATAATAGTGAAGTACAGTTTATTATAATGGTGCTTAAATAACTTCAATAAAAACAATTCCAAATATAGACCCACCAAAGTCCTAGGTCAAGTGTGCATACCAAAATACGTGGGGTGTCATAAGATTCACACCCAATAGCGTTTAAAGTAACATTACTTGGGGACCTCTCAGGAGCAGAAACTCGATGGTATATAGGGCAGACTGTAGCAGACCAACTACGAAAAAGAGGGTGCCTGGCCAGTGGTGAAAGGGTGCTGATATCTCAGGAGGTATCCGAGTAACGTTACTTTAAACACTATTGGGTGGGCATCTTATGCACATACCGTATGAACCCGGTGTCCTCACATAACTTCAATCAGATATTTCTTCTCAATACCACAGTACATCTATTAGTTACAGTAAGTCTTATAATATAATGACACTAATACTCAACTTTGCATACTCAATAGAGATCTTCCTACAGATAAATGTTCCTAGGAGAAATCTCCATTGATAATAATCAGTCCTTTGAATCTTCACTGATCAGCACAAATAGAAGGAAAATTGACCAATGTTAAACTTGAAATATAAACTGTTCCTTGGACACAATATAATTAAGCATTCAAGCTATTTCCAGTTCCAACCAACAGGGGAGTAGTGCAAGAATAATGTGCAGTTTATGTTGTCCCTTATATTGAGAATCAACTGTAATTCTAAAGGTATATGGCCTCCAGAATAGAGATACTATGCTTGCGCTTTTGTTTAGAAGCAAGATAGGTATAATCACCCAAATAGTGTGCTTTCTACATTGCTGTAGATTTTAGTCAATTACTGCATTAGTATATGGGGCCTAATTCAGAGAAATTGCAGAGAAATTGTTTTCTAATTGGCAAAACCATGTGCACTACAAGGGGGGCAGATATAACATGTGCAGAGAGTGTTATATTTGGGTGGGGTGTGTTTAAACTGAATTCTAAATTGCAGTGTAAAAATAAAGCAGCCAGTATTTACCCTGCACAGAAACAAAATAACCCACCCAAATCTAAACTTCTCTGCACATGTTATATCTGATCCCCCCCCTTCACCCTGCACATGGTTTTGCCCAATAGAGAACAATTTTGCTGCTGCAATCAGGTCTGCATTAGGCCCATAGGACTGGGTTTCTTGCTATGAGTTTTGCAATTGAAGTCATTATAAATTGTTAAAGGAGAAAGTGAACCATTTAGCAATTAAATCTGGCATCTGTGGAACTATTAGTACACTCATTTTAAAATTCTTGTAAACTCTTACCAGCAAGCTCATTTGTAGAACTAGTCCTTAATACTATACACAATACTTATTTATCACCAGGAAAAAGATTTGTGATGCAGCCCTCAAAAGATCATTATTGCTGTAAATGTCTGCAAAGAAGAGCAGGTTTATTTCACTGTCTGATTAGACAAATCTGGTTAATGATACAAAACTTTATAGAACATAGAATGGGAAGACAGGTTCCATTTGGTCCAAAATGGGCGGTATAGGGGATCTTTCATAATAATCCAGGTTATTCTAAGGCAAACAAGAAGTTATTGTTAATTATAAGTGCATTAGGTAGGAAAACTATTCTCCAAAATTGTATTCAGAGAGAACCGCCTTCATTTAGCCTATTTACAGAGAAAATGCAACACATATTTAGAATGGAGTGGCACTAGGTGAAAAAGAAAAGTGTGACAAAGGTAGCCCCAGGAAAGGGCACCCCTTGCTTAACCAAGTTCAAGCACACATTCAGTCAGTCAGCATCAGGTTCATACATGGCTGCAGCCAGTGACCAGTCAACAAAATAACCTTTGTAATAACTAGCCACACGTGTATAAAGTGGAAAGTAATAGAGCAGAGAGAGCTTTATTTCCTACCAGCAGTACATTATAAAGTGATACAAATTAACATATCGTGTCGTCGATTCCTGACACGAAGCTTAATCCTATTGGCTAATAAAACTTCTATCTTATACATAATATGTTTGCCAACGTCTATATTTTTTATATGTGCTCTTAAGTGGAATAACTGGGGGTTTTTGCTAACCTCGAAACCTACATATGTCTGGTTAGGTTTTTACACCTGCTGTACCGCAAACTGACAAATACCCTTTGAAGCTCACATGTCTAGCTGCTGACATTATATTTCTGCTAGGAAATTACCGTAAAATATATCTTAGATAAAGGTCATAACTTCACAATATGGGTTCAAACAAAGTGCAGTGTCAGTACTTTTTCCTGTGTCAGCACTAAGCTGAAAACAATTTGAAACAGCTTGTCAGATGTCAATTATAAATGGAGTCTTATGAACAAATATGGCTTCCATCTTTTTCAACTTCCCCTCTTTGTTTCTAATTTTTACCTTTAATTTACCCTTCCTTTACCTGGTCATTGATTCTATAGGGACACCTACATTCACGACTGGTGTACCATAAGGGCACTCCAGGCTTGGGCTAGTCCATTCAACATCCCTATGCTCGGGCAGAACCAATGTTCCCTATTTTCTTATTCCTAACCACAAAAGAAAGTTCATAAAGGAGAAGCATTTTCTGAAGATGAGATCGTGATAATGTTCATAGTCCTTGCTCAATAGTCCTTGAAAGTCTTTTTGACTCAATATTGTGACAGCAATGTTTATTTAGATCACATCATCATAACAGCAGGGACAGCTTCTGAGTATTTTGTATGGCAGCTTTTTCAGTAGTGTGATGTGGAGTTATATATTATAGCTCTTCCAATAAGTTTTATATAAATTGGTTGCAGTTTAGCAGTTTCAGCAATGCCTTAGGTAGAAAAACATTTTAGTGTCAGTATCCACATAATAAGCCTTACAATAAAATATGCAATTAATAGCAAAACAAGTCCCTTAGCAACAATAGATAATATTCCTGAAAAGCAATTGGTTGTATGGTGTTTATAAAACCAAGAAAAGAAAGAATCTGGAAATACACTGGTATAATTATGATTAGTAGCGAACTGATTTTTTAACTGTATTACTTTATTCATCTTTTTATCAATAATATCTTTTGGGTTTGTATCATTAGTTAAATAAGTGCAACATTTAACTCCATACACAGTTTGCAATGTGACACAATAGCTTGCAGATACAGTAAACAATTGGTGACAACTGTTTATATTGGTCCTGTTTTACATTCAATGACTAGCATTTTTTATGCCTATTTGTCTTTACCTGGGTAATTGTTGACATCCTATGTGTATTCCCTTTAGTTCTGTTATTTTTGGCATAGTTACTGATCATTGCACTATCACTTGACTTCTCATATAAGTAAGGGTCAATTATTACTGTTAATATAAGAATAACCATGCTAAATTGTATTTGTATATTTTGATTATGTATCGTGATTGGATAATACTTCCTTTGTTACTTTCTTGCAATGAGATGCGTCTATTCACGAGTCTCTTCCACTCAACGTGACTGAAGTGGCGGTAGTCAACAGAACTTAAAATGGTCCTTTGAATCTGGGTACAGGAGACTTTCTTTTTCTTAGTGACCACCCAATCACCTTGCTTTAGTTTATGTGAGTCTTGGGAACAGTTGGCATCTGGAATAGAATTAAAAACTTTGCCGTGCAATTTGGTTAGTTGCTGTTGTATATGCATTACATAATAAGTTAAGTCACCATGTTCATGTTGCAGTTGCTGTGGAAAATAACATACTGTCCTAGCAACAATACCAAAATAAGATTTCATATGGTATTAACCCATGCTTTTCACTTGAAGTATTTGTGAGAACAAAGCAATGGGTAAACATTTTAACCATGTTTTGCCTGTTTCTGTAAATTATTTTTATAGCTTTAGTTTTAAGGTAATAGATACGTTTTTTTACATGTCTACTACTCTGCCTATAGGGAGTGTAAAAGGCCTGAGTAACACCCAGATATGACAACATTTTGCCTAATACTTCTCCTGTGAAATGGGTACCTCTGTTGCTTTCAATAACTTAAGGTACTCCATATTTACATATTACTTCTTGCATTAACTTCTTTTTAACTGTTCTAGCGTTTGCTGCCCTGCAACGAAAAGCCTTGACCCAATTTGAAAATAGATCTTTGCACACAAGTACATTTTCATACCCCGAACATTTAGGTAACTGGATAAAGTCTATTTGTAATTTCTGAAAGGGGTAGCAAGTTTGTGGGGTACTTTTTCTGGTACCTTTACAACCTTTCCTGGGTTATGTAAAGCACAAGTTACACATCCTGCAACATAAGCCTGTGCTGCTTGTGTGAAACCTGGTGCTACCCAATGCTGGTTTAAAATCCTCACCATTGCATCTCTGGATTGGTGCGTTTTTCCATGCAATATTTGTGCTAAGACTGGGTAAAGTGAACGTGGTAAACAGAGACGGTTTCCCACCATCCAACTGTCACCATGTATTCGCCCACCTAATTTTTTCCAATCTTTTTTCTCCTTGCCTAAGGCCTGTGCTTGTAATTTGCACAATAACTGTAAGTCTAATAACTCTAATGACTCTGGTGTGACAGGTAACATCACCTGAGTGTTTGGCAGAGGCTGGACTGCTGCAGCTTTTGCCGTCTGATCAGCTAAAGCGTTTCCTCTGACCTCTGCAGTATCCTCTTTAGTGTGCGCTTTGACCTTTATGACTGCTAATTTCTTTGGCAATTGAAAGGCAGCAAATAATGCCCTAATACAGTCTGCATGTTTTATTGGTTTTCCTGAAGAACCTATAAAATCTCTGCTCTTCCAGATAACTGCATAGTCATGGGCAATACCAAAGCAGTACCTTGAGTCTGTATAAACGTTAACTGTTTGACCTTCAGCATAAATACAGGCTGCTATCAGTGCCCTAAGTTCTGCCTCCTGAGCTGAACTACCTGATGGCAAGGGTTCCTGTATTAAGATGTCTGTTTCTGTGGTAACTGCAAAACATGTATGTGGTTCCCCATCCACATAGTACCTGGAGCCATCCACAAATAAATGTAAATTTGCATTTAGTAGAGGATGTTCCTGTATGTCTGGTATACTTGCGGCTTCAAGGGTCATTAACTCTATACAATTATGTTCTTGATCGTGTGTAGAAACTGAAAAAATTGATTGGTTTTCTGTGTCTGTCATTTCATCATCACTCGCACCATTCCCCTCTTTTGAAACCAGCGGCAATAATGTAGCTTGGTTCAAAGAAGTACAACGTTTGATAGTGACATTGGATGGTGTAAGCAATGCTACTTCATATTTGGTTAGTTTAGCAGCAGATAAATGTTTAGTCTGTGCTTGGTTAAGAATTTTAGTCACTGAGTGAGGCACCTGTACAGTTAAGGGATGACCCAGAACAATATCAGCAGCCTTGTCTAACAGTAACGCTGCTGCTGCTACTGACTTGACACATGTTGGCACTGCCCGTTTGACTGGGTCTAACTGTACTGAGTAATACGCTAGGGGTCGCTGTTTGTCACCATGTACCTGCGTTAATATTCCTTGCGCATGGCCTGAAATTTCACAACAAAACAAATTGAAAGGCCTTGCATAATCAGGAAGTCCTAATGTTGGTGCTGATATTATGTCTGTTTTTAACTGACAAAAAGCATCTAGCTGTTCTTGTGTCATGAGTAATGCACCTTGTGCATTTTGTCCCATTAGGGCATCATATAACACTTGTAGTTTATGTGATGCGCCTACAATCCACTCTCTGCAATAAGTGATTAGTCCTAAAAGGATATGAGTTGTTTACATGTTTGAGGAGGTTTAACTTCTGAAATAACTTTCCTCCTTTTTGTAGTGATATGCTTACTATAAGCATAAATGCAGTGTACTTTGTTTTGTGCATATTATAACTTATTTCTATGTACCCTACATTTCTTTTTTTATATAGGAATAGCAATAAGGCTTGACATTTGGGTTCTATTTAAAAATACCTTACACTTGTTGTTCTTTTGATGGCATCATATAAAACTTAGTTTTCTGTGATGCCCTTGGAATGTATTTTGTACAATAGGTGATTAATTCTAGAAATGACTTAAGCTGTTGTAAGGTGCGTCATAGAGATATTTCTAAAATAAACCTCCCTCCTTTACTGTTATATGCCAAGCATCAACAGTGATGCAATGTTAATGTATGTTCACCTAACATCTTTCAGAGGTATAATTTATGCATTGTTACAGTTTACAGTTACAATCTTGATTTTATACCATGTAAATGTAATTGTACTATGAGGGCAGACTTTTATCTTAGGGGTATGGACTATAACTACAGTTCCGCCCACTTCTCATACCTAGTTTACTTCATCACTTGGCCCCACCCCTTGTAATAGTTACCCAAACACTTCCTGATTCTCTGGCATTTAATTACACACTGTAACTGGAACAGTAACGAGCTGTACATTAAAGAAAATATTTTTTTACATCTGTAACATGTTTCTAATTATCTACCTATGAACTGTTATTCTTTTAGACACAGAGATATTAATTTTACTGTGGAGATTTGTTTAATGCAAATACATGTCATATTTGTAGTCTTATGACAGCCCTTTGCTATAGGCTGGAGCAATATTTATTTGGCCACAACACATTTTATTATACTTATCCAAAACTTTATATTAAGAGAATACTATTTTACACACACAAATAAAACACTGAGAGTGAGCCAGCACTCTCCCAACTCCGAACAGAGGTTAGCTGGAGTTTAATGATAAACCATTAGAACTTACATAATACATTATATCACACACTTTTATTGAAGTTTACAAGTCATTTGTAGCCACTGATTCAATACATATTTACCAATGTAATTTACAGACTATATATTTTGCTATTCTGTGGCACAAAATGACAGAAAAGTGCAAACACACTGATTACAATTTATGAATAATTTCTTTACACAATTTGATAAGCATGCAATTTCAGAGACAAAAGCAGCCTGAAACTGAGACTTTTGGACCCCAGTTTTACCTAATGATGGACCAGACCTGTCCACATGGGAAGGCAAAAAGGAGTAAAGAATAGATTACCCACCAGCTGGTTTTATGTTTTCATTTCCATGCCACCTGAGTCCAATTGTCCATCACTAAGCAGGATCCAGAAAACTCATAACCCTTTTTGGAGTCTATTTCTAGGTTTAAATTATTCTTAATTTTCTTACATGTTTAATGAACTCCATAAATTGTTGTTTAACATCAGGGAGTTTTGTAACTGTTATGTTAACAGTTCTGAATTTTTTTTATATCATGCAGTGGTTCAGCGCAACTCTTGGCGCGCTGGATTAGGTCCGTCAGCAGCTACACCAGGTGTGACAGCATCTTATGTGCACACCGGATATAGTTTGCAGGGACCAAATCCTTAAGTAAATTATACACTGGAGGTGCAGATGCCAAACTTAAGACCATACATACATTTTTCTTAGGAGACATTTTTGGTCTCTTGACATTACATGCTCTACAATTTTTAGTCTACCAATATATTAGTCTGGGGCATGCACATCTTCAGGTATAATTAGTAGGTCTTTTATTTTTTTAACACTGGCAACCATTTACTGATTAACTTTTTAGATTTAACAGATTTTCTAACATTTGGTTCTTTACAGGGCTTACATTTATAGGACCAAGGTGTTTGACTAATTGGACAAAGTGTATCATCTGGTGGGTTACAATGTCTACAATTTGGACATGCCCAGTGAGGATACCCTTTGGTTTTCTTGGGACCTTTACGTCTCATTGTTTCCTGTCTTGATGTGTCTGCATCATCCCAGTCATCCAAACTTATTAGGGACAGTTGTTCCTGAATTTGGTCTACCTCTTCTAACTCTTTTTCATACTGAAGTAAGTTACCCGTGTCAATCCACAACACAAGCCTACGCTCCAGTTTTTTATCCTTCACATATCTCCCATAGGTTACTCTAATCTGTTTCAACCTATCCGGGTCCAGAGTGCCATCAATAGTCACTCCTGCCCGTTGAAACAACCGTCTCATACCCTTCAAGCATTGCTCACCATGTACATTCTTCATAATGTCCATGGCACCCCGAGGTGCTTCATCCGAAGGATAAGTATTTGTATTTCCCATACTTATGGCCAGTAAGTTTTCAACAAAATCCGGGAAATATCGGTAACCTGGATCTAACGGATCCTCAGAGATATAACTGTGAGGAAATTGCCTGGAACAGAGGTGATTTGTAACCAATTTTTACCTATGTCATTATCCTTTGGAATGAAATGACATCCCATCAATATGAACACATCATCTGGGTTTTCTCTATTTTTCCCAAACTCCTTCTTCTGCAGAGTACACTACTGCTTTTAAAACAAATGGATGTCCCTCCCCTAACTTATGTATGATAGCTATGCAGACACAATCCTGACAGGACATTTAACTTGCATCCATTGCTCACACTAGTCTGTGTTTACAGATCACGGAAGAGAGAGAAAAAAAAGTTTTAAACGACTTCCGTTCCTGATTTTTTTTCCTTAACTCTGTACGCTATAATTTTTAAAGCGACATGACGTGCTTTATGGTACTAACAATGTATGCAAGTCAGATGCAATGATATTCTATCGTGACTGTAACTTAGACTCGTATATTATGTACAATATATTGTTCTGAACCTTCCAATTCAGACAGTATATCTGACCACTTCCTTCCAATATTTCTTACTTTAAGAATAAAATGACAACCTATTGGTACAAAAATGTTAAACCCCTCTTCCCACGGTTCAGAGAATAAGGGTGATTCTCTTGGACTACAAATATAATGTAAATAAAATTTCTGATCGTGGTGTGCCTTTACTAATAGTACTACACACTTACAAAGGGGACATGTTTGTTTCATAACTCTGAGTTCTTTCTAAAGTCTTTCTACAATATCCTACACATATAGACTGCAGTAACACAAACTTAACCTACGTTCTAATTCTCAATATAAGACAAAACAAGACAGTGGTTGCAGCAACATCCAGTTTAACAACCCATCAGTTGGTTATATGTAGACACACTCTAAATACTCAGAATCCATTTACTCCCACATTAATTTATTCTTATGCCTTTATAACACATATAAGCACATATAAGCAAGAGAATAGAAGGAAAATGAAAAAAATCAACCTGCTTACTGAGTGAACTTTGTGCGCACTATCCCGATCCCTGTCTCCCAGCAGAACAGATTGGACAGTTAATGGGAATGAGAGTCTACAGAGAAATATCTCTACGTATCATGCATGGGTTTTGAGTCTCAGTCCAGTAACCGTCCGCCCAGTCATCCGCTGTTCAACAGGTGATGTGGGATCTCAGATTTGGAACCTCCATATTGATAAAGGTAGCCCCAGGAAAGGGCACCCCTTGCTTAACCAAGTTCAAGCACGCATTCAGTCAGTCAGCATCAGGTTCATACACGGCTGCAGCCAGTGAGCAGTCAACAAAATAACCTTTGTAATAACTAGCCACACGTGTGTAAAGTGGAAAGTAATAGAGCAGAGAGAGCTTTATTTCCTACCAGCAGTACATTATAAAGTGATACAAATTAACATATCGTGTCGTCGATTCCTGACACGAAGCTTAATCCTATTGGCTAATAAAACTTATATCTTATACGTAATATGTTTGCCAACGTCTATATTTTTTATATGTGCTCTTAAATGGAATAACTGGGGGTTTTTGCTAACCTCGAAACCTACATATGTCTGGTTAGGTTTTTACACCTGCTGTACCGCAAACTGACAAATACCCTTTGAAGCTCACATGTCTAGCTGCTGACATTATATTTCTGCTAGGAAATTACCGTAAAATATATCTTAGATAAAGGTCATAACTTCACAATATGGGTTCAAACAAAGTGCAGTGTCTGTACTTTTTCCTGTGTCAGCTCTAAGCTGAAAACAATTTGAAACAGCTTGTCAGATGTCAATTATAAATGGAGTCTTATGAACAAATATGGCTTCCATCTTTATCAACTTCATTGAATTATTTATAGAGGTATGGGAGGAAAATATTAATAAACTACCAATTAATATCAAAATATCAAAGAACAAGTTCAAAAGAGCTTAAACATAAGACCTGGTTTAAAACAAGAAGGGAAAATAATGACATTTAGCTGTGGGCAATTAATGCCAAAAGAAAGGGATGTTACACTATGTTGGTGATGGTGACACATATTCCCCTGGACACTATCCTTTTTATACTGTTTTGTGTTTTTTTTTCTTTTGGGGTGGGGTGCTGGTGTTCTGCAATTGTTTATGTGGAAATAACTGAGTTGAACTTGGAATGTGAATACATATTACCCTAACATAAAGTGCGGGGCCAGCCTGACTATTACATGGGGTATGCAGTCGTGTAGAGTGCCATACTGTACCCTCCCCATACACCCATGCTCCCTGGAAACAGCAGCCCCACTCCCTGGATACCGCCAGCAAATACGCTCCATGGAATCTTCCAGCAGCCATGCTCCATGGATGCTGCTGGCCACTCCCGCTCCCTGGACGCTGTCAGCCCCCCCGCTCCCAGTGATAGCTTTCCATTTAACTGCTTTATCACTACTTCACCAACTATTTATATGGTGAGTGTTTTACATTTTTGAGTTCTGTTCATTGTACTATGGTGGTCATTCCGAGTTGTTCGCTCGCAAGCTGCTTTTAGCAGCTTTGCACACGCTAAGCCGCCGCCTACTGGGAGTGAATCTTAGCATAGTAAAATTGCGAACGAAAGATTAGCAGAATTGCGAATAGACACTTCTTAGCAGTTTCTGAGTAGCTCCAGACTTACTCGGCAACTGCGATCAGTTCAGTCAGTTTCGTTCCTGGTTTGACGTCACAAACACCCCCAGCGTTCGCCCAGACACTCCCCCGTTTCTTCAGACACTCCCGCGTTTTTCCCAGAAACGGCAGCGTTTTTTCACACACACCCATAAAACGTCCTGTTTCCGCCCAGAAACACCCACTTCCTGTCAATCACATTACAATCACCAGAACGAAGAAAAAACCTTGTAATGCCGTGAGTAAAATACCTAACTGCATAGCAAATTTACTTGGCGCAGTCGCACTGCGGACATTGCGCATGCGCATTAGCGACTAATCGCTCCGTTGCGAGAAAAAAAATAACGAGCGATCAACTCGGAATGAGGGCCTATATACAATATATGTACATGTATATATATTTATTCATTTTCGATTATATGTGCCATAAAATATCCTCTATAACAAGTTTATTCTAAGTTTAGTCAAGGTTGAAAGTTCCATTTGTGCTAGTTACACTTTGCGATATATTGGACGGTATCCTATTGATATATTGTGACCAATCGGGGCGATATTCAATTGACCCCTGTTATCACGCATATTGCGCCCATAGTAGTAGGGTTTAGCTGTGTTAAGTGGCTAAACACAACTAAAGTAATGTCCGCGATCGCGAAATGGCCTGTTTGGGAGCTCAAATGGGTCACTTTTCATGCATTTCAGCTCGCCACCCCCGGGGGTAGTGAACTGAGATAATGATATTGCACCTGTTTGCAGAAAAAATTGAAAAGCTGCCGGCATGCGCAAACAAGTGTGGTAGGGGCGCAAACATTGAACACTGTCCATTGACTGCTATTGCATATGCTACAGTATAATGGAATATGCTGACTTAGGCATGCTTGTGAGTAATTGATAGGGGCTGTGCAACTATATAGGTTGAAGATACACTTTCTACCTGTCCTCCTGCCTTCTCAGTCACCCACTATACACCTGTCATCCCTGCCTCTCCAGTCACCCCTGCTTCACCAGTAACCCTCTATCTCCCTGCCATTCTGATTCACCAGTCTCTCACAATCTCTGTCACTCTGCCTCTCCAGTAACTCACAAACTCCCGGTCACTCTGCCTCACCAGTAACCCAGTACCTCCCTGTCATCCCTGCTTCACCAGTCACTATCTCCCTGTCACCCCTGCCTCACCAGTAACCCTCTATCTCCCTGTCACTCTGCCTCATGAGTCACCCACTATCTACCTGTCATCCTTGCCTCACCAGTCACTCACTATCTCCCTGTCACACCTGCTTCACCAGTCACCCACTATCTCCCTGTCAATCTGCCTTACCAATAACCCCTATCTCCCTGTCACACCTGTTTGTGTAGTCACCCACTATCTGCCTGTCACCCTGCCTCACCAGTCAACCACTATCTCTCTGTACCCTTGGCGGTTCAATTGTACAACTACGCCCCTTTCTTGTAAGATCACACCCCTTTTGCGGTGATGCACACTGTCCCTTTAAAAAGTTTATCCCATCAAGGGGCACTAAAATTTATATTTGCTTACCAAAAAAAAATAAGCTCGGACCATCCCTGATAAAGTGAATGATATTTATTGGAAGAACTATAACAGAAAGGAGGGGGGGGGGGAAGAAAAGAGGCATATGCAATCTTTTTTAATTGTTCATATGTTATCTTTGTTACTGAATATACTATGGGCCCAGGGTCGGACTGGCCCACAGGGGTACAGGGGAAACCACCGGTAGGCCCCACTGTCTGAGAGCCCACTTCTTTCTCTAGGGATCAGGTTCCAGACTGTGCACTTGTGTTATACATGGTGGATATGTTGCATTACACTGCACAAGACTATTGTGTATTTCAAGCCTCTGTGGAGGCTGGCCACACACCCTTTGTAGGCTGGTCACACCCCTAAATACGGGCCCTTATCACTGCATTCACCCGGTGGGCCCTTCATACCCCAGTCCGACACTGTATGGGCCCAATTCAGATCTGAGTGCTGCTGTACATTTTCACACAGTGGGTGATTATCAATTGACTGTACATACGTATGCACCACAATGCGCACATGTGTCGCACAATAGGCATTGCCAAACAGCGACAAGCTGGTGTGGAAATTTTGATCACACAGCCATTCACAAGCTGATTGACATGAAGTGTGCATTTGTGGGTGGTAACTGATCATTTTGTGGGAGTGTCAGGGAAAACACAGGTGTTCCCAATCATTTTCTGGGAGGGTGTGTGACGTCAGCTCCAGCCCCGATCAGCCTGTTCTTTTCGCACTGTAGGGGTAAGTCATGGGCTGTGCAAACACTGTACAATAGTATTTTATATCCTGCACCAAACCTCAGAAAATAATATTTTTATGTTTCAATAATTCTGAAAGAACCAGCCAGTGAGAATCAACTCTTCCAAATAGTATTGCCGTATTGGGAGGTTGGAGGTGCTCCAAGACTCATGACCTCACTTCATTTAATCATCATGTTGGCATTTGCCAAAAAGATGATTGCTTTTTTTAGAGCACTCTTTTATCATATATGTTATCAATATTTCAAAATGGTTATTAGTATTAAAACTTAACTTTTAATTCTTCTCATAAAATAAATGGGGTAAAGATAAATATATCAATCATGTGACTCTCAAGAAAATTTAATGTTGGTCACCCCCTTAATATTATAAACAAAACAATTACATCATAGACAAACTTTTGGGGGTGATTCAGAGCTGATCTTAGATGTGCTAAATTTAGCACATCTACGATCAGATTCTCAGACATGTAGGGTGACGCCCAGCACTGAGCTAATCCGCCCCGCATGTCAGGCCCTACCCTCCTATAAGGGTACAAAACCATTGCACAGCAAAGATGCTTTTGCACCCGCTGAGTAGCTCCCTGCCAGCGCAGCTCCAGCGCAGCTCCAGCGCGCTGGCAGGTGCCTACCCACCGCATCTCGGGTTGCAGCGGCTGCATGTGAAGTCACGCAACTGCAACGGCCTGTCCCCCACAGCGGTCCGAATACACCTGTGTTGTCCGGACTGCGCCCCGCCAATGGCGTTCTAAAGCTGTTGGCAAATCCCCTCCCTCTCCCCGTGACTGTCTCTGCCTGTCAATCAGGCAGAGGCGATCACAGCCCTGAGATGCTGTTAGCATCTCCCTGGGCTCCCGGGGTGCATGCACACTCCGCAAAGGGCTTCAGACTGTGATCGCTGCTGCTGCAATCCAGTCTATATTAGGCCCTTTGTCTCTGTGGTGAATTATTGTTGTATGGAAAAAAAAGTCTAAGTCCTCTGACTAGTTAATTGGTTCCTAAGTCATACAGCTTAGTTCGTATTATTAATAGTTTCTCGGTTATGATATTTAAATATGTCTATTGGACCCTATGGGTTATTAATTTACTGGCATATTTATTCACCGTTAGTCCTGTCAGTGAGATAGATTGTCATATTATAACCGCAGCAGTCATTCCGTATAATTTTTATTCCATAAGAGAAATATCAGTGTATCTATATTCCTTCCACACACAGTTTTAGCATATGCTGATACAATGTAGCAGGAATTTATTATGCCAGCATTGGATACTGTAGCAGATTGTTCACATCACAGCTAGATAGAAACATTCTGTGCAGGTAAAAAGAAACAGATCCTCACAGATTTTAGTCCTTGTGTTTATACTCGTAATCCCTTGTTTATATCAAAAACAAATGGGATTGTGACCATAATAGTTGTTCCATCAGGTACTATACAATTAGACTACCAAAGTTCCATCAAACATAGATCATAGGTATCTAGGCTCTCTCGATGTGCATGCACTGAGTATATATTTTTTTCTCTTTACACTAGAGATGTGCGGCGGGCACTTGTCATGCTTTGTGTTTTGGTTTTGGTTCTAATTCCATTTTCGTGTTTTGGTTTTAGCTTGGTTTTGCCAAAACCACCCTTTCGTGTTTTGGTTTTGGATCTGGATGATTTTTGAAACAAAGCAAAACATAAAAACAGCTAAAATCACAGAATTTGGGGGTAATTTTGCTCCTACGGTATTATTAACCTCAATGACAATCATTTCCAGTCTATTCTGAACACCTGACATCTCACAATATTGTTTTAGGCCAACAGGTTGCACCGAGGTTGCTGGATGACTAAAGGCCCGTACACACTGGACGATATATCTGCCGTTCTATTGAACGGCCGATATATCACTGGTCCATCGGCCTGTGTGTACCAGCGATAGGTCTGTGAACTCCATCGTTCACAGACCTATCGCGTCGGCTCTGCTGCACAGCCGACGGCCAATATATTGTTAGATATATTGTCTCTTGCTGTGTGTGTATGGCCGACCTGCTCCTCCACGAAAGGTCGTCTGTTGTCAACGTCATCTTGTGTGGGCGGTCCTATGTAAAGTATCCTCCGCGCGGGAACAGCAGCAGCAGCCGCCTGGGTTCGGCGTGGGAGCAGCAGCAGCAGTAGCAGTAACCTGGCTTCGGCGTGGGACAGAGCTGACAGGATAGGAGGTGAGTATCACGATCCACTGCCTGGGGTTTCTGTATCTTCAGGGGCTGCATACATTATGCGGCAGCCGCCTGAGGGAAGTGTGGGAGGGGCTGTTTGTTCTGTGCGGGTGCCGCTGCCAGCACATGGGGGATCACCAGCGCGATTAACCCAGGGAAAGCACACACCAGCATGAGCCGCGGAGGCCCCCCCCGCCCGCCTCCGCTGCTGCCACCCCCGGCCCCCCACCACCGCACACACCAGCATGAGCCGCGGAGGCCCCCCCCCGCCCGCCTCCGCTGCTGCCACCCCCGGCCCCCCACCACCGCACACACCAGCATGAGCCGCGGAGGCCCCCCCGCCCGCCTCCGCTGCTGCCGCCCCCGGACCCCCGCCGCCGCACACACCAGCATGAGCCGCGGAGGCCCCCCTCCCTCTCTCCCGCCCACCCGCCGCCGCCACCGCCGCGTATCCCGCGGCCAGCACTGGAGAGGTATTGAGCATCACTGTGTAGTGGTGTATTAAATTATTGGCAAGGGTTTCCGTGTCTTTTGGGTGGGGGTGATAGACAGCACGCCGCAGCCTCATCAGTGAAGCGCAGGAAGGGCTGCTGTGCAGACCGGGTGCCGTGGCCAGCACCGGAGGGGCACATCAGCGCACTGGCTTGTTCAACGAGTTTCTATAAGGTTTATTGACTCCTCTATGTTTCTTGTTTTAATATTTGTGCTTTTTACCTTAATCTACAATTTATTTAAAATGGCGGCTGTAGTCCACTTTTGTGTGCAAAATGGCGTTTTGAAGCACAGCAGTACCAGGGCTGCAGAAAACCTCTGGGGCTTTTCTTTGATTTTCTGAAGGGTTTGTGGGTTTTATCTAGACCATTAAATGCTATTAGTTTTTACTAAAAGGCTGCTTAATGTTTTAAGTTTCATTTGTATGTACGTGTGTGTGTGTATATGTAGAGACAGATATATATATATATATATATATATATATACGCACACTTATATCTGTCCTTTGGGTGGCTAGCATTCCTTTACCAACTTTACTGTGCCTGCTGCTCACCTCAAACTGCCTCTCCAACTTGTATATACCCAATACCATGGTGGCACTGTGGGGTTGTATAAATTCCCACATTTCAAAGAGCTCTAATTGTTCATATCCCCGACAGATGTTGGAAAGCACTGTTAAGTGTATCATGGAGTTTGTTCAGCCCTGCTGTGCTACTGTGGTGTTGGGTCTCTCTTTCTCTCTATGGACGGGATGTACTAATGCTTACACCCCGGTTTCTCCTATTTACCTCAGAAGCTATTTAACACAGAGAGCTATGTACTAAACCTCGGGCACTGAGATGCCCTTTTCACTGTAATGTTGGGTAGCCAAGCCGGGCAGGGAGACAGCCAGGAGCAGCTGTCCCGCAACAAGTGGCTTCTGCTTTTTCGGTGCAGGGTTTGGGAAATGAGTGTCCTCTGCTGGATTACTGCAGCTCCGATGGTGTGGGCTCTGGAGGCACTCAACACTGTAGTACTGTATATCCACCTGCCTCAGGTATGTACAGCCCGCACCCTCGGCTGCTGTTCTCCAGCATGCTGCTCCTGCTGGCTGTCCCCTGCCCAGCTCGGCTACCCAGCATTACAGTGTGAAGGGCATCTCACTGCCCGAGGTTTAGTACATAGCTCTCTGCATTAAATAGCTCTCTGCGTAAAATGTGAAAAACCATGGCGGCAAGCATTAGCACATCCTGCCCTATGTGTGTGTGTGTGTGTGTGTGTGTGTGTGTGTGTGTGTGTGTATATGTGTGTATGTGTATATATATATATGTATGTATATATATATAATTTTTTTTTTCTTGCTTCAGCATGTGACAGAGCTTGATGAGTATATGGAACCCCGAACAGGGTATGCTGGAGCTGCAAACAATTTTTTTGTCACATTTCAGGGCATTTGTGACATTGTGGATTGCAGGCAACACAAGGCAGCCACTAGTGAAAGCAGGAGCCACCGCCAGCACTCAAAGTTCATATCTGTGCCAGCCCCGGGAAGAACTCAGAAGCAGTATCCAACACCAGCACAGGAGGGACACATCAGCGCCAACTCCAGGAAGAACACTGAAATGGGAGTCACAGCCAGCGTAGCACAGGGAAGGACAGACCAGTGGCCAGCACAGGAGTGGCACATCTACCAGAGCGCTGTCCAGCCACAAGGACACACTACAGTAAGTATCCCCTCAAGCAGGAGTAACCAGCGGGTAAAAGCTGGAGAATTGGAAGCGCATGTTAGTGGGGGGTCAGCTTAGATAACATGAGATGTTTGCGGGTGCCCATGCTAGTAGGAGCAGTTTTATAATCCTGTTTAAAATGGCTGTTTTAGTCCTTCACTGTTTGTTTGCAAAATGTCTCTCTGCAGCACAGCAGTGCCCGGGCTTCAGAATTCCACAGGGCCTGTTATTTTGACACTTGAATGCATATTTTTTAGTTAATGGCTTGCCAATTTCTCTTTATTGTGTGTGTGTGTGTGTGTGTGTGTGTGTGTGTGTGTGTGTGTGTGTGTGTGTGTGTGTGTGTGTGTTTGTGTGTGTTATATATTCCTTGCCTCAGTATGGGACAGAGCTTGGTGAGTATAAGGAACCCCGAACAGGGTTTGTGAAGGATGTAAACAGTGTTTGTCACTGCCGCCCCCGGCCCCCCGCCGCCGCACACACCAGCATGAGCCGCGGAGGCCCCCCGCCCGCATCCGCTGCTGCCGCCCCCGGAGCCCCGCCGCCGCACACACCAGCATGAGCCACGGAGGCCCCCCCCTCCCGCCCGCCCGCCGCTACCGCCGCCGCCGCGTATCTTGCGGCCAGCACTGGAGAGGTATTGAGCATCGCTGTGTAGCGGTGTATTAAATTATTGGCAAGTGTGTGTGTGTGTTATGTATTCCTTGCTTCAGCATGGGACAGAGCTTGGTGAGTATAAGGAACCCCGAACAGGGATTGTGGGTGCTGTAAACAGGGCATTTGTGACATCGTGGGCTGCAGGCAACACAAAGCAGCCACTAGTGACAGCAGGAGCCACCGCCAGCACACAAAGGTCATATCTGTGCTAGCCCCTGGAAGAACTCACAAGCAGTATCCAACAGCGCCAACCCCAGGAAGAACACTGAAGCGGGAGCCGCAGCCAGCGTAGCACAGGGAAGGACAGACCAGTGGCCAGCACAGGAGTGGCACATCGACCAGAGCGCCGTCCAGCCACAAGGACACACTACAGTAAGTATCCCCTCAAGCAGGAGTCACCAGCGGGTAAAAGCTGGGAAGAGGGAGCGCATGTTAAGGTACCTACACAGTCACCGATGTTGCACGGTGATATGAACAATACTGTATCTCATTCATATTGTTTTGTGTGTGTACCGACGATGATCAATGCCTGGCCCCGCTGTTGTTAATCCTTGGTTCTGCGTTGTTTATCCTTGGTTCATCGTTGTTTAGCAATACATTCTATTTTTGGTTTACTTGTGTATTATTATTTTTTTTAAATGAATACTTTATTTCTTAACAGATACCTCACCAAATTTGCGAACTGGAATTTCTTCCTGAATTTGTCTTATTTTTACAAGGTTGGTTCCCCCCAACCCCCCAATATTTTTACTATTTATAAATTTTATATTTTTATTTAATCGTCTTTTGAAAATTTCAAGAAATACTTAGCATTATGTAATATATAGCAATACAAAGAGAGCAGGCAATACACAGAGATGGAGGGATAGAGACTGATACACCCCTTTCAAAATACACAAACAACCCGTGATTAACCCGTGATTTTGCGGGGTTGACACGGGGTGCTGTGCAGTGTGAAAGGGGCCATGACGATGAATGGAAGGAGCAGCCATATGTTTAAAGGGAAGAGCCGTGGTTTGGGGAGGAATTTAGTGACTTTAAAGGCCCGTACACACTGGTCGATATATCGGCCATTCTCTTGAACGGCCGATATATCGCGGGTCCATCGGCCAGTGTGTACGGCCGATACATCTGTGAACTCCGTCGTTCACAGACGCATCGCGTCGGCCGTGCAGCACAGCCGACGGCCAATATATCTACCGATATATTGGCACGTCGCTGTGTGTGTACGGGGCGGTTGGCCGACCGCCCGTACACATGCTGCGGCGGCCGGCGGTGATTGACAGCTGAACTGGACGGGTGTGTGTACATGCCCGCCGAGTTCATGACGTCAGTCCCCGACGGGTCGGGCAGTGTGTATGCTCAACACACTGCCCGATCTGTCCATAGATATATCTGCAGATCAATTGATCTGCAGATATATCTATTAGTTTGTACCCACCTTAAGAAAGACAAAGAGATTGAATGTGAATTGTAGAGGGTAATGCCTCCAAATTTGAGGATTAATTCAGAACTGGATGCTACAATAGCAGCTGCAGACTTTAGCCTGGAGAGGTGAGCGTACATATAGCAGCCGCAGTGCATATCAAGTGTGTAAAGAATAAAGTTGTAAGGAAGTTGTAGAGAGTGATGAAAGTTAATTCAAGCATTTAGTTAGTAAGCTTTCATTAGTTGTTGAAGATTTTCTTCTGGCATATTTTGGTTATATAATAAGGTGGACAATTGAATTAAAGCTTAAATTGGGCCATGTTACGTGCAAATAGTTAATTACCATTCCTCCGTGCATTCGTCGCGATTAGCTAACAGAATCTCGGCTCTGGTTCCTTGACCTTATTGATGAGCCCATTTAAAAAAAAAAACTTATCTGCAGATGACAATGCTGTCCCGGGCTTGGCACAGGGGACTTTTTTTTATAAAGTTTAATGCAGCTAGCATCTCTAAATAAAATGCGTTTCTATGATTTCATTCCAGATATCAGCGGCTTCCTCAGTCAGTATGTTTTTGATAAACAACTTTCCTGTGCACTTTTGTTGTAAAGGGTTTGTTACTTCATATATAGGGGGCTATTTAATTGATTTATAAGTCAGTTGGGTGTCTATCTAATAGACAGGGAAATAGACACCCAACCATCTTTACAAACAAATTAATTACCCCCATTGAGTGCTGCAGGCAAGCTGTCTAGACACTGAGAAGGTGGTTGGAGCCAGGTTTCCTTTTTTTAGTTGGTGAGGAAGTGATCAACATCCAGAGAACCAGAGCGAGGGTCATTGGGGCCAGGATGGTGAGTGACAGTGAGACGGAGGATGATGTAGCTAGAGATAGTGAGATGGAGGGAGACATCTACATGGAGAAGGAGGAAGACAAATATAGAGAAAGAGGAGGAAGAGAGCGAGTTAGAGGCGGAACAATTAGGAGGTTGTGGAAAAATTTTATATGTTGAACTTCATTTATTGTCCAAAGTAACTTATGTATCCAATTTCTTTTTCAACAGTATTTTCATCCATTTCTTTACAACTGGCATCTTTTTTTGGTCTTTTTAAACTTTCGAATACTCCAACGTAGGTAAACTATATACAAGTTCTACTTAAATGTATAATGTGTAACATTGTTTTTGCATTAATTTTTAACTAACTAATGTTATCTGTAGAAAGGAAGGGTAGGGAGGGAGTAGCAAGATGGGGAACAGCTGGAGCAGTGAGATGGGGAAGGGAAGGTGTAGCAAGTCGGGAAGGGACAGGCGAGATGGTCACCGGCACATATAATGAATGTAGTGAATAGTAGAGGGAAAAGACTCAAAAGTTAAAAGTTTATACAAATGTGCAGTTTTAAAATTAAGCCATTACTTTAAATTAAGCTCTTTTACCTCCTTCCCCTCCATACTCCAAACATGACTCAGTTTTTTTATGTGCCTCATGGGATAGCATGTTCTGGACTGAAGATTCCAGACTTTGATTTTTTGTTTACATTTTTACTTATTAATTTTTAAACACAGCCCTTCCCAGATTAAGAATCATGGGTCTGGGGCTGTGTTGGCTGCTACAATCAGCAAAGTCTTATCGGTGCGTATACAAGAAGCCAAACTATAGACCTTCATCAACTTAAGCATGATTTTAGCCTTGGCTGAGGGGGCAGGACAGAGCTTAGAGAAGCCCCGTTATTGACTCTGTATCCTGGCAGCAGGGCCCTGCTCAGTGTGCCTGTTTTTTTACAATTGCACGTTCTCCCCAGCCCACCGCTGTGTAGTGTTTTGGGGGGGAATTACTTATACTGCTGCCCTGTGCATCCCCACTCTGAGCAGGCGGTCAACTCCCGCTGCTCCCAGCCACTCGCTCTGTCAGTGAGGTCACTGAGGCAAGGCCATTGATGATCTCTTCAGAGCAGTACGGCTGGTGCTTGTTTTCATTAAGACATTGTTTGTTAACAGACATAGGGCAACTGGGTGATTCCTTATTCAGATTATCTTTATTAGCAATGGACCCATCTATACCCCATGATACTAATTGGAACCCCAGTATCCTCAACGGACTACGAGAAAAGGATTTAACGGTAGGTAATTAATATCCTATTTACACATTTCAATATTTGGTTTTCACAGGGTGAGTGTCTATGGAGCGAAATTCACCATTTGTAATTGAGTTTCTTGAATGCTATCGTCAACAAAGTTGTCTATGGGACGTGCACAGCAAAGATTACGCTAATCGTCAAAAAAAAAAAACAGAGGCAATTAAATGCCTTGTGGAATTAAGTCAAAAATATAAAGCCGAAGCAAATGAATATTGGGTCCGAAAAAAAATATCAAAATTTTAGAACTGTCTTCAAAAAAGAATTTAATAAAGTTCAAAATTCCAAAAGATCTGGAGCTGGCACGGATGACATATATAATCCGACACTCTTGTATGTTTTCACCATTTCATTGGAATGAATTTGTTTGTTTTTTTCTTCATGGGTTCAAAAGCTATTGTGTAATTTTCAGGGTAAAATTATTAAAAATAACACATTCGTTTATCAAGGTCTCCACATGGTTATCGTTGGGGTATGGATGGTGGAGGCCAGAATCAGGCAAAGAGCTACAAAGCATCTGAGCCTACCAGGATGAACTGGGCAACTCTCCCCTCAAAATCCGCACACATGCGCATGAACTTCAGTTTTTACAAAGGTGCCTGCATGAGCTGGTCACTGCTGAACACTAGGGGAGGGGGGAGAGAGTGTAAAAGGGAGTGAGAATCAGAAAGTGAGAGAAATAAGGGAGATTGTCTCTTTAAAAAATAGAACAGGAGCAATCGTTTACATTACAAAATCAGCCTGGTTTTCCCATGTAAAAGATTGACACTTTAAAAAACAACAGGAGCAATGTCCCATATTTCTCTCACTTTCTGATTCTAACAGCCTATTACATTTTTACATAGATGTGCACCAAGCAACCACTATGCTTTTTTTGTAAATCTTTTCTAAATGTTTAAATATACATAAAGCACTCTGCAATCCAGGGAATGCTGGCTCTGATGCTCAAGCAACTCCACTGGTGCTGCGACAGTACGCGTGGGTAGGTATTTGCGGCGTGACCCCAGGATTGTTTATGATAGCAGAGTCAGCCAAAAACGCCTGTTCTTGCTCACATTGTGGAACAAGTAGGGCAGGTTCCTGCTAGTGAAAACCATGTTTCACACAGTCATATGCCACTAGTTCGTATCCTGCACACGTGGGACCCAGCCATTAAGTTCCTTCGGACACCCTAGTGCACCAGCGCTTTATGTATAATAAGGCAGTGGGAATTTAGACTGACCAGGAGACCCGGTGGTGAGTGCCAGCATTGGAAGGCCAGTGCTTCCCCCATCTGCTCCTCCACCAGCATTGTGCGCCATTCTGCTGATATCTTCCTGACCAGAACTGATCCCTCATCCTCCTTCCTCACAGAGCTGCTGGGCAGCCATTACAGAACTTAGCATATCTCCGGGAACATTGAACTAACTCTCCCTATATAACCGTCCTGACACTCTGGTTAGATACAGTGCAGCATCCTAACAGCTATCTCAACATGGGTGACAAATTGAAATTAGTGTCCAATGTTCTGTTATTCTTTGAACACTGTCAATAAAGCCACACTAAGTAACTATTTTTGAAATTTATCATTTTTAATAAGCTATTTTTAAATAATTTTTTTATATAACTCAAATATCTAAAATTAGTAATTTTCTCTTTTTCGCAGGTACTATAACTTGCTATCTTTTACAATTGGCCAAATTGAATATAGGCCTTCTATTACAATTGAAACAGTCACTGAAACCTGTGTCAGTGATTCTGTGGCAAGAGATGTTCATGATGAACAAGATGAAGACATTTTGAATAACACGGTAGGTTCTATAACCAACTTGACTCACAGTTTTTCAAAAACAACTTTTCTATTTTGTATCATCCATTTATTTTTTAAAGGCTTGATCATAAATGTTGTTTTTTGGTATCCTCAGGCAGAATTGGATGATACCAATGGTCTGTGTCAGCCAAATGAAAATGTTGTATTACCACCTGAAATGGATCAGGATTCTATGCCAAGACACCAAAACAATCGGAAGAGGCCACTGTTCCATTCCAGATTCAAGAAAAGTGTGGCTGAATCCCAAAAAAATCATCAACTAACGCAGGCCTGGCCAACCTGTGGCTCTCCAGATGTTGTGAAACTACACATCCCAGCATGCCCTGCCACAGTTTTAGCATTCCTTAATAGCAAAACTGTGGCAAAGCATGATGGGACTTGTAGTTTTACAACAGCTGGAGAGCCACAGGTTGTCCAGGCCTGAACTAACGTCAGTACTGGCAGCCGCTCGTAATGTTTTTTATAGCAAACCAGATGAGGCTGAGTGTTTTGGTGCCACCGTGGCCTGTAAGTTAAGGAGCCTGTCTAGAGAACAGCGTAATCACGCTGAACGCTTAATTTTAGAGATTTTATTAAAAGCAAACGAAAGTGAGCTAAATTCTAATTCAAAATATGTGTCTGACAATTTCCCCTTCGGGGAGCAAGTCCCACTAAGGCCTCAATTTTCTGTGCCCCCTTACATACCAAATTATGATCCTTCCCAGTTTTTTTTCACAGAGAAGCAGAATCACTAATATGAATTCTAGCTTTATCAATTTGCTCGAAAACATGGATCAGAGTTCCTCCAGTGAAATAAGTAATCCCCCAACGTCCAATTATACTAATTTATAATTTAATACCAAATTCAGAAAATGATTCTGTATGTTTCTCAACCAATTTATGGATTAATAAGTTAACAACACTAGTGTCTACTTATCTGATAAGTCATCGGTCTGCAACCTGCAACTCTCCAGCTGTGTGGAACTACAAATCCCAGCATGCCTCTTTTTAGTTTTAACGCATGCGAAAACTGAGGCAGTGAAATTCCTAAAAAAAATATCCTGACACACTTTCAAAGCAGCCAGGAGGGGTTTGTCAGGCAGCAAAGGTTAATAAAATACAAAAAAATACCTGCCCTAAAAGTTGATGTTCCAATTTAAACAAGCATAATGGATTAATTACATTAATATAAAGGAATAAAACAATATACACTAAATTAATATAATAAAAACCATATATAGAGATATATTGGCATTGTTTCTGAGAATATTAATAGTTTTAAACTAGAACAACAACTTTGCGCTGGTATCTTTTTGTTTGAAACTTTGGGAGGGCATGCTGGGATGTGTAATTCCACAGCAGCTGGAGAGCCGCAGGTGGCAGGACCATAATCACAGTCATATGTTCTCAAACTCTGTCCTTAGAGTAACATGAACTGTGTGTGTTCCTATCATCCACTAGGAGACAGTGGAGGCAGAGTACACTGGGGATAGATGCCTTGGCTATCTGGAGAAGGCACTTTTCAATTCAATTTAATTAAATAAATTAGTGTATGCAGACTCAGACCCCAGAAGCCCCAGTTTCTTTATTGTGCCGAGGGAGCCGGTCACATACTGCTGATCCAAAACTTTCAGAAGATTAAACTCAGGAGAGGACCTTCGTCACCTCTTCAAAGATGGTGTCCGAGGCTTCTTGCAGCCTGATGGAATAAGTCAGGAGTGATCTGTCCCAGCTTACTTAAAAATGCTTCTGCCAGAATTCAGTCTGCACGCCACACACCCGAGGTCCTGATTATTGTAAGCATCCTGCATGATTTTGCATAGCTTCTGGTACCTGGCCATGGTGGTCATTCCGAGTTGTTCGCTCAGTAATTTTTTTCGCATCGCAGCGATTTTCCGCTTAGTGCGCATACGCAATGTTCGCAGTGCGACTGCGCCAAGTAAATTTGCTATGCAGGAATTTTACTCACGGCTTTTTCATCGTTCTGGTGATCGTAGTGTGATTGACAGGAAGTGGGTGTTACTGGGCGGAAACTGGCCGTTTTATGGGCGTGTGGGAAAAAACGCTACCGTTTCAGGGAAAAACGCGGGAGTGGCTGGAGAAACGGAGGAGTGTCTGGGCGAACGCTGGGTGTGTTTGTGACGTCAAACCAGGAACGACAAGCACTGAACTGATTGCAGATGCCGAGTAAGTCTGGAGCTACTCAGAAACTGCTAAGAGAGGTGTAATCGCAATATTGCGAATACGTCGTTCGCAATTTTAAGATGCTAAGATTCACTCCCAGTAGGCGGCGGCTTAGCGTGAGTAAATCTGCTAAAAGCAGCTTGCGAGCGAACAACTCGGAATGAGGGCCCATGCTTCTAATGGTGCTGAGGGCGTACATGGTGCCGCGAAGAAGGGGGCGGAGCTTGTGTAACAGTTCCTGCATACCGAGCTCTGTTTCTCTCAGCTAATTTCTCCTTCATCCACTAGGGGCCACTGGAGTGCAGATACAAAGGGGAGATTGAAAGCAGTAATTGGGAGCTGGCACTTTAAATTTATAACCATGTGGCTAGCTCCTTCCCTACTATGTCTTCCCTACAAGCAAGTCTTATTTTAGCGCCCAAGGGAACTTGGTCACTCTTGGGACTTCTTATGATGAATTTTATTATTTTTATTGTCTTTCTTGCACTCACAGACTGGCAGCTCTGCCTCTGCCAGTCTGCACCGCGGGAGCTGCCGGCGGGGTCCCATCACAGCTGCGTGCGGCTCGGGATGAGCCCCGGCTGAAGGAGACACTGAGCTCTCCGGAGCTGGCCGGACACCGCAGATTGCGGCGCGTGTCGGGGCCACTCCTTTGGCAGAAGATTCCGGCAGCAGTAAATATATGTAGCCGGACACCGTTTCTTGCGGCACGTGTCGGGGTCACTCCGTCGGAGCGGTAAGTATCCCCCTCCTATGCTCCGCTATGTTGAGGATTCTGCTGTATGTTCAGTTTATGTTTTTTCAACTTCAGCTGCCATAGCATACAGTGCTGATGGTTAGCCAGAGCACAGCTCAGCATTAGATAATTTATTTTACCTCTGCAGAGTTAGTGCTGCCATTGTTTTACTATGTATTACTACAATGTCTCTCCGCTCAGCTCTGCTCCCCGGCCCCGGTTCAATTGCCGGCGGGAGATGCATTCGATCGGGTGTATGAGGAATCTTAACCAGTATCTCAAGTTCTCGAGACGCTTATTACAACAGTTCATCGGGTGCTGCAGGCGAAAGAGTTGGAAATGAACACTTCATGTCCATCGAGGTTTGACACCAGTTAAAGACTGACAGCGACTTTTCCAGTTTCTGTTGAGCTGGATGTACTCCAGACGGCTGCCAGGCAACATCCGGATGCAAGATTCAGGTATCAAACACTGAGGCAGATGTATTAACCTGGAGAAGGCATAAGTAAGTGATAAACCAGTGATATGTGCAAGGTGATAAACACACCAGCCAATCAGCTCCAATATGTAAATTAACAGTTAGGATATGATTGGCTGCTGCCTTTATCACCTTGCACATATCACTGGTTTATCACTTCCTTATGCCTTCTCCAGGTTAATACATCTGCCCCACTGTTTGTCTTCCTATCCATTCCCCGCAGATAGCAGATGCGAAATGGACCCTTCCATTATAGACCCCTCGGGGTCTCGACTGTCCAGGACGCTGCCGGTTCTTGGCGTATCCTCGCTGAAGGAGCCGTATCATACAAATATGCGGCAGCAAGGTTTCTACGTTACATGGCACAGGTAAGTTGTTGGGGAAGGTTCATCCTCGGAGCTACAGGTTTATTTTTGCGAATCTGCTATTGTATCTTTTGAGTCTCCAAGGACGTCTGTCTCCTCGGAGCCAGAATTTCCGCTTTGGCTGTCATGGCCTGAAGAATGGAGGTGTTGCACTTTGTGGCCCTGGTCGGGAAGGATCTGCCACTGGGGGTAAGTCCACTTATCACCCCACTGCGGTTCCATTTCCTTGACTGGTCTTTCCTTTCGGTCCTTTCATACCCCTTCAAGGTTTCAAGGCCATACCATGGGAGATGATTCCGTTACCCATGTATCTAGAGGTACAGGCCGAGGCAGACTTCCATCAACCTCGACTCAGCCTGATGTTATGCCCTCCACCACTCTGTCCGCATGTCGGGCCTCCCTCCCACCTGGGGGATCCCAGGGTAGTGGGCTTGTCTGTGGTGTTTCGGGGAGGCCAATGTACAATCCTGTACAGATAATTGGTTCAGAGATCTCATCACTTGTGGTTACAGACTACCCGCCTAGGTGTTTTTTCACCACGGGTTTGCCGGTTTCCATCGATAGGGTTATCCTGCAGGAGGCGTTCAAGAAGCTTCTGTTCGCAAGGGTGCTGATCCCTGTTCCCTCAAATCATCGGACTCTTTCTCAGGCTTTGTTCTCATACTGAGGCCGGACGGCTCGGCCAGGCCTTTTCAGAACTTGAAGAATCTTATTCCATTTTTTGGGGAGTCCTTTCTATCGGTTATTGAAAGTTTAAAGCAAAACAAGTTTATTGCGTCCTTAGACAGCAAGGCTGCCTACTTACAGGTTCCCATAGGAACGCCTCTTTGGACTTTTCCCCAGTTCCCAATCCAGGGTACGCGTTTCCACTTTCAGGCCCTTCCGTTAGGGCTCTCTCCTGCTTCCAGAGGGTTCCCTATGGTCAGGGTAGTCAGGATGGCTCTGCTTCAGGGGCAGGAAGTGACAACTGCATTCTCTCTGGACGGTCTACTACTGGAAACCCACCCTGCACACCTTTTTTTTTCGGACAGGCCTATTCTGTACTTAGAATCCTTTCAGTCTGTGATTGCTAGTTTGAAGAGAAAAGGGAATTTAGGCATCCTTAGTCATCAGGGATGCCTGTTTCCTGGATTCCATTGGGCTTCCTCATCGGCCTTTTCTCCGATTTGTAGTACAGGATACTCATTTCCATTTTCAGACCTTTCTGTTTGGTCTCTCTTCTGCTCCCACTGTGTTTATGAAGGTCACATGATGGCCCTACTTCAAAGGCAGGGAGTGACTTTTGTTCCCTAACTGGACAATCTACTGCTGGAAACCCACTCTGCAGATTAAGTTCGGGCTCTCTTGCAGGGAGTACTCTACCGGCAACCAACCTTTCAAATAAGTTTACTGCTGAGCTTCAGACTCAGCTTTCGTTTCTTCCTGGGGTAATGTCCGCCTTTCATATAAATCTTACACTTGTGTTACTGGCACTTTTTGGATGTTGTCAGGGCTCGCCAACTCTTTCTACAGAGGTCTTCGGCTATTCGAATTGATTTCTTCTTTGTTCTGTACGATGCTCCTGTCCTAAATGGGCGGGGTCAGAGCAGACGTTGGGCCTTTGTATACGTCTGACCATCTGTCAATCTTATTTGGCAGTTGCTCGATAGCCTCCGTTTTCAATTTTGGCGCACTCCGGGGACCTTCGGGGGCGGGCGCCCACGGGGTTTCCATGAATGCTTTGTGTTGCAATGCCGCTTAGTCGGGACATCATACGTTTAACACGTTTTACGGATTTGACATTTTAGCAGCCTCAGTGTCACAGGTTGGCTGAGCAGTTTTGCAGGACTCTCAGCTCTCTCCTTCACCGTCTTGGTAGCTTTGGGACGTCCCCATTGTATCTGCACTCCAGTAGCCCCTAGTGGATGAAGGAAAAATTAGGATTTATCATACATCCTAGAGGATGCTGGAGACACTTCATAGACCATGGGGTATAGACGGTATCCGCAGGAGACATGGGCACTATAAGACTTTTACTGGGTGTGAACTGGCTCCTCGCTCTATGCCCCTCCTCCATACCTCGGTTAGATTCTGTGCCCAGAGAGACTGGACACTAACAGGGGAGCTCTCCTGAGTTTCTCTGTAAAAAGGCTTAATTAGGTTTTTTTATTTTCAGGGAGCGCTGCTGGCAAAAGGTTCCCTGCTTCGTGGGACTGAGGGGAGAGAAGCAGACCTACTTCTAATGAGTTCAATGGATCTGCTTCTTAGGCTACTTGACACCATTAGCTCCAGAGGATCTGATCGCTAGCCGTGCTAGATGCGTCTTCCAAGAGCCGCGCCATCAACCCCCCTTGCAGAGCCTGAAGAAGAAGCCGGATAAGTATGCAGAAGTAAAGAAGACTTCAGAGACGGCAGACGCTTACTGAGGTACTGCGCGGCGGTCGCGCTGCGCGCCTGGCTCACACACACACACACACACACACACACACACAGAGCGGCACTGTTGGGTGCAGGGCGCAGGGGGGGCGCCCTGGGCAGCAGGAAACCTCAGATTGGCACTGGCAAAGGACATATGGGTGCCTGGGCACATATTATACCCCCACCAGTATAAATATATTTTCAAAGGAAGCGGGGCTGAAGCGCGCCATCGAGGGGGCACACTAACCAGCACTAACCAGCGCCATTTTTCTCTTCACAGAGCTGCAGAAACGCTGAGCCTTCCTCTCCACTGTAACAAGTAACAGGGAAAAAACGGGGTGCACAGTTTATTTGGTGCTTAGTATTGTTATTTATGATAAGAAAAGCGCTGACATATCTGGGGCTGTGTACTGCACACTTAAGAACAAAGTTGGCGCTGGGGTGTGTGCTGGCAAACTCCCTTTGTGTCTCCCTGACAGGCTTAGTGTGGGTCTGTTCCCTATAGCCCAGTGTGTTTGGCGGTATCGGTATGTCTGAGGCTGAATGCTCTTCCCAGGAGGAAGTAGGTGTGGAGACAGTACAGGCTGTGGGAGTGACTCTGTCGGCACTGCTGACTCCGGATTGGATTAATATGTTGAGTGTTTTTAATGCTAATGTGGCTTTGTTAAATAAAAGGTTTGACAAATCTTAGTCACAGCACATAGAATGGAGAAGGTCCATGGAGGATACATTGTCACAAACCCCTTCGGGGTCACAGAAACGTTAATTTGCCCAGTTAGTGGACACAGATACCGACACGTATTCTGATTCCTGTGTCGCCTATAATGATACCAGATTGAATCCTAAGCTGGCTAAGAATATTCAGCACATGATTGTGGCGATAAAGGACGTTTTGAATATCACGGAGGACCCTGAGGTTCCTGATACGAGGGTCTGCATGTATAAGGGTAAGAAACCTGAGGTAACATTCCCTCACTCTCATGAACTGAATGCTCTTTTTGAAAAGGCTTGGTAAAATCCTGACAAAGTTTTTGATTCACAAGAGAATTCTGCTGACATTTCCCTCAGGGGACAGGAAAATGTTGGAATCAACCCCCTCTGTGGACAAGACCTTATCCCGATTGTCCAAGAAGGTGGCTCTACCGAGTCCGGACACAGCAGCCCTGAAGGATCCTGCGGATCATCGACGGGAAAGCACATTGAAATCGATCTATGTCGCTATGGGTACGCTGCTCAGACCTACCGTGGCGTCGGCATGCGTGAGTAGCGCTATTGAAAAATGGGCGGATAATTTATCCTCTGAAATTGATACCCTGGACAGGGATAGCATTCTCGTAACTTTAAGTTACATAAGGGACGCTGCAGAGTATCTGAAAGATGCTGCAAGGGATATTGTCATTTTGGGATCAAAGGACAATGCCATGTCAGTCTTGGCTAGGAGGGCATTGTGGATTCGACAATGGAATGCTGATGCTGATTTGAACAAAAATATGGAGACTCTGCCGTATAAAGGTGGTGTCTTGTTTGGTGACGGACTCGCGGACCTGGTATCTACGGCTACTGCAGGAAAGTCATCATTTCTAACTTATGTCCCTGCACAACAGAAGAAAATGCATCACTCTCAGATGCAGTCCTTTCGGCCTAATAAGTACAAAAGGGGGCGAGGGGGCTCCTTCCTTGCTACTAGAGGTAGGTGAAAAAGATCACCTGCGGTGGCAGGTTCCCAGGAGCAGAAGCCCTCCACAGCTGCTGCAAAACCCTCCGCATGACGCTGGGGCTCCTCTACTGGAGTCCGCTCCAGTGGGGGCACGTCTCCAGCTCTTCAGTCAGGTCTGGGTTCGCTCTGGCCTGGATCCTTGGGTTTTAGGCATTGTAGCCCAAGGTTACAGGCTGGAGTTTCAAGATGTGCCCCCTCAACGTTTTTTCAATTCACCCTTGCCAGCTTCTCTCCCGGAAAGGAGAGAAGCTGGCAAGGGCGGCCATACCAAAGCTGTGTTTACATCAGGTCATTGTCACAGTACCACCGTCACAACAAGGAAAAGGCTTTTATTCAAGCCTGTTCATGGTACCGAAGCCGGATGGCTCGGTTAGACCGGTTCTGAACTTAAAGTCTCTCAATTTCTATCTGAAGAGATTCAAATTCAAAATGGAATCTTTTCAGGCAGTGATCTCCAGTCTGGAGGGGGGGGATTTTATGGTGTCAGTAGACATAAAGGACGCGTGCTTACATGTCCCCATTTACCCTCCGCATCAGGGGTACCTGAGGTTTGCGGTTCAGGATTGTCATTACCAATTTCAGACGTTGCTGTTTGGGCTTTCCACAGCTCCGAGGATCTTCACAGAGGTGATGGCGGAAATGATGGTCCTCTTGCGCAAGCGAGGAGTCACAATTATCCTGTACTTGGACGATCTCCTGATAAAGGCGAGATCAAAGGAGAAATTACTAGAATATGTCACGCTCTCCCTGAAGATTCTACAGCAACATGGTTGGCTCCTAAATTTGCCAAAATCACAGTTGGTTCCGACAACGCAGCTGTCGTTCCTGGGCATGATTCTGGACACGGAGTTACAGAGTTTTTCTGCCGGTGTAGAAAACTCTGGAAATCCAGAACATGGTAAAAGGGATTCTGAAACCGGCGAGAGTGTCGAATCATCAGTGCACTCAGTTGCTGGGAAAGATGGTGGCGGTCTACGAGGCCGTTCTGTTTGTCAGGTTTCATGCCAGGGTGTTTCAGTGGTACCTGCTGGAAAAGTCGTCCGGGTCTCACATGATCATGCACCGGAAAATAGTCCTGTCTTCCAGGACCAGAATCTCTCTCCTGTGGTGGCTGCACATTCCTCAACTTCTAGAGGGACGCAGGTTCGGGATCCAGGATTGGGTCCTGGTAACCACGGATGCAAGTCTCCGGGGATGGGGAGCAGTCACACAAGGGGATAATTTCCAGGGAAAATGGTCAAGTCAGGAGGCTGGTCTGCACATAAACATTCTGGAGTTGAGGGCCATTTACAACGGCCTTCAACAAGTGGAAAATCTTCAAGATCTGCCCGTCTTGATTCAGTCGGACAACATAACAGCAGTGGCGTACATAAACCGTCAGGGCGGAACGAAGAGCAGAGCGGCAATGGCAGAGGCCACAAAAGTTCTCCGCTGGGCGGAAAGACATGTAAGCGCTCTGGCGGCGGTCTTTATTCCAGGAGTGGACAACTGGGAAGCAGACTACCTCAGCAGACATGACCTCCATCCAGGGGAGTGGGTCTTCATCAAGGGGTCTTCGCAGAAGTGACAAGTCACTGGGGAAATCCTCATGTACACATGATGGCGTATCATCTCAACAAGAAGCTTCGGAGGTATTGTTTCAGGTTAAGGGACCCTCAAGCAATGGCGGTGGACGCCCTGGTGACACCGTTGGAGTTTCCGTCGGTCTACGTGTTCCCGCCTCTTCCACTCATCCCGAAGGTCATAAGGATCGTAAGAAGAACAAGAGTTCCGGCGATACTCATTGTCCCAGACTGGCCGAAGAGAGCCTGGTATCCGGATCTTCAGGAATTGATCATAGGAGATCCATGGCCTCTTCCTCTGCGAGACGACCCGTCACACTTAGTTGAAAAATAATATAAATCCTTTTCCTCGAAATGTCCGTCTCCCTGGGCATAGTTCCTATAACTGAGGTCTGGAGGAGGGGCATAGAGAGAGGAGCCAGTTCACACCCAGTAAAAGTCTTAGACTGCCCATGTCTCCTGCGGATCCTCTCTATACCCCATGGTCTATGAAGTGTCCCCAGCATCCTCTAAGGACTAAGAGAAAAGGATTTACTGGTAGGTATTAAAATCCTATTTTTGGTACTTACTGATAGTTGGATTGTGGGTAAACAAGGCTGTTGAATTTTTGGCTACCCAGTTTGTCATGGACGTGGAGGCAGGGGTTCCAATTGATGACTTAATAGTCTTAGCAGAATCCACTGCCTATTTGGGGGAGGACTCGTGTGATATTGGTAAGGCTCGAATTTCAGCATATGCGTTTTCCCACATGGACAGCTTTGGTACGTCCCCAGTGTACTCCGCCTCCAGTATCCCCTATGGATTTCTAGAAAAGGTTTTATTGGAAACTACCAAAATCGCATTTTTCAAGGTCTCCAAGAAGACAAAGTGAACTAATTTGCTCCATCTGTTGGACTTTTAAATTATGACAGTGGATACTGATTATACCTGTACACCTGCTTGGTGACTTGGAAAATATGAGCTATTTGTGCTCCTGAGGACAGAGTTTAAGAATCACTGATCTAGCCCAATATATTTTAGGAATTTCAATGAAGGCTGCAAAAATGTAACTCCCTCCATTTCCACATGGTCCCCTATTTCCATCTTCCCCTAATTTGTGCATAAGGTTTCACTACACACCTCAAAATAACTCTGGAAAGGGATTACAGGTTGATGAACATATGGAATCTATTTTTCTGCAATATGAGTACAATTTTTTTTTTTTTTTAAATATTATTGCTATGAGGTTATGGGTGTCCACTACGGCCGTTGGGATGCCCACTACATTTCAATATATTGCACTTAATAGTTCATGAAACATAATGTGAAGTTTTCTTTTTCCGGTTGTTAAAAAGCACTTTGTGTTAATAGCAGTAGCTTACTTAATGCTACACATGTTTTACATTTACAATCAAACCATCTTTATTGACTGTTAGATATCCAAAAAATAAAAAAAATGTTTTTGGTTATCATGTTCACATACAGTATATATTGTATACTGTATGTTTCATGTTTGTTATTGTATGACATTTGGGGGGAGGGGTTCATTTGTGGTGTGCACAACCTGCTCTCTGTCTGAAGGAGTAGGCATGTTACAGAAAAACAATTGTTGCTCCAAAAGATGCACATTAGCTGCAGCAGTCGCATTTTTTCTAGCATCCTCTTGTGGCTCATGTAAAAAAGTTACGTCCATAGTTTTGGCATCCTAACGCAGTTTTTTGATGCCCATACAAGCAGATTAGGAAGGTTTTGCAACACTGGACAGCTAAAGCTGTCATGTGCCCTAATTGGTAATGGACGTCTTAACAATGCCACTATTGAATATCTCCGATGGCCATTCCTAATAACGCCCAGCAGGAGGCACAGAGGAGAAATTATTTTCCCCAATTGAGATTATTAAATTGTTTGCCATTAATATACATTACATACCTTCTATGACAAAATGTATTGCACTCTTTGTACAGTACCAGTCAAAAGTTTGTACACACCTTTTCATTCACTGGTTTTAATTTGATTTAATTATTTTCTACATTGTCAATTAATACTGAAAACATCAAAACTATGAAAGAACGTAGATGGAATTTTATGTTGTACAAAAAAAGGGTAAAACAAATCAAAATATGTTATATATTCCTCAAAATAGCCCACTTTTGATTTGATGACCGCTTTGCACAATTGGCATTCTATCAAACAGCTTCATGAGGTAGGCTCCTGGAACAGTTTTCCAACAGTCTTGAAGGAGTTCCCAGAGTTCCTGAGCACTTGTTGGCTGCTTTTCCTGTACTCTGCGGTCCAACTCATCCCAAACCACCTCAATTGGGTTTAGGTCGGGTGATTGTGGAGGCCAGGTCATTTGACACAGCACTCCATCACTTTATTTCTTGGTCAAGTAGCCCTTACATAGCCTGGAGGTGTGTTTGGGGGTCATTGTCTTGTCAAAAAAACAAATAATGGTCCTAGTAAGTGCAAACCAGATGGGACGGCATATTACTACAAAATAGGGTATCCGTTCAGATGTTCGACCATGTTATGGTCGACAGTCATTAGGTCGACCACTATTGGTTGACATTAACATGGTCGACAAGGACACATGGTCGACACATGAAATGGCCGACACATGAAATGTTGACACATGAAAAGGTCGACTTTTTTTTTTTTTTTACTTTTTTTTGGGGGGAACTTTTCCATACTTTACGATCCACGTGGACTACGATTGGAACGGTAATCTGTGCCAAGCGAAGGCACCATGCCCGAAGCATGGCGAGCGAAGCGGTGCACTAATTGGGGTTCCCAGTCACTTTCCGCAAAAAACGACACAAAAAAAGTTTTAAAAAACTCATGTCGACCTGTTCATGTGTTGACATTTCATGTGTCGACCTTTCATGTGTCGACTATGTGTCCATGTCGAGCATGTCAATGTCGACCAATAGTGGTCGACCTAATGACTGTCAACCATAACATGGTCGACCATTCATACCGGAACCCTGGTAAAATATGGCTTGAATTTTGAAAAAATCACCAACAAGGTCACCAGCAAAGCACCATCACGCCTATTCCATGCTTCACAGTGGAAACCACACATACAGAAACCATCCACTCACCCTCTGTGTCTCACAAAAACACGAAGGTTGGAACTAAAAATCTCAAATTTGGACTCAACAGACCACAGTACAGATTTCAACTGGTCTAATGTCCTTTCCCTGTATTTCTTGGCCCAAACAATTATCTTCTTGTTGTTGTTCATCCTCAGTAGTGGCTTCTTTGCAGCAAATCAACCATGTAGGCCTGATTCATGCAGTCTCTTATGAACAGTTAATGTTGAGATTTGTCTGCTAGTTGAGTGGTTTGTGACATAATATGGATTACAACCGTAGTCAAATAGGGGTGTCCACTGGATACTAACCCTACCTCTGCACAACACAAGTGATGGTCTCAGACACATTTAAGAAGGCAAGTAATTCCACGGAATGACTCTTGACAAGGCACGTCTGTTAATTCCACACCATTCCGGGAGACTACCTCAAGAAGCTGTTTCTGAGAATACCAAAAATATGCAAAGATGTCATCAAAGCAAAAGGGGACTATTTTGAGGAATATATAACATATTTTGATTTGTTTAACATTTTTTTAACAACATAATTCCAAGAGTTCTTTCATAGTTTTGATGTCTTCAGTATTAGTCTACAATGTAGAAAATAATAAAAAAAACAATTAAATGAGGTGTGTCCAAACTTTTGTTTGGTTCTCTTTGTTTACAATGTTTTTATTTTATTTACAAATATAAATGTAAACTTTAATTTATGACAATTTTGTTAATTTTTGACAATTGTATTGAATACATTTCTATTTTACAGTTTGTTAATTCAGAACACACTTATGGTTCAATGGCCCTCATTCCGAGTTGATCGGTCGCAAGGCGAATTTAGCAGAGTTACACACGCTAAGCCGCCGCCTACTGGGAGTGTATCTTAGCATCTTAAAATTGCGACCGATGTATTCGCAATATTGCGATCACAAACTACTTAGCAGTTTTAGAGTAGCTCCAGACTTACTCTGCCTGTGCGATCAGTTCAGTGCTTGTCGTTCCTGGTTTGACGTCACAAACACACCCAGCGTTCGCCCAACCACTCCCCCGTTTCTCCGGCCACTCCTGCGTTTTTTCCGGAAACGGTAGCGTTTTCAGCCACACGCCCATAAAACGCCGTGTTTCCGCCCAGTAACACCCATTTCCTGTCAATCACATTACGATCGCCGGAGCGATGAAAAAGCCGTGAGTAAAAATACTTTCTTCATAGCAAAGATACTTGGCGCAGTCGCAGTGCGAATATTGCGCATGCGCACTAAGCGGAATTTAACTGCGATGCGATGAAAAATATCGAGCGAACGACTCGGAATGAGGGCCAATGTGTCCTAATGTTCAATATACAGTATATTTCACAGAACACCAAGCAAATAGTAATCTGAATAAAAGTCTGTTACATATATTACTTAAATAATTCAGTGAACATTTTGAACAAAAAAAATTAAAATAAAAAAAGTGAGTTTCAAAAATGTCTGGGTTTTTTTCTTCTTTTTTTATTATAAAATGAAATATCATCAATACATAATACATTATGGCTTTTAGAAATGCAGGTGTACACTTGAATTTTATATAAAGATTATTAATAATAGGTATATTAAAATGGAATAAAAATACAAGGTCCATACCAGGGAAAGCCCCAATCTTCCATCGAGGGAAGCAAGGAAGTGACTTCCCTTCTTCTTTAACAATCTCCATGGAAGTGTGCCCCCAAATCAGCATGCCTCTGTTCAGGCCCTGCCCAATGCATATGCAAAGTACACGGATGCGTTGAGTGCCAGATGGAAGAGGCCGCGCCACTGCATTCGTGCGGCAGGTCACGAAGAGTCGGAGCAAACAAACTGTACTGTGCCCCAGCTCGCGGTGCACAAGGAGGCAGCGATATCGGTGGGGGCTGGATTTGAACAGGGAAAGCAGCAAGTAATTCACTGTGAGTACCACAGCCAGGCTCAGTCACATATTCACCTTGCACATCAGCGCTTACATGGCACAGTACAGACGGCAGAAAATCATATATACAGCATAGCAGCTACACTTAAGTGCTACTCATGTAACACAACGTCCTGGCACCACTGTCAGGGAAGGCACATGGTACACTACACACGCAGCAAGGCATACACTATCTCTCTATGTAATCCTATGGGAGCTAGACCTCCTTGTATTTTGAACTGCATTACATATACCCCCCAACCTGTCTCAGTCCTGTCAGTTTAAGGTGTGTCTGACTCCACTTCTAGGTCATAATTCAAGTCAATGTACAGTAGTTATTTATACCACATGGTGTGTAATATATATATATCAGTGTATTTATACCTATCACCCAATATCTCCCTGTCACCACTGTCATGTGTAAAATGTGACTCTACCTGACGAAATGTGTAAAAAGGGGACTCTACCTGGTGCAATGTTTAAAAGGGGCCCTAACTGGTGGACTGGCCCTGCCTCTGTTATTGCCCTGTGACTGGCTGCATCTCCTGCATGTCTCCCAGGAAACCCACACACCGTCTCTCCAGCTTTTGGAATTCTTCCCTGGATACTGCTGCTCCATGAGTCTCCCAGGAAGATGCCATACAAGGCAAGGAGAAGATTGGACATAATGATCTGCCTCAGCCATCCGGTTAGTGTACCCCATGAGGGGTTTAAACACCAGAACTGGCCACAATTTAAAAAAAAAAAAATTATGATGTTAATAAAGACAGTAAAAATTATATATAATTATAAATTTTAATTAGCAAATATTTTAACCCTATTGAATGGATTTAAGGCAATGACCAGTAATTGAGCATTAGATGACAGCTGTTTCAGGAAAGCTAGTGATTATATAGCCCAATATTATGCAAAAAATCAAGAATATAACAAAAAATACAGTAACACTTGAAATTAGAAAATGACAACTATATTGAAAACACAAAGCTGTTGGCAACAGAAACCATTATAGTGGCCCATTTAATTGCTATTAATATTTTTTCATGACACCGCTCCAACACCATTAAAATAGACCAGGTATTCATCCCTGCTCTTTTTGGCAAGGTCAGAGGGCATTCTCATCGGTCCTGACTCTAGTGGTGTCCACATAGATTGAACTTTATTATTACTCTCCCCAATATCATCAGTAGAATGAGCATTTCCATGTTGTGATAAAATAGTTTTGCGTCGTTAAAAAATTGTGCAAAACACAACAAGCCAGTACCACTACATCAATTTTATCAATACGCAAATTAATAGCTGAGTGAAAAATGCGAAACCTATTGCTTAGGATTCCAAATGCTTTTTGAACAACACGCCTAGCTCTTGAGAGCCTGAAGTTGAAAATTTGCCTTTCAGCATTAAGTGCTCTCTGTGAGTAGGGCTTCAAAGGGTCTTGGTGTAAGGCAAAAGCCTCATCTGCAACAAAAACAAAATTTAAACCATGCTTTGTTTCACTTGCAGAAGGAAGATTGAGCGAATTACTGATAATTTTTGCTATGAAATTCAGTATGCTCAAATGACCCTCCGTCTGACACTCTTCCATTTTTCCCTATGTCTACAAAATTGAATTCGTAGTTGGCGTTTACAACCGCCATAAGGACAATACTAAAAAACCCTTTGTAATTAAAATAGTATGACCCACTATTAGAAGGCGGCGTTATGCGAACATGTTTTCCATCTATTGTGCCACCACAGTTTGGAAAGTTCCACTGATCCTCAAATTGCTGTGAAATAGCTTGCCATTCTTCTTTGGTTGAAGGGAACTGAAAAAGCAAACAAAATGAAAACTAAAAAGTAAATCAGTGAAAGACTAAAACGCTACCCACATGCTGCCAACAAATTCCCCAAATATTGCCAGGAGCCAAAAATAAATAAATAGGGGCTAGGTGGGGAGAAATAACACAATCAGAGTGACGTGTATTAGTGTGCTAGAGGCAAAGCTGCTCAGGAGTTTGGACCGGATTCTGTAAAGAATTGCAAACTCTTCTTATTTTCAGAATTTGCAAACCTGTGGATGGCAAGCAAAGGGCAGCTCATCACAGGGCAAGGTAACCAAGCATGCTACCCATTGCCTCCCCCTGAGACCATGCTGAAATTAAAAGGCGCACAGCAATTTCAAGGTCATCACTGAAAGTAAGGAAGCCTCCACCCAGCGCCATCTTTGTAATCACAATAGCTGTGTGAGACTTCACTCAACTGCCATGTTCACGGCCACACCACAGCCACCATTTGTGCCACTATGCATCCTTTTCTCAATCACAGCCCTTGCAATACACTGTCTCTGCCTTTGAAACAGTGTTTTGCCGCACCCCTCCCACTCTGCAAATGCCTCTGCAAGACTGACAGTGAGAGGCATTCACATTAACTGCAGGGCACCCACAGTAAATGTGGGCACAGGTGCAGGACAGGCTTTGCACATGCGCCCTCATCGGCTTTGTATTTTTTGTGGTTGAATTGCATTTTGCATTCCAACCAGAATAAGGGCCCTTGTGCAAGACAGACTGGATTTTTACAACAGGAATCGTTAACACAGCAAAACATGGTTGATTTTCCAAATGAAAATGAATGCTGCTAAAGAAACCAGGCAAAACACACATTAAGTGGCAAAAATACTGCTTCTCACAGGTTATTTTAACAGACCCAAAGGATTCTTCGACTGCTCCAGCCAGGATAATAAAAAGGTAGACAGAGACTTTAAAAAAAAAAAAAATTCCGTGCAGAGCACAAAAAACAACAACCCCATTAGCACAGAAAGGGTATACTAAGGAGATAATAATAAAAAAATAAAAAAGGTAGTATAAAGTTTTTTTAGCTCTGTATTTACTTACCTTAAAATACTGCTGCTTAAGCACATGTATAATAGCTAAACATGTCTCCAGGATAATCTGTCCCAAAGCCTGGGGTGAAACCAGTGTTGAAAATTTAAGTTTGGATAAAGAATGACCTGTGGCCAGACAACGTAAAGTGGCCACTAACCTCTGCTCAGCAGAAATTGAACTTCGAAGAACTGTGTCTTCCCTCTCAATGTGCGGAGTGACAAGTTGTAACAATTCCTGAAAAGTATCGTCATCCATGCGCAGATAATTTCGAAAATCATCTGGATTCCGCTCTCTGATTTCTTGTAGTAGTAGCATGTGGGACATATATTCTCGTTTTAGTAGCCAATCCTTAGCCCAGTATCTCCTAATCCTAGACCTCTTCTTTGTATTTTGAAGGCATATCACTGCTTCAACAAATGTAAATGTAAATTGTGCCAAATTACGGCGATAGAAAGGATCCATTTTAACAAAATTAATAATCTGAGAGATAGATGTGATTACAGCTGCAGAGCACCACAGGGGACTAGAGAGACTACTTCCTTTTCCTGTGCCCTCTGTAGAAAGCCAGCCAATTATGTTAATTATATGAATATTCAACACATTTCAGGACAATGATCTGCCAGTGTGTACAGAGGAAAGATAGATTGGCCAATGCACTCAAGAACAGATATATCTGCAGATGGCAGTAGTGGTTGGTCAGTGTGTATCGTCAGCAGATATATCTGCAGATAGATTGATCTGCAGATATATCTGCCAGTGTGTACCCTCACAAGTGGACCTGGCCCATCTAGGAGTGGCACTGCAGTGGCAGACAGGAGGGCAGATATAAAAAAGGCCCCAAACAGCACATGATGCGAAGTAGAAAAAAAGGTGCACCGAGGTTGCTGTATGACTAAGCTAAGCGACACAACCACCTCTCCCATCTAGTAGTGTCACGCAGTGGCTGAATGTTGAGAGTGGGCCGCAATTGTTCGGACCACTGACAGCATCTCCAGAACACTCTCCGGTCACTTTAAATAAAACTGCAATTGGTGGACTTATAAGGCAAGACCCCAGAACTAATACAGCAGTATTCCTGGACTTATACGTTGGTGTCACACAGGATGGCACTTTTCAAAAACTAGGCCCCAAACAGCACCTCGTGCAAAGATGTTGAAGATGTGCAATGAGGTAGCTGTATGACTAAGCCAAGCGACATAAACAATTCCAACTGGAATTATATGTCCAAATCACTGGAATTAATTGGCAAGATCACTGTAATTAATAATTATAAATCACTGACATTAATTGGCAAAATCACTGTAATTATACGTCCAAACCACTGGAATTAAATGGCAAAATCTCGCTATCGCCTGCCTAGTGAAGTGGAATCTAAATGGGATTTGGTACCGGGGACACAATACCTCCATCAATTATCTAAATCCCACTGCACTAATGGCGGATACCGGGTGCATGACTAACACCAACGGTATGTGTTATTTTCTGAAATTACATATGTTCAACATCAACATAAAAAAGCACTAACTACTGTATGCAAGTCTGAATCCAATATTGTGCAGTAATAAATACAGTAAAAAATTCTAGCTTGCATGTGTTCTCATTTCTCCAAGCTTTATAAAGATGATAGAGTATATATTATTGCCAAGGGCTGCATAACTTGTAATAGAATACCCACGTAACAAATACTACCTTAGCAAGTCTGAGCCATATATTATGCAATAGTTAACACATTGAGAGATTCTAGATTGCATAAATTCTCATTTGTCCAGACAGTGTAGCTCTCTCATCTAATTATTAAGTTTCCAGCAGAGGGTACCCATAACAGAGAGGATGCAGCAAAGTCTGTGCAGTGAAAATGGATATATTTTTCTTCACTGCAAACGTATCAGCTGTTTGCCTCTCCCTGCCATATTGGGAAATATATTAAGTACACATATTTGGATTTGTTAGAAGTACTTTGAGATTATGTTTTGATATTGTGAAGGAGTGGAAGAAGCAGTATAGCATAAATTGCACTCAATCCATTTTGCTTCCTATAATCATTGGTAAAGTGGATGACAGGTGAGAGCGGGGATGACAGCCATGCTGATAGAAAAATGGCTACAGTGTCACTCTATATCCCTATATTTGTTGTTAGGTGGATCCTGGTACACCATGCATTGCAGTGTCCAAATGTTCCATAGGGATCTTGTGAACACCTGTAAAGGAAGAAAAGTGTATTGAGTTGTTAAATATTTCCGTACTGCTAATTGCAGTTTAGACACTGCCAGATGTGGCTACCTCCTGCAGTGAGGAGCCGGTATAAACTTACTTCTCCTGAACATACGTTTCACCACGCGGGCTTGCTCACCAGTTAGCCTGACGTGGAATCACAAAGTCCACTTATTTAAAAGTCATTCCCCCCCATCCGGTTCTACTAGTATCTAATCAGGTAAGGATCATCACTAGTCACTGGTTACTGGGGAGAATGATACAGTGATCACTATGTAATGGCCATAACCCTATAGGTTGTCATTGTGTATACTGTATATAATCAAACATTTATTAAAACTGATTACAGAGAGTTTGTGGTTTAAATAGCATGAAGAGTAAATATAATATATCGAATAAAGAGTAAAAATTAAGAAAAGAAGATTATGCTTCTGGGAATGTTATTCGAAATCAATTGGTTAAATCCTCTTGCTTATTAGAATTGGCTTGATTTTTATCAAATAACTACTATTTCGTCTTTCCTTGTTTCTTGATATAAAGTGTTTATTCCACAGATTCATGCTGTAGTGTATATCACTGTGTCCATGCATGTCGTCGTTTTGTACAAGGTGCAAATTTATCCTATCATTTAAGTTCTAAACATGCTAATTGAGGTCTAGGATATCAGGTAAGTATCTCATATCATAAGAATAGCATATGTAGTCAATGTCTAAGACATGCTATTCACAGTCTAATGTATCAGGTAAGTATCTCATATCATAAGAATGGCATATGTAGCACTTCTAACTAGTGATGAGCGGATTCGGTTTTACTCGGTTTTACTCGGTTTTACTCGGTTCTCAAAACGGCATCTTATTGGCTATCCAAAACACGTGACATCCGTGAGCCAATAAGATGCCGTTTTGAGAACCGAGTAAAACCGAGTAAAACCGAGTAAAACCGAATCCGCTCATCACTACTTCTAACATGTCAATGTCTAAGACATGCTAATCACAGTCTAAGGTATCAGGTAAGTATCTTATGTCATGAGGATGACAGAGTTCTCATATTTTACGTAGCGCTTCTATCATGTCAGTATCTTTGATGGTTCATCATATTGGTCACAATACTTCCCTGTCCACATATCTGGGTGATAATCTGCTATGTGATGATAAGTCTCATAAATATTAAAGCAAAAGATGATGGTGAGGTTAATACCGCATTCCATCTACATATTTCCTATTTATGATATTGTTGTACTATTACCATATTTCTTTATTATTGAGTTATAATATCATTGAACTATTGGGGCAGTAATTTCCAATATTTTATTCCTCTAATAACAAGCTGATGGCAATGCGATTAAAATTAAATGCTATTTAATTTGCACTGTCAGCATATAAAGCAACATTATGGTTATTCAGGGTTAGAATGATTTGACCTGAAACCAATCCCAACTATTTATAGATGTAAAACATTCCGAATTCTGAGAAGTGAAATAGAATACAGTATCTAAATGTGCTGCAAGTCTTTATCTATATGTATAATTGTGAGTGTAAAAACAATAACAAAAAAAATAATGTCCTCAGCTTACAGCCCTGGATATGAACTATTTCTGACTGTGCTGTGTTTTTATGTCAGTCCAGAGAGATAACCAAACCTGTGTTTGTTGTGATATTGTGTATAATGTGACCAATCACAAAGTAGGTGCATTGTGACATTTGATAAGTGAATATAAACTGGATCATATACCCACAATGATCCTTGTGATGAAGAGGGCTGCAAAACCATTAGCTACTGTATATGCAGTCCATGGGACAAAGTGATCAGGTGAAAATAGATAAAATAAAATGAAGATATATACTAAGAAGTTGCAACTGTTAGATGTGTTAGGGTCTATTAGAAACCAGTGCATTGTGCAATTATATTCAAATGTTAGAGTTGGGACCTTATTGATGATTGTACCCAGTTAAATCAAATGACCTTTATGAGGAAGGAACCTCTTAATGATTTCTAACTAATATGTAGTAAAGTCAGAGGAAAACAGTGTACTTAATGTGTTCATTCAGACTGGTGGGTGCCAAGCAACCCTACTTTAAAAGTCTACTCGCTCTCCTCCTTGAGGAGTTCTTGCATCACATTGCCACCTCTAATGCTTAATTTGATCTTCTCTTGACCAAATATTTGCATTTTATGTAGACCGTTGTTTTGATGTTGATGGAAATGTCTTGAGACTGTTGTTATTTACTTAAAGTTATTGATATCTTTTTCTGCATTTCTGATTTTTCCTATATGTTCTAGAACCCTTGTTTTGAACATCTGTGTGGTAATCCCCACATATTTATCGGGGATTTCTTGTATGTGTGTCATGTCATCACATGCCTTACATGATCCACACAGGAATGTACCCTTTACCACGGGGGATTTTGATGGATTTCAGCTGAAGTGGCTTTGGACAAGTTGATCTTTTAGGTTGGGTGATCTTCTCCAACTCATTGAAACATTTTCCTTGAGATTAGAGGCAAGATCTGGATCAGACAAAAGAATATGCCAGTGTTTTTTTAATTCCATTTTTAGGTTGTCTCCATTCTTTACAGAAGTCCCCCACAAATCTAATTTCTTCTTGTTGGCTCTGCTTCTTTTTCTCTTGAAAAATCTATGAACTTCTGTCTGTTTTGAGAAGGGGGGTCCTCGCTTTTTTAATTAGCCTATGGCTGGATCCCCGTTCGCATAGTCGAGTAACAAGTTCTTCACTTTTTTGTTGGTATAACTGGGCATCAAAGCAAATTCTTTTGAGCCTTAAAATTTAGCCCTTTGGGATGTTAGAGATGGTAGGGGGAAATGGGAACTGGAGTTGTGTAATATGTAGCTGTTACCTTGTGGTACCATTTGGTTGCCAAACTGTTTGTTTCATCCTGATAGATTTTTAGATCCAGGAATGATATCTCTTGTCTATTGCATTCCATGATCAGTTTGATTTTGTATTTGTTGTCATTGAGACTCTTGATGAAAAGCAAGCTCTCTCTACATGCCATCCCAAATCATGAACACGTCAGCTATATAACGTAGCCACATGGTTAAATATTATTGTTTTTAAGTTTGTTGTAATCAGAAAAGACCACCTCCCTTTCCCACCACCCCAGGAAGAGGTTGACATTTGTGGGTGCACATATGCGATGCCCATAGCCATCCCTCTTACCTGGTGATCATCAAAAACAAAGTAGTTTCTATTAAGTATGAAGTCAAGAAGTTTCAGTAGAAATGTTTGAAAGTCCCCCATACCTTCCATTTCCAAAAAATACTCAGCAGCTTTTAGACCCAATTTTGAGAAATACAAGTGTATGAGGACTCTACATCCATACTTACTAATAAGTGGTTCTCATCCAACTTAATGTCATTTAGCCTCTTTAGGATATCATTAGTATCCTTAACAAAGCATGGCAATTTAGTCACATGTGATCTTAAATTAGTATCAACAAGGATACTTGCCTTTTTCAACAATCCTCCTATGCCTGATACAATTGGGTGCCTGGGAGGTACCTAAAGATTCTTATGCACCTTTGGCATTAAGTAAAAAGTCAGGGTTCTGGAGTATTCCACTATTCAGAAATCATATTGTTCTTTGGAAATTATGTGATTTGTTAAAGCTTGTTCCATCATCCGATTGTATGCCTCCATATAATTTGTGTTGGGATTAAGTAGTAGCCTGCAGTAACATTGAGAATTATTTAGTTGTTCCTGAGCCTCCTTAATATAGATTTTCTTAGGTGACAGTACCATATTTCCCCCTTTATCTAAGGGTTTATCACATCAACCCAAGTCTTGATCTCAGCTAGAGTCTGTTTCTCACGGTATGTTAGATTTTTAGGGAATCTCTGCTGTTTACATTTTTTATGTATTTTATCGAATTCTTTGAAGACTAGATTAAGGAAAACTTTAATTTCAGGGCTTATGTTGTCCGGAGACAAAAATCTGGACTTGTTTTTACATATTGGTCTTTTCTGTGTTAAATGTGATTTCACTATCCCTTGAAAAGTCCTCCACATATTCCAGTGCCTTTCTTTCCTGGAGTGACCATGATAGTTGAACACAATTATCTGGGTTTGACCTTTCAAGATCACATACATTTTGGAAGGATATTTTCCTGGGTATTGTTAATGAAGAATTTTTTTAGGAGTAGTTTCCTTCCAAATAATTGTAATTTCTTCTCAAAAGTAAATCGATTAAATGGTTTTGAAAATGAAAATTAGATGCTTTTCATTAGTACTTGTGTTTGTTCATCCATCAGGACGTGATCACATAGATTAATAATATTAAATTGGTTGCTGTTCTTTATTTGTTCTTTAAAGTCTGAGGGGAGTACCTCATTGGAGATGTTGCCTCCATCTTTGTCTGTTTTTTCCTCATCTTGCCTCCCCTACTCTTCCTCTTCTTCAGGGACGTCCTCGTTTGGTCCGACCAGTCTCTAAAAAACAAAACTGTCTTTGATTCAGATCTTCTCTACATGGTATCTCTGTTCTTGAGATTTGTTCTCCTCCTTCTTAATTTTCTAAGGAGTCAATTTCAGAGGAGGTATAATATTCCCCTCTGTTCCTTCTAGGGTATTTTTTGAGGAGAACACGATGGGCCTCCTGTGGGTGCAGCTAAGCTGCGCTAGCAGTAAGCTTCACTAATTTCTACGATGAAGCTGAAATTGTGAGGCAATCAAAATTTCTGCTGCATCAAGGGAGGGAGGCGACGGCAGTGTCGGAATGGGGCATGAAGGCCCACCGGGGAAATGCAGTGGTAGGGGACCATTCATAGAGGCTTGGCTAACCATTAGTGCATGGTCTGGGCCCCTTGATAAATAATATATATAGTAAATACTGCTAGTGCATGCATGATAATTTACCAGATTAATAGCAGTAATGCACTGTAGAAAATACACCATAGTCCTGTGCAGTATAATTTAACATACTCAGAATGTATAATTGAGAGGGTATGGCCCCAGGCAGTGGGGCCCACTGGTGGTTTCCCCTGTACCCCAGTCCGAGTCTGGGCGGCAGTCAGCATGCCGGGCATCCTTGCCCTGCAATGGGTGACCCCCCAGCATGCTAGGAAAAGGATTGCAAATTCTGTTAATTAGCAGAATTTGCAGTCCTTACTGAATTAGGCCCAGTGACATCAAGATATTTATTATAGGAGGGGTGTAAAGTATAGGGGAAGGATTGTTAGAGATCATTTATAGTACTATATGGGGAGAGAAGTATCAGTTTCAGAGATCAAGAGTTGAGCAAATTCTAAAGCAGCTTCAGTCAGTGATTTCCTACTTATAGGCTCAGATAGGAAACATGATTGAACTGGATTGCACAAACCGAATAACTGAAATGAGACTAGTACTTTTGTGCAAAGAAAAATGGTCACAACTTTATTTCCAACAGAAAAGGAAAACCCTTACACTGCGCCTAAATTAGCAGCCGGTCTTTACCTAATGGTGTACACCTGCACCAATCAGTACATTCACAAAAAAGAAGGTAAAGCTCCCAGCGCTCAATTAAATCATGTAGAGTGTAAAGTAAAACAAAAGAGAGCTATAATAGCTCAATTAAATAATGTGGAGTATAAAGTCAAATAAAGATAGCGAAGTACTGTAGTAATGAAGTTAATCAGAAACTGTCAAATTCTCCCCGTCTGTGGAAGTATCCGAATCTCCCCTTCAGATTAGCACTTACTTTTTAACCCCTTGTGTCGTTCCTTAAAAGGTATCTTTATAATCCGTCTACACATATAGGTGTACTTTCAGCGAGAAGAGGAAAGCTCATCAGTGTATCAGCAGAAATCCAGACACCCAAACATTGAAAAGATTACAATGATCCAGTGAGGATTTTAATAGTAGCAAATACAATTCATACAGAAGTAAAACATAGTAAAATCTCCATCTGACAATGTGTATGGACAGTGGTCGAATGGGATCGTACCCGCTCTCTGTGGAGGCTGTGCGCTCCAGCTGAGGATGTCCGGCAAGTCTCAGCGCGCTGACCCGGCAACAGCCTCAAGCATGAAAGCCGAAGATGATCTCACTCCGTACAACTTTATTTCCACCTGATAGCAATATACACCAATTGCAGGGTAAGGAAAGGAAGTGGTGCACGGCTCTCGCAATGTTAAAACAACTGGGGAGTGCTTGAGCAACCTTATAGGCATGCAGCCGCACCCATTCCACCTGATCCATGCTCGACCCTCCCTTGTGGGCACACAAACCATGCCCAGCTATCATGCGCATAGCACCCTTCCGCGGCGCGCAACCCGTATGGCACATGCCGCATTTAGCTGGAACCACGGCCTACTAATTGGTGACTTCTGCAAGGATATTCTGACAATTCCCCACTTACCATGACTTGTGCACTGCTCCTTTCCCGCTTACGTACTGAAATTATAGTAAAATTACAAAAAAAAACACATTTATCGCAAAAGAAGGAAAATGACTTATCAAATGTATTACTTATTTCCTAATTTTTTTTATTTGTAATTTTTTTTTTGAGCAAAGCATGTGAAAAAGACTTAGTGGCTAATTCACGGTTGGGTCACAGTGTATGATCCAACCCCAAAAACTGAAAAAAAGATGCTGGCACATGCGGGGGGCATAGAATATGCAATTGCCTCTGCCTGTCAATCAGGCAGAGCGGTTGCAGGTGGGGGGGTGCGCGGCAATGCTCTGTTTCCAGGTAGGAGACGAAGCATTGCGGGGTGCGAAGACTGGCAAACAGGGGGGGGGGTGCTGCACAAATGGGGGCGTGATAGCGGTGGCTGCGTGAAGTCACATGCAGCCGCCGTGATTGGGAGCATGGTGGTGGGCGCAAATTCTGCTTGTTGAAGGGGGAGAAGGCCACTGTCAGCATCCTGGTTGGCCTTGCCCTGTGATGGGCAGCCTCAAGCATACCAAGTAAAGGATTGCAAATTCAGCCCCTTCTCCTTATTTCGCTGCAGCCACTTGCCACATCTCCCGCCCCCATACATCTTGCATAAGGGTACTTGTATTAACAATAATGGCCTCTACCCAGCAGCATTTTGGAATTTGCATTTATTGATACACTGTGAACATAATGCATTAAAACTTGTAATTGAATCACACATGTAACTTGCATTTACTATCTCTTGTACTGGGTGATTATCACAGGCCTGAGCTGGCTTCCATTGAAAAGGAGGGAAAAAAGCCATTCCTTTTACCATATGGTAAAAATCATCATCATCATCATCATCATCATCATCATCATCATTTCTAGTCATTTTAGATTTCAGTTGACTTCAATAGATGTCAGTAGCTTGGTTTTAATTTAAAGATGGATACCTGGAAACTAGAGATGTGTTTGGGCACATTTTTTATGGGTTTGGTTCTAATTTGTCTGTGGGATTTGGCTTTGTTAAATAAAATAAAGCTATAATCACAGAATTTGGGCTTTTATTTGCTCTTATGGTATTTTAACCTCTATAACATAAATTTCCAGCTATTTCCAGTAAATATTGACAACCTTACAATGGCCCTCATTCCGAGTTGTTCGCTCGCAAGCTGCTTTTAGCAGCATTGCACACGCTAAGCCGCAGCCTACTGGGAGTGAATCTTAGCTTAGCAAAATTGCAGATGAAAGATTCTCTAAATTGCGAATAGAAATTTCTCAGCAGTTTCTGAGTAGCTCGACACTTACTCTGCCACTGCGATCAGTTCAGTCAGTTTCGTTCCTGGTTTGACGTCACAAACACACCCAGCGTTCGCCCAGGCACTCCCCCGTTTCTCCAGCCACTCCCGCGTTTTTCCCAGAAACGGCAGCGTTTTTTTCACACACTCCCTTAAAACGGCCAGTTTCCGCCCAGAAACACCCACTTCCTGTCAATCATATTACGATCACCAGTATGAAGAAAAAACCTTGTAATGCCGTGAGTAAAATACCAAACTTCTTAGCAAATTTACTTGGCGCAGTCGCAGTGCGAACATTGCGCATGCGCAATTAGCGGAAATTTGCTGTGATGCGAAGAAAATTACAGAGCAAACAACTCGGAATGAGGGCCATTATTGTTTTCATCCGGTATAGACCAAAGGCTGCAGAGAGCTAGCTGGATACTAAGTGACAGTGCATAAACACATGGCAGTTTATAGCACATATTTGAAACATTGCCACTCAGCAGTGGCATAAATGAAAAGTTGTGTAAAATTAAATTGTCCTTGGTCCCTCCCACCCACCCTTATGTTGGATATTTAAAAGGACATGCGCAGTTTCACAAAACAAGAACTTCAGTGACAAGGACTGCCACTTTTGTGGCTGAAGATGGTTTGTTTGGGCCCCCACAAACTAAGCTACCAATGGACTTAAGGCAGCAATGGTAACAGCTCTACAATGCCAAGATGTCCTCATCTTTACTATCCTCAGCCTCACCCTCATCCATGTGTATTTCATCCTAACACAATATCAATTCATCCCAACTAGGATCCACAATTACAGTAGTCTCTATACTTTGATGTAATTGCCAGCAAAGGTCATCCTTGAGAAATATGTAGTTCATTTTGATGAACATCTTCTTTTACACACTTTGATGAAATAGCTTCCTTCTTTGACAAGGTTCATTGCTGTGCTAAAAGCTCTTTCTGATTACACACTGGTGGTGGGGTAGCTTAATTAATGCAAAGCTAGTTTGTACAAGGATCTTCAAATTGCCCTTTTTTCCAGTAGTCAAAGGGACATGCCTTTGTGTATGCGGTCATTAAAATAACCCTCCACCATTCTTTGGATTTTGACTATATCAGATGGAAATATGTTATTGCTGTCACTAATTTTGAGCAATTCTTTTAGACCTAACCAGATGTCAGAATGTTGTGTTGACTCATTTGCATCATCACTGGGTCTTTTAGGAAAGCTGACGTTTTCCCTGGTAATAGTAAGTGCCGAAGAAACTGAATGAGGAGTCTTCGCAGTGCCATGTGTCACTTGAGCTGCTTACTCAAAAGGAGCTATTTGCATCTCTTAAGATCTGGGTCCTTTGGAAAGAAAAACACAATGTACAACTTAACCCAAAAATCAAGCATGGTTGCCAAACTGTAGTGATATGATTTCAAGATATTGCCAACCCTTGGATCTACAAGCCTGACATACTTAGCATAATCGCTTTGTTTAATCTCCTCATTCAAATTCTAAAGCTAATTTTACAAAATTATAATTAGGGGAATCCCCTGATTTAAGCTACCAGTATCTGAATTCACTTCACAGACTGCTTGAGTGGAATGCAGCAAGTATTATGCACTGTGCTGGACAAAGAAAAACACCCCCTCCTCATGGCTTGATTTGTAGCTGTAGTTGACTTTTTACTGTTCCTCTATATAAAGCATATAAAGAGTGGAATTCCACCTTGCTATCTGCTCTTGCTTCAATTGGTGGCAGGGCAAACTGAACTGCTCTTGAAGCTGCAGAAATCTCATGCATGGTATTGCTGAATGTCAAAAATGTCCCAATTTTTTTGAAGACACAGACAGCATCTCCTGCACATCATTGTACTTTAAAAAAAAAAAACCTGTGTGAGCAAAACATGGGACATGTTGGAATTCACTCAGCTGTAATGCTTTCACAATATTTGTGGCATTTTCAGAAATCACAAATCCTGAAGAGAGTCAAAGTGGAGTAAGCCATTCTGCTATGTTTTTCTAACAGGTTGTCAGCAGTATGCCTCTTAGACTATTCTGTGTATCACCAGCTTTACTATCTCTGAATGAGCTGGCATTGTTTCGTAGAAACTCATGCTACTGAAGGCAATTCACCCACCCAATGGCCTGTCACAATCATGTAATCTTTAGTTTACATCTCTTGTCTGCCAATAATAGTTTGTTTTTTATTAACATCCTAGTAAAGCCAATTAATGGCTTTTGGGGTAAAATGGAATTGAGATGGAATTTGCTACTGGTGACATATGACCTCATGTAACTGTATAAAACCCACTTCATTAATGGCGGCTATTAGACAGAGATCTACAGTAATATTAACATAGCCATGATGGCATCAGTGATCCATTGTGTGACTGGGTGAGAGCAGTTATACATCCATCCCCTTGCAAAGATTTGTTCATAGTCAATTGTTATTTTACAATACTACTAGTAGTCTTCTTGGTTCTCTTCTGGGAGGAAGATCCATACCCAGCAGCAGCAGATCTAGTGCCCAAGGATTCTTCTAAGGAGTAGTCACATAGCCATAAAAAACTTAGATGCAGGACTAACTCTGATCATTACTGAGGATATTGAGGATTAAGGTGTTGGCAGTGGAGATTGCAGGTACTGGCATGTAGTTGTGTCAAACGGGCTAGCAGATGCTAGACTGCTTGTTGTTATTTTTTAGCACAAGTTTCTAATTTACAAATAACATTCCATGAGCTTGCTAATGATGTAACAGGAAGGAGGTTCCTAGAGGTTCCTACCTCTACTTAAAGTGGCTTTACAAATGCAAAAGATGGCGTGACAATTGTTGTCAGGATTTGGGCAATAACCTTCTTCTTATGATGGAACAGAGCTGCTTCCACTGGTGCCTGACCTAAACAAACAACATACTCATTCTCAACATTCTCATTAGCATCGACGCCAGATACACACATTTCTACCCCATCCTCTTGCACTACCACAGTAGAATTCTCAATATCTAAGTCATTAGCTATATTTATGTTACTCATCTCCTCATTTGCAGAGGGAGCAGAAGTGGTGGAAGGTGGCTTCTCTGTGCATATAGTATTAGAAAGGTCAGGCTCCTACATAGCACTCAAGGACACAGTAAGACTGTCCACATTGACCTGTGACATTTCAGTTTCTAATGCAAATTTGGTCCATTGCCTTAGTGGTTTTTATTTTTTTACACCTCTTCTAGATTCTGACTGAAAAGATATTGCATCATCATGATAGGCAAAAGAAGATGCCTTACTGGCTGTTGCAAAACCACCACTCATAAATAAAAGAAAACTTCATTGGTGAATGGCATGTTGGCAATTTTATGTTTTTCTGCACTTAACGTTCCCTTTATTAGTGGTGGTTTTTTTATTTACTACTGTATATTGTTTTTATTTTATATGCCCTGATTTAGACCCTCTATGGTCTTGAGCATCAGCTTTAGGTGACTTTTTATTTTTAAATTGTTCACAAATGATACTGCAGAGACATATTACATATGTGAATATAGTGTGGTATGGCCTACGGATTCATAGTACTTGTACTTTATGGATATACCTTGAAGTACAGTCTGCAGAGTCACAGTACTTGTATGTTAAGGATACAACATGGAGTATAGCCTGCAGAGTCACAGAACTTGTACGTTATGGATATACATTCAGGAATGACCTGCATTGTCACAGTATTTGTGCACTATGGATACACAGTGGAGTATGGCCAGCAGAGTCACAGAACTTGTTCGTTATGGATATACAGTCGGGAATGACCTGCATTGACACAGTACTTGTATGTTATGAATACATAGTGGGGTCTAGCCTGCATTGTCACAGTAGTAGTATGTTATTGATATACAGTGCGGTATATTCCAAAAATAAATAAGTAAAAGTATTTTTTAAACTTCTCTTGACTTTTAAGTTGTTTTATAGATACAATACTAACATTTTTTTAAGGTTTTTAACTTTACATGACTTTAAAGATTTTTTTAAACTTTTTTTATACTTTTATGAACTTTTCTAAACATTTTTGACTTTTGAAAAACTTTTTAAAACTCTTTTACTAACATTTTTACACGGAGAGGATGGGCACTGGACAGCTGCATTGCCAGCACTGAAAAATAATGTAGAAAAAAATATATTTTTTCATATTTTTTAAAACTTTGTTCACAAATGACATTGCAGAGACACATCACGTATGTGAATACAGTGGGGTATGGCCTAAGTAGTAACAGTACTTGTACATTATGAATATACAGTCGGAAGGACCTGCATTGTCACAATGCTTGTACAGTATGTTATGGATACATAGTGGGGTCTTTCCTGCATTGTCACAATAGTTATATGTTATTGATACACAGTGGTGTACATTCTAAAAAGACATTAGTAAACATTTTTTAAACTTTTTTTTACTTCTCCTGGCTTTAAAGTTTTTTTTATAGATACAGTAAAAAAATAAGGTTTTTAACTTTACTTAACTGTGAAGATTTTTAAACTTTTCTTACACTTTTTTTAACTTTTCTAAACTTTTTTGACTTTTTAAAAATCTTTTAAAACTTTTTTTAAACTCTTTTACTATCATATTTACACTAGATCAGATGGGCAGTGTACAGCTGTATTGACAGAATGTAAAACAAAAAAGCAGAAATTATTTATTTTTTCACTTTTTTAAAACTTTGTGCACAAATAACACTGCAGAGACAAGCCACGTATGTGAATACAGTGGAGGGGATGCAGTCAGAATGACCTACAGAGTTACAGAACTTGTACATTATGAACATACAGTTGGAAGTTACCTGCATTGTCACAGTAATTGTATGTTATTGATATACAGTGGGGTATATTCCAAAAATACAATTTTTAAAACTATTTTAAACTCTTTTACTATAATTTTTACACTGGAGAGGATGGGCACTGGACAGCTGCATTGCCAGCACTGAAAGACAAAGTATAATTTTTTTCCCACTTTTTTAAAACTTTGTTCACAAATGACACTGCAGAGACACACCCCGTATGTGAATACAGTGGAGCATGGCCTACAAAGTCACAGTACTTGTACATTATGGATACAACTTTACGTACAGCCTGCAGAGTCACAGTACTTGTATGTTATGGATACACAGTGGAGTATGGCCTGCAAAGTCACAGAACTTGTATGCTATGGATAGAAAGTCGGAAATGACCTGCATTGTCACAGTACTTGTATAATATGGATACATAGAGGGGTACATTCCAAAAATACATTAGTAAAAGTTTTTGTACATTTTTTAACTTATCTTGACTTTAAAGTTGTTTTATTGATACAGTAAAAAAAAAAAATTAAGATTTTTAACTTTACTTGACTGTAAAGATTGTTTAACTTTTTTATACTTTTTGAACTTTTTTAAAACTCTTTTACTATCATTTTTACACTGGAGCGGATGAGCACTGTACAGCTGTGTTGCCAGAATGTAAAATAAAGTTGAAAAAAATTGTTTTTTTCACTTTTTTTAAAAACTTTGGGGGTCATTCTGAGTTGATCGCTCACTAGCAGTTTTTAGCAGTCGTGCAAATGCTAAGACACCGCCCTCTGGGAGTGTATTTTGGCTTAGCAGAAGTGCGAACGAAAGGATTGTAGAGTAGCTCCCAAAAAAATTGTGCAGTTTTAGAGTAGCTCCAGATCTACTCAGCGCTTGCGATCACTTCAGACTGTTCCATACCGGATTTGACATCAAAAATACGCCCTGCGTTCGGCCAGCCATGCCTGCGTTTTTCCTGGCACGCCTGCATTTTTTCGAGCACTCCCTGAAAACGGTCAGTTGACACTCAGAAATGCCCACTTCATGTCACTCACTCTGCGGTGGCCATTGCGACTGAAAAGCTTTGCTAAACCTTGTGTAAAAATACATCGCCCATTGTGAAAGTACGTTGCGCGTGCGCACTGCGCCGCATGCGCATAAGTGCCAGTTTTTTACTTAATCGCAGAGCAGCAAACATTTTAAGGTAGTGATCAACTTGGAATGACCACCTTTGTTCACAAATTACACTGCAGAGACATACCACGTATATTAATACAGTGGGGTATGGCCTACAGAGTCACAGAACTTGTACATTATGGATATACAATCGGGAATGACTTGCATTGTCACAGTACTTGTATGTTATGGATACATAGTGGGGTCTATCCTACATTGTCATAATAGTTGTATGTTATTGCTTCACAGTGGTGTACATTCTTTTTTTCATGATTCATTTTTATTACAGTTTTACATAAGTAAAAAATAGCATGTGGGAGGGTACAGGAAGAAGAAAGGGAGGGGGAGGTTGGAGGATTGGCACCGCAGAACACATTATTCCTTAATACAAAGTACAACATTGTGGGTCACAGCAGAACATTTAGACAGGTTAAGTTGCAGATATATGTATTCCACATAGATAACTGAGATGGGTACCAAGGGAATGAAGAGCCCTGAAGTAGAAAAAGTAACTAGACCTGATAGACACTATACTAGATGTTATTATTCAAGAAAAGGTATTGACCGTTGATCTATTAAGATATTTGTAATTACTCCAAGGAAGCCAATGAAGATGAGGGCAGGAAGCCAAATAATAATATGCATCCCCTGCCGTTTCGAACTCGTAATGAGAATTAACAACTTTTTCATCGTTGGGAGTTTAGGCGTGTGCAATGACGAGCTATTTCCTTTGTTGTGGAAATAAGAATATGTTTCATGATATACCTATCATTGTAAGCCATATCTCCACAACATATACGAAGTAGGGCCAATTTTGAGTGGGGAGTTAAAGAATATCCCAAGACTTTAGAAAGGAGAGAAAACGCAGACATCCAAAGGTTCATAATAGCAGGGCACATCCAGAAAACATGTATTAGGGTACCTACACTGCCACATTCATGCCAACAGTGACTAGACACTTCAGGTTTCATGGAATGAAGGCGAGCTAGGGTAAAGAATAATCAATGTAAAAGTTTATATAATGGTTCTATATGAGAAACACATCTTGAGATTCGGAAACAAGATTGGAAGACAGCTGCCCACTCTTCATCCGATATGGTACAGCCGAGGTCTTCTTCCCATTTAACCTGAAGCAGGAATTTCTGCTGGGTTTGGGGGTGGACTAAATAATTATACCATCTTGTAATACCCCTGCTACTTTTTTTTCTAGATAATAATTCTCGGGGGTATTTGGGAATAGGGGATAACATATGTGGAGATGACGTGGAGTGCATCCACCAATGTCTTATTTGTAAAAACCTAAAAAAATACCTATTAGAAACATGAAATTGAGATTCAATTTTATTAAAAGGGAAAAGGAAGCCTGTCTCTGTGATCTCGTTGAGTGTCACTATACCTCGAGAAATCCACCCATCTAAATTCAAGTCAGGGATGAGAGACATTAGGCCAAATAGAGATAAATCTGTAGCGGGAGAGTCTGATTTATGAACCAACTCCAACCACGTTTTACGAGCAGCCTGTACAATATAAGAATTTTTGGCAAATCATTTTTCTTCATTTACCGGCAGCCATGACAAGTTGTTTAAAGGGAGTGGATGAACCATGTATCTTTCTAAGTGTACCCACGGTTTAGGGTTATCAGGAGGTTGCATTAAAGGGAAAGGGAAAGAGGATATTGTTGCACAGGAGACTGAATTTAAATTAATTCTACTTTAATTGCAAATATTTTGCTATTTGTCGGAAACCCCTAATGTTAATTTTTATGTTATATAAATACACAAGCAGGGGGTGCTACCACAGATCATGTCATTACTGGAAACAAAGAAGAGAGAATAGAGGAAAGGATCTGTTTCCGGTGCACACAGGTTTAAAAAGTAACTTTTATTATAACCTTAAAATTATAGGGAAATTTAGTAGATAGTAGTAGAAGTAGATATTTCCCTATCATTTTAAGGTTATAATAAAAATTACTTTTTAAACCTGTGTGCAGAGGAAACAGATCCTTTCCTCTCTTCTCTCTTCTTTGTTTTGGGTTATCAGGAGCAAACCAGTCACTTAATTGGGCTAGAATGCATGCAGATTGGTACAGATGCAGATCGGGTAGGCTAAACCTCCTTTAGATTTTAGAAGACTCATCATCTTCTTTGCTAATCTCTGCTTCTTACCCTGCCAAACATACTTTGTAAAGACAGAATTAATTTTGGCCAATAAGTAACCGGAAAGAGGAATGGGAACAGTACTGACCAAATATGAAAGCTTAAGAAGGATCGTCATTTTCAACGCTGCTATTCGTCCAAACCATGACACGTGAAACATCATTCAATCCGAAGTGAGTTGGGTGATCTTTCATAGCAAAGGAAGATAATTTGCAATAATTAAATTTGATACTTTAGGGGTGAACTGGACACCTAAATATTTCAAGCTCATATCCTGCCAGTCAAAGAGATAGAACTTTTTCAATGAATCCACAAGAGTCTGAGGGACATTGACAGGCAGTGCTTCTGTTTTATTACTATTCAATTTATAGAATGATTCTTTAGAAAATTATCCAAGACCAAATGAAGATAGTGTAGTGATGTTTGCGGGTCCACTAGAGTGAGCAATACATCATCTGCAAAAAGGCAAACCTTATATACATTCCCATATAATTTCGGACCCTTAATCCAATCACAAACACCCTTGCTGAGGGATTAGTATACAGAGCCGAGATAGAAGACAAGGCTCTCCCATCAAATCCAAATTTACGTAACACAGCCTGTACGTAGCCCCAATGAATACGGTCGAATGCCTTCTCCGGGTCCAACGACAATAAAAGAAGAGGGACATTGGATGCAGAGCAGGCATCCAACACATTTATGATTCTTCTTGTAATATCAGGGGACAGTCTACCCGGGACAAATCCAACCTGGTCCAAATGTAAAAGTGTTGGAAGTAAGGGGTTAAGTATAATAGCGATAAGCTTCACGTATAATCTTAACATTCATATTCAACAGAGCAATTGGATGGTAATTTGACATAAATATTGGGTTTTTACCCACTTTAGGGAAAGCTATTATTCGGGCCTCTAACATTTCCGATGGGAATGAGAAACACTCGGATGCATGATTGAAAATGGACTCCTAAAGAAGGGTCTTTCCTTTGCCCCCCGAAAAAGTTTTAACCGTTTTCAGTGGGAAAAAGACACTAAACTGTTCTGTCGTAAGCTACTTCTAACTAAATTCTATGCTCAAAAAGAGATACAACAAGCAGAAAGGTCATTCATAATTCCTTCCGCCTTATCCCAACATTTATATGATACACAGGATTTTGGCGGAATTGAATCCCTTAAGAGACTCACTGAACAAGATCAGGAAATGATCTCAATCCTGCAGGAGCTTACCTCAGAAAATACCACGAGAGAAACTCAGGACAGGGGTAGAATTGCCTGCAAGAAGAAATCAACTTTTTTCCCCCAGGATCAGATCTGTCCGGAAGTAAGGATATTTATGAACATGGTCAGCAAGGATCTTGATACGATACAGAAAAGCAAGCATATATACAATGACAACCTCACAAAAGGGGAAAGAAGAGCTCTTAATGAAATCCAGAAATGGGAAGATGTAGTGGTGAAGCCATCCGATAAGGGGGGCAACGTTGTCTTATGGCCAAAGGAGATGTATGTCCAAGAGGCCATGAGGCAGCTGAATGACCCTATATGTTATGTTAAGACACTGTTTAATCCCACTGACAACTGTAAATTAGCCCTCGATCGACTCATTACAAGAGCTCTGAAAGATGATGTGATTACGAAGCAGGAATTTGAATTCCTGAAGGTTGATCATTCTAGGACTCCCACCTTTTATCTCCTGCCCAAGGTGCATAAAAATATAAGTAACCCCCCAGGCAGGCCGATTGTATCGGGTATAGGGGGTGTGTCAGAGAAGGCTAGCATCTTCATAGACACCCATTTGCGTAAGCATGTGACTGCCTTGCCCTCGTATACACGAGATACAGGTGATGTCATTGCCAAATTACATGACGTCAAACTAGAAGACAACTACATTTTGGTGGGTCTTGATGTGGAATCTCTGTACAGCAGTATTGACCATGCAAAGGGTCTAGCAGCGGTGGATTACTTCCTTAAAATGGAAGGCCCTAGTGAATTCAATTCCTTCCTGCTGCGTCTGTTACATTTTGTTCTTCATAAGAACATATTTACCTTTGCTGACATGTTCTTTACTCAAATACGTGGTACAGCGATGGGCGCGGCTTGCGCACCTACATATGCCAACTTGTACTTGGGATGGTGGGAGAAGGAGATGGTATTCAGTGAAATTAATGAACCATTTACCAGCAGAATAATCACCTGGATGCGCTACATCGACGATATTTTTGTCATATGGGAAGGAGATGAAAAACCATTGAAGGAATTCATCCAACGGCTTAACAACAATGATTTGAATCTCAAACTCACCTATGAGATGAGTAAGGAATCTATTCCGTTTCTGGACCTCAGGATTTACAAGGACAAGAATGGTATGTTGGCAACCGAGCTCTATAGAAAGGACACGGCTACTAACAGTCTATTACTTAGCACCAGCTCTCATTTACCAGCCACAGTTCAAAATATACCCAGGGGCGAGTTCTTGAGACTCAGACGGAAGTGCTCAGATGATGAGGTATATAAAATAAAGAGCAAAGAGCTTATGGGCAGATTGAGAGAGAGAGGATACAGCATGAGATGTATCAAGAAAGCCAACAGAGCCCTTTCCCACACCGATAGGCAATCGCTCATCTTACAGGAAAGCAAGAGATCGATACAGCTGAAGGAAACAACGAAGAAAAAACCTGAGATACGGTTTGTGGGTGAATTTTGTCAAGAGTGGAAGGAGATAAGGGGGATAATTAACAAACATTGGCCTCTATTGCTAAATGACTCTGATCTGGCAAACAACCTGGGTCCAACGGTATCCATGAGTTGGAAAAAATCACCTAATATCAGAGATAGGCTAGTTAAGAGTCACTTTTGTCGGCATCCAAGACGAGAAGACAAAATTAAAGGTACATATCCATGTGGATCCTGCACAGTGTGTGCACATGTTGAAACAAGACCAAACATCATGGACAGAGATGGGAAAGAACTAAAAATATATGAATTCTCAAACTGTCAAACCACGAATGTCATCTATTGTATTCAATGTCCCTGCAAAATGTTATATGTGGGAATGACTACTCGGATGGTCAAAACCCGCATTTTGGAACACATGAGCAATATCAGAAACGTTGAAACCGATTTAATGAGATTCAAACAGATTACATCGGTAGCGAGACACTTTCAACGCGAACACTCGAAATCCTCACATGCACTCAAGTTTTGCTGCCTCGAAAGATTGCGGATGGGCATCAGGGGTGGTGATTCTACCAGAGAACTGCAGAAATTGGAGAGTAAATGGATCTTCAAGTTGGATACAATGACACCTAAAGGCCTAAATGAAAATATCAATTATGGGGCCTTCCTTCCTATATAATGTATGATTTCAGAAATTATGATACCTCCTTCCCCTTTCGGGATGAATATACCATTCTTCGTTTCATATGAGTATCCTTTTTCTCTTTCTTTTTCTTTTTCTTTTTCTTTTCCCTTTTCACTTTTCGTTTTCTCTCTCTTACATATATGTATATATATGTTCTATTTTTCCTACTTCCTAGGGAGTCAAATCTCTGCTCTAATTAATGTCAAGCAATGATATCTAAGTTATATTTATATTCCAACCTATGTTCTTTCCCTCTATTAACATAATCTAAAACCTCTCTTATTGGATACATAGAGGTATGTCTCCAAAATCCCCTGCCCTCTCTACATTAGGGGTATAGTGAGACAGTGATATAATTATTTCTATGTTAACGCTGTAACCTCCTTATCATATGGCTTTACTAAATTGTCAATATGTACTGCTACAACTAGCATTATTACCCCCTTATTAATTTAAATTTATATGATAAAAAGAATATATATGAGTATCATCAGATTTGTTATACACTATCGTTAAGATTGCTTATAGCTATGGACAATTTAATTCATACATCCATGGTTTTTCAACCAATTTTTATTTTTTATATATATATTTTATATTTTATATATTTTTTATTTATATTAGTTTTTATTTATTTTGGTTAATTATCATAAGTCACTCCTAACACTGTCTAATTTAACATTATGCACTTTTTATGTAACTCTATATACTATTCTCCTTTAATAGATAATATAGATATAAATACAATATATACACATATGTGCACATATAATAACACTGTTTCTCCAAAACTCTACACTTTTTCTGGATAATTTTATGTGTTTTTCTTTATTTTAGTATAATACATAATATAAATACACTATTTACACTATTATACACGCATGGCTAATAATTAGCTAATTAATATCATAACTACAAACTGGCAACTTATAGGCATATGCTCAGTTGCCATTCTGAACGAGATTTATGTTTTTATACACTATTAAAATAATGGTTTTATTTCACAATCGCAACATTTCGGTTCTTATCTATTTAATACTTTCATTCACTTAACAATCAGCTATTTAAGCCATCTTATTAATCCTGAATATATGGGAATAAACCGCATATAATGAATAGATTAGGTATAGCGTTGGAGTATATAAATTGTTGCTGTCTAATTATGGAGGGAGAGGGTTTTTTTTTGCAGGGATAAGGCGTCCTAACAGGATGTCAATTTAACATAGGGATTTAATTTATAATAAAAGAAAATCAGGTGTCAATAGATAGACACAATTAAATGACAATTTTGTAATTATCCCAAATATGTAGGTATCATAGGAGGTTCTAAGCTATGATACAACATATTTTGTTAGATTATGTGATAGATATGATTAGATTGTGTTTTTATTAATATGAGCAACGTAGCATCATACTGACATGTAATCAGCAAGCGAATATTATCAATTAATGTTTATTAATCAATTGAACCATGCACAGCACTTGCTATAAATACCATCCATCCCCTATTGACGTCAATGATGTGATCAAGCAATATGTGAAACGTACATCAATAGGCATAAATGATAGCCATCAGCATAATAATATATATGTTTTCATAAATATATCACTTGGTTTGACAACATTAGTGTAAATTAATTCCCCATATTAATTCTGGAATTTTTACCAGCATTTGAATATTGAAAATAGAGGCAACCATTATTTGTAGCTCTACTCTCAGGCTATTACATACATTCACATGCCTGGACATAGAGATTTATTTTAACAAATGAAATAAAAGTTATATTTTAAAATCAAACAATATTACATAAAAGAGTGCGCCACACACTAAGCTTCTTTGTTTAATGTAGTACCCACTAGTGGTCTGCATTAATCATTTCTAGAAATACATTGCAACTCCAGCTTAGTGGCGCACCTCCAACCTGTTGTTATTTTTGGGCCCTTTCTTTTGGGTCAAGCAATTCTTTCATTGGTTGGTTTTTCCTATAATCTATCACTAAATTGTTGTGCTTGTGCATTTTCCTTTGGACCTTGGTGTGTCTCTCTCTAGAGGACAGTCTACCCGGGACAAATCCAACCTGGTCCAAATGTAAAAGTGTTGGAAGTAAGGGGTTAAGTATAATAGCGATAAGCTTCACGTATAATCTTAACATCCATATTCAACAGAGCAATTGGATGGTAATTTGACATAAATATTGGGTTTTTACCCACTTTAGGGAAAGCTATTATTCGGGCCTCTAACATTTCTGATGGGAATGAGAAACACTCGGATGCATGATTGAAAAAGGACTCCAAAGTGGGACTCAAAAGATCTTTAAAGCATTTGTAAAATTTATTAGTAAAGCCATCTGGGCCTGGGGCCTTATCTGACAGCAAAGAGTCTATATCTGAGCTAATTTCTTTGCGAGACCACGGACTGCCCAGGGTCAGGACAGTTTCAGGATCTAGAGATGGAAGTTCAATATTGCCCAAGAATGCCTCAGTACTTCCTGGTGAAGATTGAGGAGTTGAAGGATAATTTATTAGATTATATAGGGAGGAGTGGTAGCTAACAAAAGCGTTAGCAATATCCATTCGGTCAGTTACTTTGATAGATTTCAAATTGGTGATTGCTTTCACCCGGTCCTTTGCTATTTTGCCCCTCAATTTCCTAGCTAACATCCTGCCCGCCCTGTCCCCCTGACCATAAGATTTTTGTTTTAATTTAAATTGGGTTCTATGCACCTCTTTAATCATAAATGTATTCAATTCCTCTCTAGTATGAAGAAGGTTGCAGAATATTTTTCCATTTGAAGGAGAAGACTTAAATTGAGCTTCTATGGCTATATGCCACACTTCCAATTCAGATTGGTGCAAATGGGACTCTTTTTTAATATGCGTGGCAGCCTGTATTGTTGTCCCCCTGAGTACTGCTTTAAGAGAGCACCAATTAATGAAATGGGAGGTATCCTCAGGTTTAGCAACATCTAAAACTTGAGAAAGGGACTGCAAGATAGATTGCTTCGCCTCCAATTCTTCCAACAAATAACCAAAGGGCCATGGTCTTGGAGGAGTCCTATTAGTGGCAATAGCCCACTTTAGAAATAAAGCAAAGTGATCTATCCAGGCAACTGGCAGGATAGAAGCCTTAGTTATGTGTTGCAATGTCCATTTGTCAGTTACAGCTAGATCTATTCTGGAAAAGGAGCTATGAATGTGGGAAAAAAGTATAGTCCCTACCCATGGGATGCTTAGCCCTTCAAACGTTGTATTATTCAAATTCATGGAGGATACACCAAAATGATTGGGAGTTATCTGGCTTACACAAACAGAACGGTGATTTGAGGACCTATCCATCAAGGAATCAGGACCAAAATTAATGTCACCCAGGAGCATAGTGTGCCCCACACTACATTTCTAAAGATTTTTACAAAATTTTCTAAGAAAAGGAATTTGTTTAGAATTAGGAGCATAAAGCACCACCAAAGTGACTGGTTTGGCTTCCAATTTTCAGACAAGGATCAGAAATCTGCCCTCCTGATCTGAAACCTGTTTGTCTAGAATAAAATCACAGGAGATGTATATTAACATTGCTAATCCCGAGGTAATGTTAGCCATGTAGCAGCATGGGAATCTACCATTGGTAAACGATGGCGGAGACAAGCATAAGAAATGTGTTCCCTGCACTGCGACCAGATGGGCCTTACACTTAGTAAAGTGATTAAGAGCCTGTCTGCATTTGTTAGGAGAGTTCAAACCCTTGACATTTACAGATAATATGTTAACAATAGAATAACAGAATAAAATGAGTGCTATTCATAAAGAACCACAATGTCAGAAATTTGCAAAAAGGTTTGGCAATATGTTCCAAATCCCAGGAAATGGAAGGTAAAGAGAAAGTACAACTAGAAAATAGTATGCTAATGAGGGGACAGAAAAGAATGAAGAAGAGGTACCACTAGGATGCCAGTTTGAGCTGCCCAAGTAGGCAACACATTGGAGTCATGGCGAGACCACTCACCCTCCTTCGTCCTCTCTGAAACAGAGAAATATAGAAAAAAACAGCATTGCAAAACGAGCAACAATGAAAATGACAGAAACATCAGGTCAGATAGGATATACATGGAAAAAACAGGAAACTATTGCATCCCGGCAGAAGTATAACGAAGAAAGTAAATCAAACTAAGTGTCCATCCAGATGAGCACAACCAACCCGCAAAGCATCACGCACTCCAAATTCCAGGATGGTCGTAATACCTGGAACCGACCAAAAAAGAACACACACTAACCAAACTGCGGCTAACAATTATCTGCCATATTACAGAATAAAGTCAATGTCCATCTGCCAAAAAGGGATAATAAACAGGCTGACCAAGATCTGTATGTACTGACAGTCAGAAACTATGAAATGGAAATGACCATATAACATGTGACAGTAGAGACAAAGATAATACAGTCTTCCTGCTTTTGCCCAATCCTGAGCCAATTGGGAGTGTCGAGGGGCATCACTGCAAGCAGTTTCATCCCCGCTGCATTCATGGCAACCACAATCGTAGAGACAATCCGCCGGACTAGAAGCTTTGTGGGGAACTCCCACTTGTACTGGATATTTGCCCATCACAGAGCTTTAGTCACTGGATAGAAGGACCTCCACATAGCCCATGTTGCTGCTGATAGGTCACCGAACAGTTGAATATCCCCTAAAATTGAAGACGAAGTATCAGATGGCTAATAGTATAGACACAGTAAAGTGTCACAGGGTACGTCTTTCAACTTCGGCAGACCGTGAATACAATCCAAAAAGAAGTCATTGACAAAGATGGTAGGTAGCAGCTTCATTAACAGGTACATCACGAATTGAGTCAGGTATGAATTAGAGACGTCTTCAGGGATACCCCTAATTTCGATATTGTTTAGAAGCGACCTGTCCTCCAGGTAGAACGTTTTCCGTCTTAGGTATAAAATTTCAGAATGCAATTCTTCACACCTTGTAATAAGTTCATTATGAGATTTACCAAATTCTTCCAGCTTATGTTCAAAATGGTTCATATGCTGCCCCAGTGCATCCACGACTGTTGACATGTCTACAGCGCTACTGTGAAATTGGCCACTATCTCAGTCTTGAAGGATGCCAGTAAGCATTTCATGTAGGCCAACTGAAAAATAAAGTAGAAAAAATATATTTTTTCACTTTTTTAAAACGTTGTTTACAAATGACACTGCAAAGACACACTATGTATGTGAATACAGTGGGGTAAAGCCTACATAGTAACAGTACTTGTACACTGTGGATATTCAGTACAGTCAGAAGGACCTGCATTGTCACAGTGTTTGTACTGTATGTTATGGATACACAGTAGAGTCTATCCTGCATTGTCACAATAGTTGTATGTTATTGATACACAGTGGTGTACATTCTAAAAACACATTAGCAAAAGTTTTTTAAACATTTTTTTACTTCTCTTGATCTTAAAGTTGTTTTATAGATACAATACAAAAAAATTTTTTCAAGGTTTTTAACTTTACTTGACATTAAAGATTGTTTAACTTTTTTATACTTTTTTGAACTTTTCTAAACTTTTTTGATTTTTATACAAAGTTATTAAAACTTTTTAAAACTATTTTACTATCATTTTTACACTGGAACAGATGGGCACTGTACAGCTGCTTTGCCAGAATGTAGAATAAAGTTGGAAAAATTTGTTTTCACTTTTTTAAAACTTTGTTCACAAATGACATTGCAAAGACACACCACGTATGTGAATACAGTGGGGTATGGCCTACAGAGTCAAAGAACTTGTACATTATGAATATTCAGTTGGGAATGATCTGCATTATCACAGTACTTGTATGTTATTAATATACAGTGGGGTACATTCCAAAAATAATTTTTAATTTTTACTTTTTTAATTTTAGTTTAAAATGTAAAACTATTTTAAACTTTTGAAAACTTTTCTATACCTTATTTACTTTTTAAAAACTTTTTAAAACTTTTTCAAAACTCCTTTACTATACTTTTTACACTGGAGAGGATGGGCCCTGGCCAGCACTGAAAAAGAATGTAGAATTTTTTTCTCTTTTTTAAAACCTTTGTTAAAAAACAACACTGCAGAGACACGCCACGTATGTGAATACAGTGGAATATGGCCTATGCAGTTACAGTACTTGTACATTATCAATAAATCTTGAAGTACAGCCTGCCAAGTCATAGTACTTGTATGTTATGGATACATAGTGGGGTCTATCCTACATTGTCATAATAGTTGTATGTTATTGCTTCACAGTGGTGTACATTCTTTTTTTCATGATTCATTTTTATTACAGTTTTACATAAGTAAAAAATAGCATGTGGGAGGTGTACAGGAAGAAGAAAGGGAGGGGGAGGTTGGAGGATTGGCACCGCAGAACACATTATTCCTTAATACAAAGTACAACATTGTGGGTCACAGCAGAACATTTAGACAGGTTAAGTTGCAGATATATGAATTCCACATAGATAACTGAGATGGGTACCAAGGGAATGAAGAGCCCTGAAGTAGAAAAAGTAACTAGACCTGATAGACACTATACTAGATGTTATTATTCAAGAAAAGGTATTGACCGTTGATCTATTAAGATATTTGTAATTACTCCAAGGAAGCCAATGAAGATGAGGGCAGGAAGCCAAAGAATAATATGCATCCCCTGCCGTTTCGAACTCGTAATGAGAATTAACAACTTTTTCATCGTTGGGAGTTTAGGCGTGTGCAATGACGAGCTATTTCCTTTTTTGTGGAAATAAGAATATGTTTCATGATATACCTATCATTGTAAGCCATATCTCCACAACATATACGAAGTAGGGCCAATTTTGAGTGGGGAGTTAAAGAATATCCCAAGACTTTAGAAAGGAGAGAAAACGCAGACATCCAAAGGTTCATAATAGCAGGGCACATCCAGAAAACATGTATTAGGGTACCTACACTGCCACATTCATGCCAACAGTGACTAGACACTTCAGGTTTCATGGAATGAAGGCGAGCTAGGGTAAAGAATAATCAATGTAAAAGTTTATATAATGGTTCTATATGAGAAACACATCTTGAGATTCGGAAACAAGATTGGAAGACAGCTGCCCACTCTTCATCCGATATGGTACAGCCGAGGTCTTCTTCCCATTTAACCTGAAGCAGGAATTTCTGCTGGGTTTGGGGGTGGACTAAATAATTATACCATCTTGTAATACCCCTGCTACTTTTTTTTCTAGATAATAATTCTCGGGGGTATTTGGGAATAGGGGATAACATATGTGGAGATGACGTGGAGTGCATCCACCAATGTCTTATTTGTAAAAACCTAAAAAAATACCTATTAGAAACATGAAATTGAGATTCAATTTTATTAAAAGGGAAAAGGAAGCCTGTCTCTGTGATCTCGTTGAGTGTCACTATACCTCGAGAAATCCACCCATCTAAATTCAAGTCAGGGATGAGAGACATTAGGCCAAATAGAGATAAATCTGTAGCGGGAGAGTCTGATTTATGAACCAACTCCAACCACGTTTTACGAGCAGCCTGTACAATATAAGAATTTTTGGCAAATCATTTTTCTTCATTTACCGGCAGCCATGACAAGTTGTTTAAAGGGAGTAGATGAACCATTTATCTTTCTAAGTGTACCCACGGTTTAGGGTTATCAGGAGGTTGCATTAAAGGGAAAGGGAAAAAGGATATTGTTGCACAGGAGACTGAATTTAAATTAATTCTACTTTAATTGCAAATATTTTGCTATTTGTCGGAAACCCCTAATGTTAGTTTTTATGTTATATAAATACACAAGCAGGGGGTGCTACCACAGATCATGTCATTACTGGAAACAAAGAAGAGAGAATAGAGGAAAGGATCTGTTTCCGGTGCACACAGGTTTAAAAAGTAACTTTTATTATAACCTTAAAATTATAGGGAAATTTAGTAGATAGTAGTAGAAGTAGATATTTCCCTATCATTTTAAGGTTATAATAAAAATTACTTTTTAAACCTGTGTGCACAGGAAACAGATCCTTTCCTCTCTTCTCTCTTCTTTGTTTTGGGTTATGAGGAGCAAACCAGTCACTTAATTGGGCTAGAATGCATGCAGATTGGTACAGATGCAGATTGGTACAGATGCAGATCGGGTAGGCTAAACCTCCTTTAGATTTTAGAAGACTCATCATCTTCTTTGCTAATCTCTGCTTCTTACCCTGCCAAACATACTTTGTAAAGACAGAATTAATTTTGGCCAATAAGTAACCGGAAAGAGGAATGGGAACAGTACTGACCAAATATGAAAGCTTAAGAAGGATCGTCATTTTCAACGCTGCTATTCGTCCAAACCATGACACGTGAAACATCATTCAATCCGAAGTGAGTTGGGTGATCTTTCATAGCAAAGGAAGATAATTTGCAATAATTAAATTTGATACTTTAGGGGTGAACTGGACACCTAAATATTTCAAGCTCATATCCTGCCAGTCAAAGAGATAGAACTTTTTCAATGAATCCACAAGAGTCTGAGGGACATTGACAGGCAGTGCTTCTGTTTTATTACTATTCAATTTATAGAATGATTCTTTAGAAAATTATCCAAGACCAAATGAAGATAGTGTAGTGATGTTTGCGGGTCCACTAGAGTGAGCAATACATCATCTGCAAAAAGGCAAACCTTATATACATTCCCATATAATTTCGGACCCTTAATCCAATCACAAACACCCTTGCTGAGGGATTAGTATACAGAGCCGAGATAGAAGACAAGGCTCTCCCATCAAATCCAAATTTACGTAACACAGCCTGTACGTAGCCCCAATGAATACGGTCGAATGCCTTCTCCGGGTCCAACGACAATTAAAGAAGAGGGACATTGGATGCAGAGCAGGCATCCAACACATTTATGATTCTTCTTGTAATATCAGGGGACAGTCTACCCGGGACAAATCCAACCTGGTCCAAATGTAAAAGTGTTGGAAGTAAGGGGTTAAGTATAATAGCGATAAGCTTCACGTATAATCTTAACATTCATATTCAACAGAGCAATTGGATGGTAATTTGACATAAATATTGGGTTTTTACCCACTTTAGGGAAAGCTATTATTCGGGCCTCTAACATTTCTGATGGGAATGAGAAACACTCGGATGCATGATTGAAAATGGACTCCAAAGTGGGACTCAAAAGATCTTTAAAGCTTTTGTAAAATTTATTAGTATAGCCATCTGGGCCTGGGGCCTTATCTGACAGCAAAGAGTCTATATCTGAGCTAATTTCTTCGCGAGACCACGGACTGCCCAGGGTCAGGACAGTTTCAGGATCTAGAGATGGAAGTTCAATATTGCCCAAGAATGCCTCAGTACTTCCTGGTGAAGATTGAGGAGTTGAAGGATCATTTTTTAGATTATATAGGGAGGAGTAGTAGCTAACAAAAGCGTTAGCAATATCCATTCGGTCAGTTACTTTGATAGATTTCAAATTGGTGATTGCTTTCACCCGGTCCTTTGCTATTTTGCCCCTCAATTTCCTAGCTAACATCCTGCCCGCCCTGTCCCCCTGACCATAAGAGTTTTGTTTTAATTTAAATAGGGTTCTATGCACCTCTTTAATCATAAATGTATTCAATTCCTCTCTAGTATGAAGAAGGTTGCAGAATATTTTTACATTTGAAGGAGAAGTCTTAAGTTGAGCTTCTATGGCTATACGCCACACTTCCAATTCAGATTGGTGCAAATGGGACTCTTTTTTAATATGCGTGGCAGCCTGTATTGTCGTCCCCCTGAGTACTGCTTTAAGAGAGCACCAATTAATGAAATGGCAGGTATCCTCAGGTTTAGCAACATCTAAAACTTGAGAAAGGGACTGCAAGATAGATTGCTTCGCCTCCAATTCTTCCAACAAATAACCAAAGGGCCATGGTCTTGGAGGAGTCCTATTAGTGGCAATAGCCCACTTTAGAAATAAAGCAAAGTGATCTATCCAGGCAACTGGCAGGATAGAAGCCTTAGTTATGTGTTGCAATGTCCATTTGTCAGTTACAGCTAGATCTATTCTGGAAAAGGAGCTATGAATGTGGGAAAAAAGTATAGTCCCTACCCATGGGATGCTTAGCCCTTCAAACGTTGTATTATTCAAATTCATGGAGGATACACCAAAATGATTGGGAGTTATCTGGCTTACACAAACAGAACGGTGATTTGAGGACCTATCCATCAAGGGATCAGGACCAAAATGAATGTCACCCAGGAGCATAGTGTGCCCCACACTACATTTCTAAAGATTTTTACAAAATTTTCTAAGAAAAGGAATTTGTTTAGAATTAGGAGCATAAAGCACCACCAAAGTGACTGGTTTGGCTTCCATTTTTCAGACAAGGATCAGAAATCTGCCCTCCTGATCTGAAACCTGTTTGTCTAGAATAAAATCACAGGAGATGTATATTAACATTGCTAATCCCGAGGGACTGTTAGCCATGTAGCAGCATGGGAATCTACCATTGGTAAACGATGGCGGAGACAAGCATAAGAAATGTGTTCCCTGCACTGCGACCAGATGGGCCTTACACTTAGTAAAGTGATTAAGAGCCTGTCTGCATTTGTTAGGAGAGTTCAAACCCTTGACATTTACAGATAATATGTTAACCATAGAATAACAGAATAAAATGAGTGCTATTCATAAAGAACCACAATGTCAGAAATTTGCAAAAAGGTTTGGCAATATGTTCCAAATCCCAGGAAATGGAAGGTAAAGAGAAAGTACAACTAGAAAATAGTATGCTAATGAGGGGACAGAAAAGAATGATGAAGAGGCACCACTGGGATGCCAGTTTGAGCTGCCCAAGTAGGCAACACATTGGAGTCATGGCGAGACCACTCACCCTCCTTCGTCCTCTCTGAAACAGAGAAATATAGAAAAAAACAGCATTGCAAAACGAGCAACAATGAAAATGACAGAAACATCAGGTCAGATAGGATATACATGGAAAAAACAGGAAACTATTGCATCCCGGCAGAAGTATAACGAAGAAAGTAAATCAAAGTAAGTGTCCATCCAGATGAGCACAACCAACCCGCAAAGCATCACGCACTCCAAATTCCAGGATGGTCGTAATACCTGGAACCGACCAAAAAAGAACACACACCAACCAAACTGCGGCTAACAATTATCTGCCATATTACAGAATAAAGTCAATGTCCATCTGCCAAAAAGGGATAATAAACAGGCTGACCAAGATCTGTATGTACAGACAGTCAGAAACTATGAAATGGAAATGACCATATAACATGTGACAGTAGAGACAAAGATAATACAGTCTTCCTGCTTTTGCCCAATCCTGAGCCAATTGGGAGTGTCGAGGGGCATCACTGCAAGCAGTTTCATCCCCGCTGCATTCATGGCAACCACAATCGTAGAGACAATCCGCCGGACTAGAAGCTTTGTGGGGAACTCCCACTTGTACTGGATATTTGCCCATCACAGAGCTTTAGTCACTGGATAGAAGGACCTCCACATAGCCCATGTTGCTGCTGATAGGTCACCGAACAGTTGAATATCCCCTAAAATTGAAGACGAAGTATCAGATGGCTAATAGTATAGACACAGTAAAGTGTCACAGGGTACGTCTTTCAACTTCGGCAGACCGTGAATACAATCCAAAAAGAAGTCATTGACAAAGATGGTAGGTAGCAGCTTCATTAACAGGTACATCACGAATTGAGTCAGGTATGAATTAGAGACGTCTTCAGGGATACCCCTAATTTTGATATTGTTTAGAAGCGACCTGTCCTCCAGGTAGAACGTTTTCCGTCTTAGGTATAAAATTTCAGAATGCAATTCTTCACACCTTGTAATAAGTTCATTATGAGATTTACCAAATTCTTCCAGCTTATGTTCAAAATGGTTCATATGCTGCCCCAGTGCATCCACGACTGTTGACATGTCTACAGCGCTACTGTGAAATTGGCCACTATCTCAGTCTTGAAGGATGCCAGTAAGCATTTCATGTAGGCCAACTGAAAAATAAAGTAGAAAAAATATATTTTTTCACTTTTTTAAAACGTTGTTTACAAATGACACTGCAAAGACACACTATGTATGTGAATACAGTGGGGTAAATCCTACATAGTAACAGTACTTGTACACTGTGGATATTCTGTACAGTCAGAAGGACCTGCATTGTCACAGTGTTTGTACTGTATGTTATGGATACACAGTAGAGTCTATCCTGCATTGTCACAATAGTTGTATGTTATTGATACACAGTGGTGTACATTCTAAAAACACATTAGCAAAAGTTTTTTAAACATTTTTTTACTTCTCTTGATCTTAAAGTTGTTTTATAGATACAATACAAAAAATATTTTTTCAAGGTTTTTAACTTTACTTGACATTAAAGATTGTTTAACTTTTTTATACTTTTTTGAACTTTTCTAAACTTTTTTGATTTTTATACAAAGTTATTAAAACTTTTTAAAACTATTTTACTATCATTTTTACACTGGAACAGACGGGCACTGTACAGCTGCTTTGCCAGAATGTAAAATAAAGTTGGAAAAATTTGTTTTCACTTTTTTAAAACTTTGTTCACAAATGACATTGCAAAGACACACCACGTATGTGAATACTGTGGGGTATGGCCTACAGAGTCAAAGAACTTGTACATTATGAATATTCAGTTGGGAATGATCTGCATTATCACAGTACTTGTATGTTATTAATATACAGTGGGGTACATTCCAAAAATAATTTTTAATTTTTACTTTTTTAATTTTAGTTTAAAATGTAAAACTATTTTAAACTTTTGAAAACTTTTCTATACCTTTTTTACTTTTTAAAAACTTTTTAAAACTTTTTCAAAACTCCTTTACTATACTTTTTACACTGGAGAGGATGGGCGCTGGCCAGCACTGAAAAAGAATGTAGAATTTTTTTCTCTTTTTTAAAACCTTTGTTAAAAAACAACACTGCAGAGACACGCCACGTATGTGAATACAGTGGAATATGGCCTATGCAGTTGCAGTACTTGTACATTATCAATAAATCTTGAAGTACAGCCTGCCAAGTCATAGTACTTGTATGTTATGGATACACAGTGGAGTATGGCATTCAGAGTCACAGAACTTGTATGTTATGGATATAAAGTCGGAAATGACCTACATTGTCACAGTACTTGAATGATATGGATACACAGAGGGGTATATTCCAAAAATACATTAGTAAAAGTTTTATAAACTTTTTTTACTTATCTTGACTTTAAAGTTGTTTTATAGATATTGTACAAAAAATACTATTTTAAGGTTTTAAAATTTATTTGGCTCTAAAACTGTTTTACTATTAGTTTTACACTGGATCGAATGGGCACTGGCCAGCACTGAAAACTAAAGTCGATAAAATTTGTTTCCACTTTTTAAAATTTTTTGCTAAAAAACAACACTGCAGAGACACACCACATATTTGAATACAGTGAAGAATGGCCTATGCGGTCACAGTACTTGTACATTATCGATAAAACTTGAAGTACAGCCATCCAAGCAGTGTCAGACCGGGGCATGTAGGGCCCACCAGGGGAATGCAGTGCTAGGGGTCCATGTTCAGGGGTGTGGCCAGTTCAGGGGTGTGGTTTGACTAACCATTAGAAAGTGCAACATCTGGGCCCCTTCATTAATATATACAGTAAATTCAGCTGCTGCATGCATGATAATGTACCAGATTAATAGCAATGCACTGTAGAAAATACACCATAGTCCAGTATAAGGTAACATAGGTATAATATGTAATTCAAGTGCACAGTCTGGAATCTGATACTTATAGCAGGAGGTATGCCCAAAGGCAATGGGGTCCACTGGTGGTTTCCCCCATAACCCTGTGGGCCAGTCCAAGCCTGCTGCCAAGTCATATTACTTGTACAGATGGAGACTCCTTAATCTTGGATGGCTGAGACGTTAGTCGCGATTGGGCATACGCAGCTTGCCTGGGCGCAAGGAGTGAACCTAATTGTAGTGAGGCGCACAGAGCGTTTGGCATTACCTTTAAGTGTAATTCCTGCAATCATCCACCAGATGTCGCTTTGTAAAATCACCATTGAACATGCGTGTGGTCTCCATTAAAATACAATTCTGAAATACCTAGTAAGAACTACTTTACTGGTGCATCTCATTATGTTACAATATGCTACAGTATTTCATACAGTATATTACAGTGTACAGACGGAAATACAGTAGTACAGTATATACAGACACAAATTAATGTGATAAAGCCACAGTTTAGTCCATTGACATTAGGAATATGTGTGCATCCAAGTCCCGCAGACAAATCAACAAATAAAACCAGTAGTATATACAGATGCAAATGAACATGTTAAAGGTACATTGTGGTCTTTTGATGTTAGGGATATTGTATGTTAACGTCCAAATCCTGTAGCCAGTATGGCATAATAAAAACCAATGGGCTTATTCATCTGTCATTCGGCGGCGACATGTCCGAGTGGTGAAGTGTTCCACTTCCCATGCTTAGAGTCCCGGGTTCGATTCCCAAAGTGCAAACGCATGTTAATTTTTCCAGACACTTTATTTTTTTATTTTTTTTGTATCTATTGTACTGTACTATACTTTCACATTCAATAGAAGTGTGCACACATGTTTTACATAAAGCAGGGCAAAGCTGCAGGAGTGTATCTACTGTAAAACACACAGCTGCTATGAGGATAAAGTTATATGCACCGTACGGTACACATACAATTCTGTAGCAGGGCAGACTCGATTGAAATGGCTACCACCCATGACTCCTTGCCTCATGGAAGCCCTCAACTATTGAGCCAACTACTGCATAGGTTTTGCAAGGTACAGGGCAATGCTGAAGGAGCGTCACAATACCCTAGCGAAAATACATAGGGGCGATAGGGATAAGCCAGCTCTATTCACATTATGATACACCAGACTCAATCGCACAGCAAACTGACAAAATAGCCACCGCACGTGACCCCCTACCCCCGACTTGTGGCAGTGCTAGGCTATAGAGCGAGTGATGGCATAGGTTGTGTAGGCTACAGGGCAATGCTGAAGGAGCATCTGAATACTCTAGCTAAAATACACATGGGAGATAGGGATAAGTGAGCTCTATGCACATTACGATACAGCAGACTCTAACAAATAGCGCGTTGACAAAATGGCTGCCTCTCATTTTCCCTTGCCCCGTGGAAGCCCTCAGCTATGGAGCAAGCCACAGCACAGGCTACATGGCAATGCTAAAGGAGCGTCTGAATACCCCAGCTAAAATACACAGGGGCGATAGGGATATGTGAGCTCTATGCACATAACAATACACTTGACTGGAACACATAGAAAGTTGAAAAAATGGCTGCCACCCATTATCCCTTGCCTCATGGAAGCCCTCAGCTATGAAGCGAGTGACAGCACAGGTTTTGCGTCTGAATACCCTAGATAAAATACACAGGGGCGATAGGGATAGGCAAGCTCTATGCACATTACGATACTGTACCATACCCTCAAACATTTTACACATGAAAATCGGTACAAATTAGGAAAGGGGCGTGGCCACGGAAAAAAGGTGAGTGGCCATGGCCCCTTTCCTATACTTTTAATGTTAATTTGGAGAGTCAAGAATCAGTACAAAGCCCATTTTGGCAGGTACAGACCATAAAAAAGGTACTGTACCTGCCAAAACGGTACAGTTGGAGGGTACTGTATGTGATACACTGGACTCGATCGCACAGCAAGTTGACAAACTACAGAGCAATACTGAAGGAGTGTCTCAATACCCTAGCTAAAATACACAGGGGCAATGAGATCCCGTAGAATATACAATTAATAAATATAGTATATACAGATGCAGAACAAGGAGTTTAAGCAACAGTACAGTATGGTCCATTGTAGTCAAGGATACAATACAGTACAGTACATTAGTGGCCAAGTCCCCTAGCCATTATGGCATAATCTAAAACCAATGGAAAGGGATCACTGCTTACTGTACATTTAGACAAGAGTTTGTGTATCTGTCATAAGGCATTTTTTTTGTCCCTGACACAATATTTTTCTATTGTAATATAATGTACTGTACTGTTACTGTACTTTACATTTAATAGAGATACCGTATGCACACAGGTTTAACATGAATCAAGGCAATTCTTCAGGAGCATCTCATTACGCTATCTAAAATACACCACGACTATGGGTGGGAGCACAGTAAGTGAGTCCTGTCACCATATGCATTTGTGTGTTTATAATTTAAAACATTTTTTACTGTACATTTAGTGTATACAGTATACAGTATACAGTATACAGTACACAGTACCTCTAATACACATTTCCTGTGGAAAATACTGTAGTCCTGTACAGTACTGTACATGGAGCATTTTCTTTATTAATCCATTTATTTATTTATTTTTATTCACTCTGTACACTGAACCTTTGGTCCTCCAGCTCTTTTTGAACAAAATACAGTGCCAGCATGCCTTGCTAGTTTTGATACTTTACCTTGTTAAAACTGTTGCAGGGCATGCTGGGATGTTTAGTTCGACAACAGCTGGAGGTTTTCCCATCCCTGATGTACACTGCATTGTCTCGATTCATGGCTTCACGGTACATTATACTGTGCCTCTTGTGATGCCCATGTTGGAACACTTCTAGACAATAGTACAGGGCCACTTTTATGTCCCAATCTGCCCCTCAGACACACCGGCAGCAAAGACGCAAGGAAAGTTGCATTTGCATACAATCAGGCCCTATAAGGCAATTACCCATTGTCAGGAAGGCCGAATTATTGTTGTTGGTGTTTTTTCCTAAAATAAAGTATACAGCTCAGTAAATACAGTAATGTACAGTAAAGCTACTGTACATAAGTCATTATCAAGATACTGTACAGTCTTACTGTAAAGGTGTGATACAGTACTTTACTATACACAGCAACCTTAGGAGTTAATGTACTGTACTTTATTAATACTGTACTGTCTCACTGAGCTGCAGTACAGTACTGTACCCAGAAAGACTAAAAATCTGAATACAGTACTGTAAGTACTGTTCTGTAGTTTGGAGCAGAAAATGGAAAGGGGGCTGGGATCAAATAAGGTTTGAGGTAAAAATATTGTACAAAAAAAAAAGGGGGCATACTGTACTAGATGGACACAGTGGCCATCAAATTCTAATGTATGTTTCTACAGGACAGTACTATGTTTAATAACACTTCTCCCCCATAACGACACATCATACTGTACATTTACCCCCATGTACCATACCATACTGTATAATGGAATATGTATTGGAAAAGCATCAATATAAATGTAAAAAAAAGTCTTTATTACCAAATCAGATGTCATGTACTGTACTCATCAAAAATGTACAGTACTCTATTATTCAGGGATTATGAAACTGTAAAGAACTGTTCATACATATCAATAACAGTACTACTGTATAGTATAATGTATAATATTGTACGTTAGCTTACACAATATTCAGACAAAGGCAATTTTAGAAAAAAATGTAATAAAGCATCGATTAAAATTTTATACAGAAAATACAGTACAGAACTACATATTTGTGGCTTGACCATTTTTTTCAACTATAACCAGTAGCGCACCCAAGGGGGGTTCCAAGTACCCAGAAACCACCCCTGACGGACCAAATTATTTTTTCAGAGACGGAGACAACCTTATCTCTGTCTCTGTGTAAGAAGTATGCAATGTGTGTGTATATGCCCAGTTATTTTTTTAAGCATGTTGTGTGTGTGACTGCTACAGATGTGTCCACTATTACCTTTCTGAAAAAAGTATCATGGCCTGCCGTTCATGGCACGAGATAAGCTTTCCTCTTAAGATATACACGGCAAGCAATATATAGTGCAGTACCACTTTTCAGACAGCAGGTGGCATTTTCAGAAACTGAGCAAGCAGAAAGTCTGATAAAGAGATTCTAGAGGGAGTAGTTCAGACCTGATTCTAGCAGCATTTTATTTGCAAATGGGCAAAACCATGGGGGTCATTCCGAAATGATCGCACGCTAGGTTGTTTTGCAGCATTGCGATCAGGTCGAAACTGCGACTCCTTGCGATTGTCTGTGCGAATGGATTCTTCATTAAATCCATTGCTCAGCAACGATCCACTTTGTACCTGTGCGACGTGCCTGCGGATTGCAGGGCACACACATGCGCAGTTATGTCCTGATCGCAGCTCAGCAAAACAACCTAGCGTGCAATCAGGCCTGCATGACCCCCATGGTTTTGCCCATCTGCTAACAAAATTGCAGCTATGGGGGGGTCATTCCGAGTTGATCGTAGCCCTGCAAAATTTTGCAGGGCTACGATCAGGAACAGAGACATGTGGGGGATGCCCAGCACAGGGCCAGTCCGCCCTGCAGGTCAGTTACGCCCCCCCCTCCCCTGCAGAAGTGCAAAAGTATTGCACAGCGGCGATGCTTTTGTACTTCAGGAGTAGCTCCCGGCCAGCGCAGCTTTAGCGTGCTGGCCGGGAGCTACTCATTACTACATGGCCCGCAGCGGCTGGTCAGCAGCAGCGATCGGGTCAGAATGACCCCCATGAGCCGTATGTGCAGGGCAATTTATCCATCATGCACACGGGAATATCAGCTGCAGCAGCTAATTGTGAAGTATTAATATTTTTCCAATACATCTCTCATACTAACTTCCAACATGTACCTGGCTCAATGTTGCCTATATGTTTAAAAAAATCTTTTTCCTTGTGATTGATAATGTGCTGATGAAGAGTTCATACAAACTCCACACAGAGATTCAATATAGAAATTATGATACTAACTAAAAGGCACTATTGATACTTGTCATTTTTTGCAATTGTTTGGTGGTTAAGGTGCGAGTAGAGAGAATTTTTGGTATTTCAATACCACATATATTTCACTGGGATCCGGTCTGAAGATCGACAGTGTCTGCCATACAAGTGGGTGCTGCGTCTGTCTGCCACAAATCGGTCCAGTGCTGAGGCTGTGTTGCCATAATAAATCACTGGGTGCTCTGTCTGCCATACAAGTGGGTGCTGTGCCTGTCTGCCACAAATCAGTCCTGTGCTGGGGCTGTGCTCCATAATAAGTCACTGGGTGCTCTGCCTGCCATACAAGTGGGTGAAGAAACATGAGACCCAGGGCCTGATCAGCCATAAGCCTGCAGCCGGAATGGCTGAATCCTGGGGGGGCACCGGCACAATAGATGCTTAGGCTCTACCTACTACTGGAAGCTGCAGATTCCATGCAGACAGCATGGAAGACGGCCCTTATAGGAGACAGATGCCAGGGGTATTACTAGACCATTACCCAGCGCTACCCAGAATGAGCATGTAACCCCCTGGCTCTAAGCATATAACCCCTATGGCAAAAAGCATATGTAACCCCTGGCAACGAGCATGTAACCCCTGGCAACGAGCATGTGACCGGGTCAGACTTCCGGTCAGCAGAATCAAGGATGCCGGTGGCTTCTCCTCCCACCTCTAGCCACCAACAGCACCATGGGCAGCAACATGGACATCCATATGTGCAGGGCAATTTATCACGGGAATATCAGCAGCGGCAGCTAATTGTGAAGTATTAATATATCTCCAATACATGTGGGAGTGCCAGTAGTGTCCTCGGTGCAGAGGTGTAGGTGGTGTAATCAGTGCAGGGGGGCTGGCAGTATCCCCAGTGCAGGAGTGTCAGTAGTGCGGGAGATGTCCTCCTTGCACTTGGTTGATGGTACCGTGGACACTTCTGGCACTCCCGCACTGAGGACACCTCAGCAGGAAGCGTCCTGCTATGCAAAACCATTCACTCCCGCTGACATCGCTGGGCAGGCGGAAAATCACTCAGTATGTATGCGCTGAGTGGTTTTCTGCCCAGCGATATCGGTGATCACACGGGCTCAGCAAGATCACTCAGCACACAGAGCTGCACAAGTGATGTGTGCTGAGCGATCTGTCACTGCCCGTGTTTGCAATAGAGAAAACATGGGTGATGACTAGATCTTTCAAGCATGCAGGGACGCACATCACTATCGCTATAGTCCATACACACATAGCGATTTGTGCTGTATTTCTAAGTGACTCAGCAAATCAATTAGAAAAGCAGCCCAAATCGCTATGTGTGTGTGATTGTATTCAGGTCGTTCTGATGTACAGTATTGCCTGCTTTAGAGTCCAGTTCTTAATTGTGTAGGTGTGAAAATCTCAGTGTGAGAGGCCTTTGAAGTAGATTCCTTGGGGAATAGAGATACAGCACAGTAACATGTATTCTGGGTGGGGGAAGGGCTGCTGTCCTGGAATTTGAAATAAACAGTGAACTTTTAGCAATTCAGAGCCTCAGTTTATTAATGCAAAAATTGGAGTTATTTGTTACTCAGAGCACAGAGGTGAATGAAGTCTAAAGTGACATTAAAGAATAAGTTAATTAAAACCTAATAGTGCTACAAGGTAACGGAACATATTATAAGACTTTGCAATGATAAAATAATTCCAACTAAATAGTATAAATATACTGTAAGTTAGACAAAACTGAATGCAATCACTTGGATGCTTTGTACAATCCATACACAATTACAGTATACAGTGTTGCAGAGGTGACTACTTTTTTTTTTTAAACAATTTTCAAGATTGCATAACAAATGTAATACTAGGGTGAAGTACATGTTACAGATAAAATATAACAAATTAATTAATTTAAGCAGGTAGTCTAATTTTAATATTTCAAGCATTTGCAGAAAGGATGAGTACGATAGGTAAAGGGCCCTTTATGCAAATTCTATGCATTATTCATTTGCGTACTGTCTATTTTGATGTGTCGACATATGGCCTGTCGACCAATATTGGTCGACCTAATGACTGATGACCTTCTTTTTGTCGACAATATGATCCATTCCAATTACATGCAGCTGGCTTGTCCATTTCTTTCTATAATCACTGGCAGCACAGAAAATAAATGGTCTACATAATTATTACAGGTCTCCAATGTAAGTACGTTTTTCCAAAATGTATTGATGCCATCAATCAGTTGCTCTTTTGTCCTTGGCTTACATTGAGAACGAATATAACTTTTCATTTGAGACCACACTAGCTCGATAGGATTCATGTCCGGTGATCTGTGAAAAGTCAATAAAGGGAGAGAATTTAAAAATGGAATATTTGGCATTTCATGCTTTACAGTGCGGGAGGTGTCCTCAGTCCATGAGTGCTAGCAATAGGTGTGCCGGCATGGCAGGGGTGTCGGCAGTGCAAAAGGTGTCCTCATTGCAGGAGTGCCGGCAGTGAGGGCGGTGTCCTCATTGCAGGAGTTCAGGGGTGCCAGCAGTGTGGGAGTGCCGGAAGTGTCCTCAGTGCAGGGGTGCCGGCAGTGTCGGCAGTGCAGGAGGTGTCCTTAGTGCAGGAATTCTGGCAGTATCCCCAGTGCAGGAGTGTCAGCAGTGCAGGCAGTGCCGGTGGTGTCCTCAGTGCAGGGGTGTCGGCAGTGTCGGCAGTGTGGGAGTACTGGAGGTGTCCTTAGTGCAGGAGTTCAGGGGTGTCGGCAGTTTGGGAGTGCCAGAAGTGTCCTTGGTGCAGGGATTCCAGCAGTGTTGGCAGTGTGGGAGGTGTCCTCAGTGCAAGAGTTCAAGGGTGCTGGCAGTGTCGGCAGTGTGGGAGTGTCTGAAGTGTCCTCAGTGCAGGGGTGCCAGCAGTGTGGGAGGTGTCCTCAGTCTAGGAGTGCTGGTAGTATCCCCAGTGCAGGTGTGCCGGCAGTGTCGACAGTGCGGGAGGTGTCCTTAGTGCAGGAATTCTGACAGTATCCCCAGTGCAGGAGTGTCAGCAGTGCAGGCAGTGCCGGTGGTGTCCTCAGTGCAGGGGTGTCGGCAGTGTCGGCAGTGCGGGAGTACTGGAGGTGTCCTTAGTGCAAGAGTTCAGGGGTGTCGGCAGTTTGGGAGTGCCAGAAGTGTCCTCGGTGCAGGGGTTCCAGCAGTGTTGGCAGTGTGGGAGGTGTCCCCAGTGCAGGAGTTCAGGGGTGCTGGCAGTGTCGGCAGTGTGGGAGTGTCGGAAGTGTCCTCGGTGCAGGGGTGCCAGCAGTGCGGGAGGTGTCCTTAGTGCAGGAATTCTGACAGTATACCCAGTGCAGGAGTGTCAGCAGTGCAGGCAGTGCCGGTGGTGTCCTCAGTGCAGGGGTGTCGGCAGTGTCGGCAGTGCGGGAGTACTGGAGGTGTCCTTAGTGCAAGAGTTCAGGGGTGTTGGCAGTTTGGGAGTGCCAGAAGTGTCCTCGGTGCAGGGATTCCAGCAGTGTTGGCAGTGTGGGAGGTGTCCCCAGTGCAGGAGTTCAGGGGTGCTGGCAGTGTCGGCAGTGTGGGAGTGTCGGAAGTGTCCTCGGTGCAGGGGTGCCAGCAGTGCGGGAGGTGTCCTCAGTCTAGGAGTGCTGGCAGTATCCCCAGTGCAGGTGTGCCGGCAGTGTTGACAGTGCGTGAGGTGTCCTCATTGCAGGAATTCAGGGGTGCCGGCAGTGTGGGGTTGCCGGAAGTGTCCTCGGTGTAGAAGTGCCGGCAGTGCGGGAGGTGTCCTCAGTCCATGAGTGCTAGCAATAGGTGTGCCGGCAGGGCAGGGGTGTCGGCAGTGCAAAAGGTGTCCTCATTGCAGGAGTGCTGGCAGTGAGCGTGGTGTCCTCATTGCAGGAGTTCAGGGGTGCCAGCAGTGTGGGAGTGCCGGAAGTGTCCTCTGTGCAGGGGTGCCGGCAGTGTCGGCAGTGCAGGAGGTGTCCTCAGTGCAGGAATGCTAGCAGTATACCCAGTGCAGGAGTGTCGGCAGTGCGGGAAGTGCCGGCGGTGTCCTCAGTGCAGGGGTACCGGCAGTGTCGGCAGTGCGGGAGTACTGGAGGTGTCCTTAGTGCAGGAGTTCAAGGGTGTCGGCAGTGTGGGAGTGCCAGAAGTGTCCTTGGTGCGAGAGGTGTCTTCAGTGCAGGAGTGCTGGCAGTATCCCCAGCGCAGGGGTGCCAGAAGTGTCAGCAGTCAGGGGTGCAGGCAGTGTGGGAGTGCCGGAAGTGTCCTCGGTGCAAAAGTGCCGGCAGTGTCGGCAGTGCAGGGGGTGTCCTCAGCGCTGGAGTGCTGGCAGCATCCCCAGTGCAGGGGTGCCGGCAGTGTGGGCAGTGCCGGCGGTGTCCTCAGTGCAGGGGTGCCGGTGACTTACTTACCTGCTGCAACATTTTCAGCCTGTTCGGTCCTGGCTCTGACGTCAAACACCCGTCCTGGACACGCCTGCGTTTCTCTCACTACACCCGCGTTTTCTTACCCCCCACCCCCCAAAAAAGGCTGCAAACGGTGAGTTGATGCCCAGATACCCCCTCCGCCTGTCAATCTTCGTGCGATCATTGCAGCGATCGCTTTTTTCGGTTCCAGCGTCGTTTTCTGTCGATGGCCGTGCGTGCGCATAGCGGCCGTCGCACATGTGCAGTAGGGACCCGATTGCAGCTGTGCGAACGACAACACGCTGCGATTGGGTCATAATGACCCCCTAAGTCCAGAACTACTTAGAAACTGCACAACATTTTTTACCATAACAGGCCTGCACAAGTGATCAAAGCCTTGGTATGGGAAAAAAAACAACCCCCATAGGCGGAGGTTAGTTTGTCGCACGGGCTGAAAAAAGCATCTTCGTCTGATCAACTCGTAATGAGGCCCTTTATTTGAAAATATTTTATCATTGCAAAATCTTATAATATGTTGTTTTACTCTATAGCACTAAGGTTTTTATTAACTTATTATTTAATTTCACTTTATATTTCATTCACCTCTGTGCTTTGAGCAACATACTGTATACTGTAGTAAGCAGGGACGTGCCCACCGCACGTCGCTGATAGTAACATCCCCCAGCCAGGATAAAATCTGTAACCCCCAAGGAGTCTACTTCAAAGGCCTCTCACACTGAGATTTTCACACCTACACAATTAGCAATTAGACTTTAAAGCTGGCCATACTGATTACAGTGTCTATTTAACAGCAATGTTAGTGCAAAGCTATGTTACGTGATGCACTGGCCACCCAGTGGTGAAACTATCAATTGTCACGAATTGTCACGGCACAATATGACGGCACAAAAGCACAAGGAATATATGTCATGCCAAATTTACTACCATAGCTCTGTTTTCAGAAAGGTAATAGTGGACACATCTGTACATGTATGTGTGCACATGCTGTGTGTGTGTACTGTATGCATGCAGTGTGCCACACATATACTCTGCCTCTCTCACTGTATCTATCTATCTATCTATCTATCTATCTATCCATCTATCTATATTTATAATATGTATGCATAGATGTGTGTGTATATGTATATGTATATATATATATATATATATATATATATATATATATATATAAAATAGCATAATAACTCAATACTCCATAACTTCAGCGTTTCGGGTTTATTCCAACCTGTCGTCAGAATACAGCTTACATTGTCAGACTGGGGCATGAAGGGCCTACCAAGGGAATGCAGTGGTAGGGGCCAGTGCATATGGGTGTGGCCAGCCAAGACATTGGTTTACCTAACCATTAGAGACTGCATGGGCTGGGGCCCTTGATATATATACAGTCAATATTGCCATTGCATGCATGATAATGTAGCAGATTTATAACAGCAATGCATGATAGAAAAGACAGCCAGCCACCCACCTGCCGGACCTCACCATTGACCTGCACTCCCCGGCACTGCATCTCACAGAAAGTCTCCCACCATCCCTCCCATGGGTTGCAGTGAGTTATCTGGGCTGGTCAGGACAGGTGGGTGGGACACATTGAAAATACTGTATAAATCATTATGTACAGTACTGTACTGTACTTGACAATACTTCTAGCTCGGCTGCGCCTTTCCCGCCTTCTATGCCATCGTGCTTCCAGCCCTGTAAAAAAATATATACAGTATACAGTATAATGGCAGCATACTGTACTGCCAATTAAATTCAACACTGACAACATCTTTATGACATCACAATCAATGGAATTGTTCATTCTAGTAGCCTGCACTGAATCACCCAGGAGGGCATAGGGTACTGTACTGTCTTAAAAACTTAAGGGGAACAATTTTAAATATGACATGCACTTACAGTATCGCTACAATACAGTACAGTAGGTCCAGGGAATTAGACAGAACACTACCTTTATAGACATTGTGACACACATTAGCATTGCCCTTATAAACATTATGACACACATCAACATGCGGCCCTCCCACCCTTAACCATCTGAGTACTGTTCATTACAGTATAAATTGATTTCATGGCATATGATGCAGCACTCACCTGAATCTTATTCACATCATGTCACAGTAGTGCAGTTATTCACATCACGTCACAGTACTGCCCTTGATTCATGTTGTGTCACACAGTAGAGCACCTTATTCACATTACTGTATGTCACAGTAGTGCAGTATTATATTCACATTATGTCACAAAGTAGAGCTCTGCCACAGTCATGGACCTTATAACACATTATGCAAGAGTAATGCACCTCATAACACATTAGGCAACAGTAATGTCCCATAGAATAATCTCAGTCACAGTAACGTCCCTTACAATAAATTCTGCCACAGTAATGCCCTTAGAATACTATCTGAAACACAAATCTCCCTTACAATACAATCTGCCACATTAATGCCCTTAGAATACTACAGTATCTGCGACAGTAATGCCCTTAGAATAGAATCTACTGTACCACAGTAATGCCCTCAGAATATAATCAACTGTACCATAGTAATACCCATAGAATACAGTACAATCTACTGTACTACAGTAATGCCCTAAGAATACAATCTACTGTACTGTACCACAGTAATACCCTTAGAATACTACAGTATCTGAAACACAAATGTTCATAAGAACACAATCTGCAACATGAATGCCCCTTAGAACCTCACCATACTGTACCTGACTGTCATTTACAGTACATTAAGGTGAACAGTAATGCTGCTATGGTTGTAATACAGAAGACACTGTAGACATTAAAAAGATAGACAGTCATTTGGTCGACAGTAAAAGGTCGACAGTCAAAAGGGTGACACTCAATGCTTGCAAACATTTTTTAACCCCCAATTTGTAGAAAGGCATCAAGGTCGACATGGAAAAAGGTCAACATGAGTATTTTATGTTTTTTGCGTGTTGTATTCTTCGTAAAGGGAACGGGAACCCCAATTAGTGCCCAGTGTCCCCTTCCCATGCTTCTGGCAAGGTGCCTCGCTGTGGTCGGCACAGGTTACTATTTTCAATTGTAGTCCACGTGGATCGTAAAGAACTGTATAAACAAGTTTCAAAAGAGAAAACAATATCAAAAACTCATGTCAACCTTTTGCCATGTCGACCTAATGGCCATGTCAATCTTTTACGTGGTATCGACCTAAGGTGTGTCGACCTAGATGGTGTCAATTATGACATGGATAGTAAATGCAAAAAAAGTTGGAAAAATGTATAAAAAAACTTGACCTTTTGACCCTGGTTAACGTTTGCACCTTGTTTAACCATTTGTTTACCACAGGTACTGTATATACCGGATACCTGCTGTTAAAACAAACCCTGTTTTATACAGTACCTGTAAATACAGTAACTTAAAGTACAGCAATCGACTGTACTGTACTTACAGTTACGAATGGCCTGCAGGCATCTTGGAGTCCTCTGGACCTAACCGTCCGACTCTGGTTATAATTCTGGAGGATCTCCCTGTGTGCCCTAAGGTACGCTCTCACCTTCTACTCATTGCTGGTAAGAGCTTGGTCCCACCATAAAATGAGGAGTCAGAGCTCACTGAGTGAATACGGACTGTCCCTGGCAGCCATCATATACAGTAATAACAATGAGGGTCTCAGACATCATAGGTCTCAGACATCATGTGTCTCAGAAGGCATGCATCACAGATGGTGTGTGCATTCCAAACGGCGTGCATCCCAGGCATACCAGGTTGTTCATCTTGCGCACAGAACATCAGTTCCCCTTGGTTTTGATTATGCCTTGTCTTTGAACATTGCCACCCACTACCCACTTCCCACTTCCCCCCAGGGAGCCTACACAGTTCATACAGTAGACAGGGAGGTAAATGTATAATACAATACTTCAGTATACTGTATATGAAAATCAGATAGAGAACTGCACTTTGATAGGTGTGTAAATAGTACAGTAGCAGTGATCCCTTCTCATAAAGTACAACACAGATTCTCTATCGACAATGATCTACAGTACTGTGTTGCTCGAACAGTTAATTGCCTCAGGATACACTCATTTATATTTATTGGTATGTCTACGGGTGCTCATTACGACTGTGTATTTTAGATAGCAGAGTCAGGTGCTCCTGCAGATTTACCTTGATTTATGTGAAACCTGAGTGCACACTTCTATTGAATGTATTTCAATTGATTACAAAGAAAAAATAATAGTAAAGTAAGTGTCAGGAAAAAAAATACATTTGAACTTTAGGAATCGAATCCGGGATTCTAAGCGTAGGAGGCGGAAGCCTTCACCGCTTGCCCATGTCACTGCACGTAAGATACACAAGTTCATGTGTAAAAGCACTGCAAGCAGCGATTCCTTCCCATTGGTGTTCATTTATGCCGTTAGGGGGCTTGGATGCTCATATAGCAAAACACGGTATTTAGTGCACTGTACATACCTTAAAGTCAATAAACTTCATTATTCCTTTCACACATTAGTTGGTCTGCATACACTATTTTAAGTTTTACTCTATCGCTTTGTCTATGGGACTTGGATGCTCCCATGCAGTAACACTGCAATTGACAAGTGTTTTAACACATTTGTTTGCGTATTTAAACTATTTTTTTTACTCTCTCCGTCTGACTATTGGTCACCATCTATGTGTACAGTATGCAGTACAAGACTGTATATTAACATTACAGTCATCACTGACCATTTGCCGGAGCTTGTACTGTAGATCAATCCGCCACTATTTGATCTAATATACTGGATTAGTGGAGCATTAGCCACCCAGTGCTAGAGATGTGTATTGCTTGCTGAGTATGTAATCGTATCTCAATGCACCTATCCATATTTAAACTCAGCAACCTAAGCTATCGCCTAGGTGCGAATACACCTCTGTTTAGACTGAGAAACAGTTAAAATAATAGAGGCTCCATCTGTATGTTATGGATACACAGTGGAGTATGGACTTCAGAGTCACAGAATATGTACGTTATGGATATAATGTCGGGAATATCCTACATTGTCACAGTACTTGAATGATATGGATACACAGAGGGGTATATTCCAAAAATACATTAGTAAAAGTTTTATAAACTTTTTTTTACTTATCTTGACTTTAAAGTTGTTTTATAGATACTGTACAAAAAATACTATTAAAAAATGTATTAGTAAAAGTTTTATAAACTGTTATTACTTATGTTGACTTTAAAGTTATTTTATAGATACTGTGCTAGAAAATACTATTTTAAGGTATTTAACTTTACTTGACTTTAAAGATTGTTTCACTTTTTTATGCTTTAATAATTTTTTAACCTTTTTAAACTTTTTTAAAATTCTTTTACTATCATTTTTACACTGGAGCACATGGGCACTCTACAGCTGCATTGCCAGAATGTAAAATAAAGCAGAAAAAAAATATTTGTTTTCACTTTTTAAAAAAACTTTGTTCACAAGTTACACTGCAGAGACACCCCACGTATGTGAATACAGTGGGGTATGACCTATGGAGCCAAAGTACTTCTACATTATGGGTATAATTTCGGAAAGGACCTGCATTGTCACAGTACTTGTATGTTATGGATATACAAAGCAGAAAAGACTTAAAAAGTGCTGACAGAATATTTTAAAATATGTTTTTATTTTTATTTAACTGTTTTTATTTACTCTAAAAATATATATACTATATATAAAACCATAAAATAGCCCCCTGTGGACCAATTGCACTGACAAAACAATCCTACACAATAAGTAATTATTTTCTAACTCAATGCATCCTTTATCTTCATATATCACAGAAAAAAACTATTATTCATAGAGAACCAGCATTCTGTAAGTATACTTTTGATATAAAAAATAATTCCTGGCCTGGCTAGCTTGCGGCATGCATATATTAACAGCCTAGTTTCTACCAGTCCTTTAGTACAGATAGTCCGTGCTTGGAATATTTTTTGCAAAAGATACTTTCTTACCAAGTTAGTGCTTAGTCAGCTAGTTTGTTTTGCATTTTGCCAAGTAAAGAAAAGGTAAATGGTTAATTTGCCAAGCATAAAGGATTTGTATGTAAATCAACTTAAAACAGTAGGCTTCTATAATAAGCAGATGTTATTTAGGCATGCAAATGGAGATAGTTTTTTTTGCAGAGTTTAAAATGTGCAATTGCAATTAAGCATGGCCATGCTACTTTAAAACAGGTGAGTTACCACATCCTCACTGCGGGTGGTGTATTTTCCATTTTCTCCTGGCTCTGGTGCTTTAAACCTGTAGTACGAGCCTTGTCCGGAGGTATGTCCAGTCCCAGTTACATGAGGTAGTGTGTAAAACTTGCCAGTGTAGTCACACCAAGCAGTCAGATTGAGACACGTTTCCCCGCCTTACAGCAGCTCTGTAATTCAGCGGCTTCTTCAGTCAATATCCATACGGCTCTGCCCAGCTGTTTTTATTCTGAAGGAGCGGACACACTCGATTTGCGGTCCGTGCCTCTCTTTCGGGATGCAGTGTGCGGCTGCATGATGATCGTCATCGCATTCCTCCTGACGCACAGTGTCAAATTCAAGAGATCAGGGACGTGCAGTCAGGGGAGGCAGGGGAGGCAGTGCCTCCCCTGTCATTAATGAGTAAAATAATACAAAGAAGATACTTATGACACAAAAGTATCTTCTTTATTATTTTGCTCATCATTAAAGTGTTTCTAATCAGTTTGGGAGGCACCGATCGTGGTGCCTCCCGTAGTGATTGGGAGAAGATATGGGAGCGGGGGGCGGGCGCGGGCGGGGCCTAGCAATGGGCAGGAAAAGCCCATTGAAATAACATGGGAAAGCGGCACCATTAAAGGTGCCGCTTTCCTACAGGGACGTGCTTTCAACCTATGAAAGCACGTCCCTGTGAGTGAGGCCACAGTGATTGGCAAGCGAATCCGTCACTGGATCCGCTGTCAATCA